>NW_022900945.1:11098581-11220039 GCF_012274545.1 Fukomys damarensis
ATATATACACACACAGAAAGACACTTTACCATTAATCCCTCTCAACATACTTCTTGCTTTGGAAACTCTTATCCCATTGTTTTGTCCCTTTCTGAAGCAATTCCAGAAATGCTCTTTCATGAGTGTCTTTACAAGATACGATCAAAAATGTAGCAAATGGTGCTGTTGAGTTTCATCCTATGGAAAGGCAGGCTTGCAAAACCAGTGCAGAGTGTCCTCATCCACCTTATTCACCCAATATGGAATGGAATGACTCTGAGCTTTGTCTCCAAATCAAAATGACTATGAAAGGTAATTGTTTTGAATCTATTCCGGACATTAAGGCAGCCATGATAATGCAACTAGAGATAGTCACGAAAGAGGACTTCTAGAACAGCTTCAGAAAGTGACAAGCATGATGGGACTAGTGTGTTCAAAAAAAAAGTGAAAATTTTAAGGGAGACTAAGGGCAATGTGTATTTTTTTGCAAACAACATTGAAACATGCACTATTTTTCAATCATAGTATGTTAACAGCAAGGTCTTTAAAAACTCTAGTAAAGTATAATAGCTCTACTGTATATTAGCAAATCCAATAGTAAAAGTTAGGTCATAGTAATATGTATTAACTTTCAGGCCAAGAGCTCTAAGTTATCACCTCTGAACATTTCATTTTAGTTGAAGGCAATCCAGGCACTCCTATACACAATATTTGTCAACCATGAGAGTGAAAAGGCCAATATCCTTGTGGGATCAGCCCTGCATCCCTACCTCTCAGTAGGAAGTATCCCCATTTCAGATAATAAGTCCCTCTCCCTCCCTCTCCCTCCCTCTCCTCTCTCCCATGCCCCCCTCTTTCAGTCACATAGGCCCCTTTGCTATTAATCCTGATCAATCGAATTGCCACACCTCATGGGCTTTGTACTGGCTCTTCTTTGGCCTGGAACACCCCTCTTCCAGATATTTTCTTGACTTTCTCCCTGGCTTCCTTTGGGAGATTCTTCTTCCATATTCTAAGCAAAATTCCCACACTCCTCTTCTACAAAATGTCAGCTCCTGCTGCCATCACTTCCTGCTTCGCCTCCCAACTTTCTTCTACTTATCACCTCCCTCCCACATAAATATTACGTGGTGCCAATTCTGTCTTTCACCTCTTCGACATGCATGTAGGGACTATGTCACCTTTCTTCTTGATTCCTAGTGGATGTTCACTCCCTCCTCACCTTGTTCTAGAAGGTCTATTCCCAATTGCACAGAAGAAAAAAATAAGCCTAAATCAGGCAAGTTAATTTTCCACAGCCATAGATACGAGGTGGCAAAGCCAATCTTTCCAGTAAAGATCTCTCTAGGGCCCATGCTTTCAGCCACTGTGCTGGATGCCTCCCCAGGTGCTTTCCATACTTGGGACACTTGTCCAAAGGGAAGGTTGGCATTTCAGGAAACACCCTTCTCTTCTCACAGGATCAGTGCTGTTGCGACTGTGAATGAGGACATGAGGAAGAGAAAGCAAAACGTGGACCGTGAAGCCGGATGGGTGGAAACACATGAATTATTTTAGCTGTTGTATAAACTATGGAAGCGGTGGTGGGTGCTAGATGAAGATGGAAGTTTGGGGAGCTAGAAGTAAGTGGGTTCAAAATCCTACTGTGTTCTTGCTTAGATTTGAGACATTGACCAAGTTGTATAATACTTCTGAGCGTGTGTTCCTTCCTCAGATTAATGGGACTGAGGTCTGACCTTAGGGTTGATTTTATACCTGGCTCATATGAAGATTCAATAAGCACACAAGATATTACCGTGATTAAAATCATTACACACTTTATACTATATATATACATATATGTGTGTGTGTGTTTGTGCATCTGCAGAGAAAGTTTGGGTTATATATACATTTATGAGAGAGGGAGAGAGAGAGGGAGGGAGGGAGGGGAATGACAGAAGGATAATTTGGAATAGAACAGAAGAGCTGTATAATATAGTATGGCGCACTAGTAAGGAATTAGTATTATCTAAGCAATTTAAATCTTGGTGAACCCTATTGGATTCTTAGTTCCTCCTATACAACTACTTCTAATTAAAGGGGCTACTTGGAATTCACTGTATTTTTTCTTACTGCATACAAGAAGGGGATATCATAATGTTTAAGTCTGTGGCTCTGGAGTCTGGATTCAAGCCCTTTCTCTGCCATTATTGATTCTGCGATCTGGGACAAATTCTCAGCTATTACCAACCGAATAACATTTTGAGCAGTAACTGAAATAATGCATGTGACAGATGTTTTTCAACTTATGATGGTGTTGCATCCCAGTAGCCCTACCATAAGTGAAGAAATAAAGTCAAACATGCATTTAATACACCCAGCCTGCCAACCAGCACACCTGAGTTTTCTCAGAACACTGACAACTTGCCCACAGTTAGGCAAATCATCTGACAAAGCCAATTTTATAATAAAGTGTTGACTATCTCATGTAATTTATTGAATACTCTATGAAAAGTGAAAAACTTTAGGCTATATGAAAATGCTTTCATGCTATCATAAAATCAAAAAACTTTAAATCAAACCATCGTATGTTGGAGACCTTCTGGAAGGTGCTCTGCATGGCATCTGACCTGTGGCATTTAATAAAGAGTAGTTGTGATTTATGCTTGATTCTAGGATCTTTTATGGCAAAGACAAAGTTTTGCAAATCTTTTGATAATGTTTGATTTTAATACTTTCTATACAAACTCTAGTAGTAGTCATGGAAGAATACAATATTCTTCCTGTTTTTCTTAGAAGCTTACCAGTTGGAAGCTCTGAAAGCAAATATTTGCCACAAAGGGTGTTTTATTCTTAGAGAGCCTAGAAATTAAAATAACCTGTGAAGAATGTATTTGAAAAATGGCCTCCATTATTTATTTTCTAACTTTCTTCACTGTGTGCTGGCAGAGATAACTCATTATTTAGCAGCAATGGTCAAGTCTGCAGTTTTATTGTCTGGTGCACTTTCTGACCCTATTGATTTACCCTGAAAGTCTAATTTAGTGTGAGTGACCACCTGTGATTTTTTTGTACATTTCAAAATGTGGATGTATCTTTCCCAGCAACTTGTACGTTCCGATATCCTTTGCACAGGAGAATCGATATAGAAAAGACAGCTAAGCAGAGGTTGGCAACCTTTCCCAAGTGCTCTGCCAAGTCTTCATTTATTCACTCTCATTTAAGGTTTTCTGTGCCAGGATGAACACTTCTCTTCCAAGCCACTGGAGATTGCGAATACCCAAGACCAAGCAAGGATACAAAAATCAAAATTATCATTGTGTGATAGGTTTTCTAATTTCCTTCTTTCCTGAAAACCAAGACTTTGGAAAATATTGTTGCTGATCTTATGCAATGTGGGCCAGAATGAGGATGTGTGTGGGGAGGAGGTTTGGGGAGAAGATGCAGTTTGGAAATCTCTGAAATTCGCACAGCACTTGTTTAGCATTGTGTGCACGCCTCTAAGCATATACTTTTCATCCATTTAAGAAGTCCATTTATTAAATCAATATTGATCCACTAACAATGTGTCAGCCTCCCTGGTTATGACATTAGATATACAATACTTAACTCTTTTGAAAAAAATAAGCAGGGCAATATGTTTAATGTACCTGGCCTAGTGCCTGCTTCATAGTGGATGTTTGATAATGAAAGCTGTTACTTTTAATCTCCTCTTTAAATTTTTACAAAAATAATTGTACACTGTAAAGAATCTAATGGTGCAGATTTGAAAAAAAAAAGCAGTAGTGACTCATTATGTTTTTGTTTTTTTCCTAGTTGTACATTCAAGCTTTAATTTAAGAAAAAACCCTTAGGTCTTCAGGCTGTTCCTTCTGTTTCATTAAATAATGCACATTTCAGTGGTGAGACATCTTCTACTGCCCTCTCTTGGGAAAATCCCAGCAAGACCAGGCTAGATTTACCTTGGCAGGGGCACAGTTCTCTCTTGACCTTTTCCTGGTGGAATTTGTACAAAGTGCCCGTGACTGTTTAGCACCAGACCATTACGCAAGGATACAAATTGGCCTCGGTGTGTGCATGTGGGGAGCAGCTCATCTCATCTCCTTTCTGGACTGCTTTCTAGACTTGTGTATTGGTTCTCTCTTCACCCCTTTAGGCTGTCTTCCCCTTCCTTTCACTTGTTGTCTTTCACTTCTTTTACACCTTTCTCTGTGTGCTAGGCTCTCCCAGAAGATAAAGTCACAAATTTCTTGTTCTGGCTCCTTTAATCTTTGCTTTTCCCCTTGACATGTACCTTGCGTACCTGGGCAGTTAGATAAGAATGGCTCTTTGGGTACAAAAGATATGGAGGGAAATTCACAGAGGACAACTGAGGTAAGAGAGAGCCAGCCTGCTCCACAGAGTTCCTTTGTATCTGCAAGGCAAACGTGGCAAGTGTTCCAAGTCAGTGCCTGAACCTCCCAATGGTCTGACTTTCCTTCTGTGCTTCATGCACTGGTGCCTCCTTTCCATCACTTTCTTTGTTCTTTGAGGCCAGTATGAAGTAAGAAAGAATGACTGGCACATGGGCACTGCAGTAATGGGACAGTAGAGCTGATAAAGGAGACAGCTATGGAGCCTCTGCCAGGTAGGTAGCAGGTGCCTAACCTATTTTTTAAAAACCACCTATTTTTAAAAAAGGTTTTAAAAATTCTCATCTAAAATTTGAAGTATTTGTGCCATAATGTCTTTTATACATACACTATTAAAGCAATTGATGATTGTGAAGCAGACACTAGGTTACGGGAGCTTTCCCAGGCATTATTATTCTGATAGGTGATCACAGTATTTTCAGAACATCTCAATTTTCTGACACGTTTTCACTTTCATAATGGAAAGGATTTGTGACATCACATTCCTCTCTCATGCTTTGCTCATGTGACTAAGCAAAGTGTTAAAACTAAGTACAAAGGTTCAGAGTGGAACTTCGTGCTGAGGAGCAAGGCAGACTTAGTCCTTTATCTTACATACTAATCAGCTCACTTGGAGACACTAATTGTCTAGATTCTCTTTTGGACTTGCCTACCTGTCGGTACCCATGCATGCAACTCAGTTTTGTGTGTTAGCTTTATCCAGGTTAGGGTTAGAGTTAGGCTTAGAGTTAGGGTTAGGGTTAGGATTAGGGTTAGAGTTAGGTTTAGTATTAGAGTTAGGGTTAGGCTTGTGCTGGCTGTGTAAAATGAATGACTTTCAGTCTTTCTGTGTAACTTGGGGGCAGACTATGTTGCATAAATTTTAAGTTGAAAGAACCTTTTTCTAAATAAATTGATCTGTCTCAATTTCTTATAAGAAATACTTTTATTGATAACATTTTCTCTTTCTCATGGTTATCTATAACCATTGTGTTGACTCCTAGAGTCAATCTTTTAGTAGTGTTTTGCTCAAAAGTTACTTTTATCTATGGTTTCACATATCTTAGTTTAAATTTTTAAAGTGTCCTATGGTACATTTAAAAATGTTTTCATGTTACTTTTATAAGTTAGTTTGCTTTCTAGTTTTTATCTCTTTTTGTTTCTGTTGGATTTTTCATGTTTGTTCACTTTGGTCATTTTCTCTGACATACTAGGTCTTGAATATATTTTTTCATTTTAGAATCATATACTGACAATTTTATCTTTAATAATTGCTTTTCATAGCTCATTAGGTGTAACCAATCATATATCCCACTTTGCCTGGTTGAAGCTGCATATCTTCTTAGCCAATATAGTTACTAGTAGTAGTTCCTTTCTCTCAAGAAAGTTGGATAATAAATTAGATCTTCACCCTGATAGTGAATGAATGATATAATTTCCCCTAAACACACCCTCAGCTTATGATTAGAACGTATGGTTTTGAACCAGAGTGATGTCACAGCTACAGATGTGAGAATCGATTCTTGAGAGATTGGCAAATAGTAGTTAATAAAATAAATTGTGGCCAGGCAGAGGGCTGTGGCACAGTCCATAAAGAGATACACCATCAGCAGCAACCATGGATTTAACCAACTGTGATTTAAAAATGTTTGGAAAAATTTTGCATTTATACTGAACATGTGCAAACATTTTTGTCATTATTTCCTAAATAATACAATATAACAACTATTTGCAAAACATTTACATTGCATTAGAGTTGTTTAAATAATATAGAGTTTTTTAAAGCATATGGTTGGGTCATGTGGGCTGTATACAAATGTTACAGACCCCTTTGTCTAGGGGACTTGAGCTTCCACTGGTGCTGCTTACCACAGTAGTCTGGAACTAACCCTATGTAGTGATCAGTGGTCAACTGGATGGTCTGTGTTATTAAAATTTCAATAGGGAGCGGGTACAAGAAGGGGAAAAACCAGGCTCCTTGAAAGGCTGTTTAGCCCAAAACTCAAAGAAAGTAGAGAATCGCTAAAGTAGTACTGTTTGAATATTGCTGTTGATTAATTCATTTAAAAATTTTAATCATCGTATCATTGTTTTCTAATATGTAAATAACTATAGTATCTGACTAACATAAGTTTGCTTTGTTCTGTGGGGATCACACCCCAGGCCCTGTGCACACGAAGCGCACTCTCTACCCCTGGTCTGCACTCCAACCCTGTTAGTTATGGTTTCAGCACGCAGACAAGTCCAAGTCAGGAGTGAGACCAGTGTTACCAACACAGTTGTTTCATGGTTGGCTGACTTCACTTTCAATTTTCACCTTCAGTCTGACCAAAGTGACTTCTCCCTTTTCCTTTTTATAGCATGAGTTTATCCACTTACCTCAGAGGAGAAAATGAATTACGATAACATGCTCAAAACTGTGCCCGCGTCTTTTGGTTTTCCTTCTGCCTAAATGCTTATTTTCAGATTTCTTAGCTTGGCTTTTCACCTCTGGCTGATATCTCTCATTGCTAAAGTACTGAAGAGCTAGAGCTCTCTTTTCTTTGTATTTTATTCCTGGGTGACCTGATGTGATTCCATTGCTTTAAATCCTCCTGTAGAAATTTGTATCTCTAGCCATGATGACATGGAGAGAAAGCCTGCCTTAACCCTGTAGATCCAACGTACTTCCCCTGCTGAATTCCTAACTAAACCCTCCGGACTTTGTGTATCTGCAGTTAGTTAACCTCCAGTCTCCTTTTCCCACACCTTGGACCCTCCGTATGCCCAAGCCCTGTCTTTGGGTAGGTGGATCTGAGAGCTGCTCCACCACTGTCCAGTGATCAAACACTCTCTTGCAAAGCTCGTGGTTTCAGTGACTGGCAGACTCTGTGCTGGGAAGAATGGGCCTGCTCTGGAGCACTGATGTAGCTGTGAGTTCCTGACCCTGGTATCCCATTGCCTGGTTGGTATTTGCTTGTGTATATGCAGCAGTTGCTTTAACTTGGTATACATTCAGTGTTGTTTTCTCCTTACACCTGTTCTTCTGCCATCCTGAAGGCAGAAAACCAAGAAGCACTCTAGCAAATATGCTGCTTGCCTTCCTCCAGGTCCCATTCCTCAGCATCCTAGCCAGTTATATGTCCAAACCTATTCACTTCTCTAGATCTTCCCTCTTCCTCTTGTCATCGAAGACACCATTAGCTTTCACCGAGATTTCTGACCTAACTCCTGCTGCCACTCGTCTCCCTACCTCTGTCCTTATTACCGAGTGGTCCCCAAAGAGCCACCAAGTGATCTTTTAAAAAGATGTCAGATTACTTGGCTGCCTTTCTTAAAATTTCTTTTGGCCTTGCATTGTCGTCAGAGTAAATGCTAAACTTCTCAACCCGCCCATGTCTCCCCTTCAGCCAGGCTGGCTCTTTCACTTCCCAGACTTGATACACCAGTTTCTGCCCTGTCGTGCTGGCTCTTTCCTGAACCTTCAGGCCCTGTTCTTCAAGTGGTTGGCCATGTTTGTCTGAAAAAATGTCAGGTCACCCTCCTTTCCCTCTAAGAGGTTTCCCCTGGTGTTGTAACCAGCTTTGTCTCCTCTCCTTCACTTTACTGTACGCTTGGTTGGTTCATTTTGTTACTTTGAAGCAGAGTGTGTATAATGGAAATTGGGCCACCCGTGTAATCGAGAGGCCCAAGCTGAGGTTGTCCACACCCCTGCCTAGGACTGGGCAGTGAGGGCAGAAGGGTAGGGGAGGCCTCTAGGTCTGGGACTCAGGCTGTGAGACTATGTTGTGAGGCGAGGCCTGTGTGGCTTCCACCACACTTCTAAGCTCCACCAGTGAAGAAGCTTGTAAGCCGTTACCCCCAAAGAGAAGCAACAACAAATCATTTAGTAACAAAGCTACCTCCTTCCCAAAGTCCTCCATGAGGTCAACTGCAAGAGTAAGTTTACCTTGTGAACTGTGGGTTGGTCTCTACTGGCCAGTCACAAAGACGCTGACACTCAGACACAGACGTGGACCCCAGCCCCGCTTGACTTTCATCTCCCATGTTACCAGGGCTATCCCTCTCCTATGACTGCACACTAGCCTCTCCACTGGGGACTGCAGTGTTACACATCTCAAGACATGTAGTCCTGCCAGCTCCAGGTTGCACCTGGTGGCCTACTATCTTGCCTCCCCTGCTGGGCACCGCCAATCTAGCACAGTCTTCTTAGAGTCACCTTAGTGTTTGTGCTAGGTAACAATTAATCCTAATTTGTCAACTTCTGGTGATTCAAGAAATTTCTAGCTGATTAGTAGGGAATGTTCCATTCCCGTATCTTGGTGGGTCTCTGTGCAAGATCTCTGACTCCTTCTTCTTTGGCGGTATTCCCCCATTCTGTTTCCCAGTCACTAGGAACTAAGCAACTCAATCTGCCACACTCTTCTGCCATGATGTCTCTGTCTTGGAGCCAGGTGGTCATGGACTGAACCCTCTGAAACTGTAAGCCCAGTGATACCCCTTGTCCTTTAAGTCAGGTGCTACAGGTATTCTGTCCAGAAACAGGGAAGCTGACTAATACAGTATAGCTTTCTTTTCTTTGATCTCCCATTGTATCATGGTAAGCTCCAGGAAGAAAGGGCTCCATTTCTTCATTTACATAGCACTCTTTCTCAGTACCCTGAAGAACACCTGTCCCACAGTCGATGTTTGTGTGCTATGCTTTATGTTATGGACCTAGGGCTTAATTCTCATAGACTCATATGATGAATGTGAAATCATTCAGTGTTGAGGGTTTGCTGCATTTGGAGGGTTTTGTTGATTAATAGGTTGATTGGCTTTACAACCAAGTTATCCATCAGGTTTTATGTATGTGAAATTTTGTGGATTTTAGAGTAGAGGAGAGAGGTTTCTCTTTTATGTCATTTCAAGAGGTGGTTGTGCTTTGCCAGTACCACCACAGAACTTTTGGGATGTTAGTTTGTGCGAATATATCTGGATAGACAATTCTACATTTACCTACGGTCAGTTATTAAGTTGGTTATTAACTCCACAGTGATCTGGTACTTTTCTTTTTCAGTATGGTCATTTAAAGCCAAGTTAAACAAAATGGAACTATTTGGGTAGACACACAATGGGATAAAAAAACAAAATTTAAGAAGTTAAAAATTCTATATAGTTTGAAATATTTTTTTCTATACAGACATTAACTTTATCGACTAAAAAATTTAAGAAGTAACTGAGTTCGATAGAACATACTTAACATCACATCTGGGTGATCAGAATTGTCTGTGCTGTAGTTCTCAAAGCAATCATGTAGATTATCTTTTGCTTAAATGCATCATGATTTGGGATGAAATAAACCCCCTATGGATTAATTTCTTATCTCAGTGGTGATACCATATTGTCAGTATTTCTTTCAAAACACCCATTAGCTTATCCCCAAGCAGTTTTGGACCAGTGAGCATTCTTTTAAATAAATCTTTATTTTTTTACAATTGAAGAATAATATATATTCATAGTAAAAAAGAAAAAATAGTTACGTGCAGTCCTATGAAAGATAATTTCCATTTTAGTACATTTCCTTTAAGTTATTTTTCTGATGCATGATCATTTTTTCTTCACTTTGAGATATGCATTGTGATTTCCCTGTGTGATAAAGAGGATAAATCTGCTGGCTCATTTCCTTTTATAGACTGCCACCTTCTTTACAAACCAAGCAAAAGTGTATTCTAGATTTTGCTTGGTTTGAAGCAATTTATGCTGGAAGAATTATAAAATGTAGACTGTAATATGAATTTGGCTCACTCTGTATCAGAAAAAATAACTCTCACCACAGCCAGCAAGGAAACTTCACGTATCACCCATAGAGCCAATGCTTTTGATGCATATTTCATGGTCACGGCTGAGCCATTTCCATACTCAGAGTGCTGTATCATTCATTCACTCTTGTAAGCTACAAGATTATTTTTGGCTTTTCTTGTTGGCACGTGGGCCTTCCTGTTACTGATCTGCATGAACCATTTATCAAGTCAAGGGTTTAATCCATCAAAGTCAAAATTTCTTTGTTCTGCCTCTCTGTGTCTTACCTTCCCATATGGTATTGTCTCATATGTGTACACTATTGGCTTAGAAAAAGGTTACTCAGAATGCAAGGGTTTCTCATGTTTCTTCACTTGTTCAAAATAATATGGAATGAAGTGATATTTTATAGGAAACAATAATTATGGAGTTGATCAGTTTCTAGAACATTAACTATAATATGTCATACCTGTTTATTCATTAATATTTCTGTTTTGTTTGTTTTTTTTGCCAGTAGCCCCACTTTCCCAACTCATTCATTCAGAGAAAATGAATTATCTGTAATTTCCTTCTCTCCCCTCTTTCAGACATTTCTTGAATTGTTAAATCCTTTGCATTTTATCCTCTGTATATTTTTTGAGTCCACCCTCAATTGTCTTTGTTTCCTGGACTCATGGTGCTGCCTGGTGTCATTATATAGCAAGACAATCTGTTTAGGATCTGGACAATCTGGATCCAAAATGAATGAAGGAATTAATAACACTGACTGCCTGCCATGAACCAAGCCCTTACCTAGGCTCTGAGCACATAGCAGTGAGTGATAGAGTATGAAAAAGACTAAGACTCATTCTTAGTGGCTAAGCTACTTAGTAACCGAGAAGCTCTTTACAGTTGGTGCAGAATTAGTCCTGCCTCCTGCTATGAACATTTGCTACTAGAAGAGACTTCATTTCAAAAAGTAGCTCTTGTTCTTCTTTCAGCACTATAGATGAGTTGATGAAATAGCAGAGGAGATTGCGGTACAACTGTTAAACAGGGTTAAGAGTCACTGTGGTATGCAATTTGGGTTGATGAGTCTACTAATGTTGAGCAGAAGGCAACAATACTTGTCTTTGTGTAATATATTTTTCAGGAAGATGTGCATGAGGATGAGACTTTTTTTTTAATTTCCCACCAACACCATGGCTGCCCAACTATTCAAGTCTTGGAATGATTATGTATCATGAGAACTGAACTGGTTATTTTGTGTCAGATTGAGTGGCTGCCATGACTGGACAGATTTCTTCTTTCACTGCTTTGGCTAAAAAGAAAAATTCTAAATGTGAGTCTGTCCTCTGTGTCATCCACAGAGAAATGTTGACTGTCCACAAAATCTCACCTGAGCTTAATAATGCTTTGCAGGATGTGATTACAATTATCAACCACGTTAAAGTACATGCCCTTAAATTGTGTGTTTATGAGGAGATGGATGAAGAATACATAAATCTTCTCTCACGCACAGAAGTGAGATGGCTTTCTAAAGGTACATCACTTGCCAGAGATTTTGAGTTATGAGGGCTGCTCCATATATTTCTTTTAGAAAAACAGTTTTTTTGAGTGATACAGGATGGGTCCAAAAACTAGTTTACTCTGCTCACTTATGTGACATACTCAACTGGCTCAGTGAACTCAGTCTGTCACTTTAAGGTAGAATGATAACTATATTCAAGTCAGCAGATACAGTGACTACCTTCAAAGCCAAACTGGAATTATGACAGTGACCAGTGAACATTGGGATTTTTGACATATGAGAGACTGAGCCAGGGCCTTCATTCTTAGAGTTGGTGCGTTCAAAAGTGCTTGAACCACAAAAGACCCCTGAGTTGGGAAGCCATAGATCCATGACCCATTTGTGAATAAGCTAGATGAGTTGACCTTGTCCACTCCAGAAAAGGTTGAACAACTTGTGATCACAAATAGTAGTGGCCTTAAAAGTATGTTAGAGACAACTTCCAATTTCCATACAGTCTGAATTGAAGTAAAAGCCAGTTATCCTTTTGCTACAAAAGCACTGAAAATCCTGCTTCCATTTTCAACATTTTATCTTTGGAAAGCAGGGTTTTCCAACTAAAGGAATGATGGTGCAGACTGGACACAACAACATACATCGGTTGTCACTGTCTTCCATTACTGCTAGACGGGACCATCTAGTTTCACAGAAGCAAGCTCTGGGCTCCAAATGATTCTGCGTTATAGTGCATTGTATAATTCTCTCATTATATATTACAATGTAATAATAATAGAAATAAAGTGCATATTAAATACAATGAGCTTAAACCATCCCAAAACTATCTCCCCCTTTCTGATCTGTAGGAAATTTGTCTTCCAGGAAACCAATTCCTGATTTCAGAAAGGTTGGGAATCACTGACCTAAACCACTCAGAACAGTTTTGGCTTCAGGGTGTAGAATGCTTCTGTGGTGCATGCTGTGTGAAGGTGATTTGAACCTATGGAGATGAGAGATGATGGTAACTGTAGGAGAGGTTAGAAAGCTTACATGAAAGCAGAATCAACCAAGTCGTGTAATAATTAGGCTTGAAGAGCTGAGAGAGAGAGTGGCTTGGGAAATGATAGTTTCAAATCCCATTGGTGGCTGTCGACTCTCAGGTATACACTGTTAGTGATGACTTCTCTCTGTTTCCTCCACACTGTTACACTGGATGCGAACTCAACTCTGCCTCGGTTTCTCCTGGTCACATTGGTGAATGTTTAAATAAGCGAAGAAGTGAATTTATGATAGTAATTAATAAGGGTTAGCATGTAGATGAAAAGTTATGATATCTAACTTCTTCAAATAATGGCATGTTAGAAGGGGATGTGTGTTCATTCTACCTGAGAAAGAATTTTCAATCAATGAGAGCTCATCAAAGTGGAGTGGATTCCCATGGAAATAGATTTCTAAACTACAGTGTCTGAAAGACCGTAAGTCTGTGACTTCAGTCTATTTTTTTATCTCTTTTGCATTTCTCTAGCTCTTTGTTTATTGTCCTTAAACTGTTCTGTTTATGTTCTAATTATACAGCAGTCTTGTGATTGTCTTCATTTTGTAGTAAAATCTCTGTGAGCAAAGACCAAGGTCTATTAATTTTGCAAGCACCTGGAGCCCTACACTAAACTGTATTCATAATCATCATTCAATAACCACTGCTCTGTTGAGAATGAACAAGTTTGGGCCTTAATTTCAAATATTCCCTAACTCAGCTATTTCATTTAATAGTTTAGTAATAAATATGCCTGTCTATTTCCTTGCTTAATGATGAAAATACAAAGTGTTGAGATTAAATATTTCTGCTAGCCAATCAATACTCCAGTCATCAATTATCCATGTGAGATTATATTATGCATTAATTTGGTTCTGTGTGCTGTGGTACATGGCATCTGTGTGGTGCACAGGCACCCTTGCCCATGTTCACACATAATAAGCAGGTCAGGAATTTGTCTGTTGGTTTGCATATCTTACTTAGGAATAGTGATCGTCAAGTGTACATTTTGAGTTTAGAACCTCATTGGCCTTCTGGGAGGTGGTGTCTCAATTTCAAGGATAATTTAAACTTTTCCTTTCATGTACTCCTGTCTATTTAATCCTGTCAAGGTAGAAGATTCTGTGTCTAAAAAAAAAAAAAAAAAAAAGAGCTAGAGGCTAATTAAAGGACTGAAGGCAAGGGTTTCGCGGTCCTTTGATTTCTCTGCAAACGAGTGATAAATTAAATGTAAATGAGTCAGAAACACACCTTGGTGTTTTTTTTTTTAATTGTGGCTAAAAAAACATGTAACGTAAAATTTACCATCTTAACCATTTTGAGGGTACAGTTCAGTAGCTTTAAGTATATTCACACTATTGAATGGGCCTCCAGAACTTTTTCATCTTGCACATCTGAAACTCTGTTCTCAGAAAGCATCTACTTCCAGGTTCCTCTCCCTTACTCCCCTGCCTCATCCCCTTTCTGTTTCTATGGATCTGACCACTTACTGGAGATCCTCATATATATGGAATCATACAGTGTGTTTTTCGGTGACTGGCTTATTTAACATAACTGGCTTAATTTAACATAAAGTCCTCAAGGTTCATTCATGTTGCAGTGTTTGACAGGATTTTCTTCCTTTTTCAGCCTGAGTTATATTTCATCTTGTTTATCGATCCATCTGCCTATAGACATTTAGGTTCATCTCTTGGCTGTTGTGATTGTCTTTTTAGTGAAGTGTACTTGAAAAATACACAGTTCCTAGGTAAAACCTATTTTCAGTTTTCCTTCTATAAAATGAAGAATATATTACTGCGCTTGAAAAATTCTTAAAACTCTGTCACTTTAATCTTTTTGTTCTAGATTGTCACTCCCTAATTAAAAAAAATAGAACTGAACATTTCTTGAGACAGAATATTGTGAATGTTAGTATGAGGAACATTTAAATCTCTAAAAATAAATAGCAACTGTATTTGACAGAGAGGGAAATAGGCTGTGGAAATGAATAGAACTCTACCACAGAAAGGATCAGTCAGAACTAGAATGGAATTATTTAAGCAAATTTATCCCTTGAAGACAACTTTTTGAAGTTAAATTTATTTTTACACTTCCTGAGAGTAAGCGTATTGGTTTTGCTTTAGTTAAGTGATATCTTAAGTGATTCCAGGAGCTAAGTGAGTGTGCACCAATGAAAATCAATGCCTTGTCACATAATTATGATTTTTTTTCTAGGAAGAATTCACCAGGGGTGTGAGAATGTATGTAAGAACAAGCCCTAGAATCCCTTTACCATAATGACAATGTAGTCTTTCAATTATTCGACATTCTGAAAATTGATAAATTAACTCAGCCATTTACCTTGTCTCTAATTTTCTGAAGATTAGGCTCATCAATTTAATTCATGGTTATAATTCTTGCATCAACTATATTAATATACACATCGATAAACACAATCTTCCACTTTCACTCACTCTTCTTCGTGTACTCTCTTCTTTCAGTCTCATATTAGCTATAATCCTTGTCAATACATGTGTTAGGTTTGAAAATTGGGGAATATCAGCAACAGAAGAAGATATTGCCTTGGTACTTAAACTGAGTCCATTTTTTAAAAATCTTAAATGCTTTCCTCATATAAAACACGAATTTATTGAATTCTTTTTTAGTGAAATCACTCATAATTTGTCATTCCTTACCCCTATGTTATTGTTTCTTTATCAATCAGTCTGTGTATGAGATGGTCAATTTTTAACTCAGCTTAATTTTATCCAATGACTCTTTTTTTTTTTAGTGCTATTTTCAAGGCAGTTAAGACCTCTGTGAATTAAAGCTCATAATCCTCTCTGAAAAACCTGATTAAATCGACCCCTCTAAGGGCTGGGGATTTAGCTCAGTGGTTCTTGCTGCCTGTCTCCTAAGCACAAGGACCTGAGTTCAGTCCCTAGAACCAAAAAAAAAAAAAAAACAACCAAAATTGACCTCTCCAAAACTAAATCTTTCCCCCAGTGGCTCTTAATTTAGCTCCAAAAATGAAGTATCTTCTATTTATATTGTTAGAAATTTGAAAGTAGGTCTTAACTGTAAAGCGTGTGCAGTCAATTCTAGTTGACTCCTGAATTTGTTTTAAAAAAGCACTTGTGATGTTTTTTTTCTGTTATGAAGTATCTACTTATAAAAAGATAAGAATGAGAATAAACATGAAACTATGATTGTGAATTGCCATGTACCATGGTCTCTATCCCACTTTGAACATCTTTGTTTATTTTTGGTACCAGGGATCAAACCCAGGACCTTGCACTTGTGAGGCAGGCGGCAGAACCACTGAGCTAAATCCCAGGCCCACTTTGAACATCTTATTTCCCTGAGAAGCTCTAGGTCCTTCCTTGTTTGGTTTGATTTCTATGTGTTCATGGATATAAAATGATCAAACAGAAGGTACTCACCTAGCAAGTATGAAGACACCCTGGAATCCTAACTTGAAGTTAACCAAGAAGCTACTTTTTATACTGTGTAGAAACTTGACACTCATCCCTGTTACCTAGCTAACCAGCTAACTAGTGCTTGGCCTAAGACTTGGAAGCCAGCAGTTGGTAGGGCAAATTAAAGTGAAAAACTTCAATGGAAATGTTGTTAATTCAATCTCCATAATATAAATTGTGAGCCAAGGCTGTAAAACAGAGAGATTAAAATGGCTTTGCAGTTAGTATTGAAAATTCTGACATAAGGTAGTGACCATTCTAGAAGATCAATATTAGAACATGACAGCATGGGGCTCTAAAGCAAGATTCAGAGAGGCTGCAAAATCTGAATAAAGAAAGGCAAGACAAGTTGCATACTGTACCAGAAAAAGAACTCTCTGAGTAACACAGACTACTTCCTCGGAGTGAAGAAAATAGGAGTTAATACCAGAAAAATGGCATATTTAATTCATAAAATTATGCTTGTAAACTATATATAAAATTCTCATTTCACAATGTAAACCCAATCATTATTAGTTTTCCTTTGCTGTTTGTACATTAATTAAATATATACTGAGGATCTGCATACGTTTCAGGCATAGACCTACAATAGTGAAAAGGATGTAGCTTTCCTTTCAAGGGTCTTACAGGAATGGGACAGATGGCAAGAAGAGAAAAGCAACCTGGTGATAAGCACAGTGCATTGTGGGAACAGAAAGTAGAGCTCCTTATCTGAATCCTTGAGGGCAGAGGAAATAAGCAAAGAGCAAAGGGTGGGAGGATTCTAGTAGGGCAGGGATTCCAGATGGAGGCGTATACTAAATTTTCCATGCAACAAAATGTCAGTGAAGCCTTTGTTGTTACTATAAAACCACTGAGTATACTCACATATTCTAGATAACTCTCAGACATGGATGAATGTCACCTGAACTGATGGTGTGGCCAGAGGTGCCTTCCTCGTCTACAGCCTGCCTTAAGAGATCTTGTGATGCAGTTTGTCACACAGCACATATATCCTGCATGTTGCTGGATATTCCAGGCCACCAACTAAAAACACAGTTCTTGATCTCAGCAGCATGCATTGATTAGTAGTCCCCAGTCCCTTGGATAAAAATAGGGCCTATAAACAGGTTTCATGAAGCACAAACACAAAACCATGGTCCGAACGCATCTCTTCCTGTCCTAGGGCCGTGGAGATAACAGCTGACTCATAAAGTGCACAGAAGAGTGAACCTGTCGGCTTCTTCCACCTTGCTTCATTCTGATGTCCATCCACCATGGGTGTCATGCCTTAGAAGGTACCCTGGGAAACGGTCACTCCTTTGTCACTTGCTGTCTGTGCTCTGGCCCGGAGTCACAGCTATTTTCTATAAAGGACCAATAAGTAGATATGTCATTCTTGGCTGACTGTATATACAGCCTTTGCCAAGAGACTCAACCCTGTCATCCTGTCATCATAGCACAGAACCATCCATAGTGTTGTCAGAATGCAAATGAATAAACGTGGCTGTGACTCTATAAAACTAAATTTTCCAAATAGGCTGAGTTTTTCCAGCTATTTTTTATTGACCCAAGCTCAGAACGGTCTTCTAAGGTCCAAATCTGGTCCATAGCCTTGTTTTCTGTGGCATGAAGGGCTTCTCCTACCTCTCTCTGCCTCCTTGGATTTCAGTCATTCTTCAGCTCTTAGCAGAGATCACTTTCAGACAGGAGAATCCTCACTGATACCCCGAATCCTGTGGTGCCCTCCTTCCCCCTCAGCCTGACTCGTCAATAACTGGGACTCATCTCTCTGTGAGCTGGGAGAGGGCAGACATCAGCTTGTTCTTTCTCCCCTAGGAATAAACACACAGTGCTTGGGACACAGGAGAGGCTTAGTACATATTTAATGTCTAATAAATAAAATTATTGATATAGTCCTTACTTTGTTAGGATCATGAGTCGAGAAGGTAAGGTTTATTCATAGTTTATGATCCATGGAACCATGTTACCAAACTAACACAGGTTCGTATTCGGTAGGATTCAGAGGGCTGTGGAAACCATTCCCTTTTGTCCCCTTTGTAAGCACAGAATGCCATCTGGACGGTCTTTGCCCCACGTACTCCTGCCCTGAACTGCTGCCACTCTGTCTTAAGGTGCAGGACAGGACCTCTCTGTTTCTGTCAGTGTCTCACAGGGGGTCCCAGTTCAGTGGTGTCTAAGTTCTAATGATCTACAGAATTTTTAGTGAAACAGCTTTTTTCCTTTTTAGAGTAGATTACCATCTCCCTTCTACCTAGATAAGGGCGTTACGTGGGCCTGGAACCCGAAGCAGATGTTAAACAGAATAAGTCTTCTCTCCAGCAATGTGCATTAGTACATCCAAATTGTTGGCTCAGTCTTAAAAAGCACTGTGTCCTGGGAGGCCCCTCTGTCCCCCCAGGCACACACTTCAAGGAACCAGCTGTCGTGCCTGACAGTGTTCTGAATTCCAGCCTGAGCAAGCTGGGACCTCGGCCACTCTTTTTTTATTTTTCTTTCCCAGTCACAGAAAAATAACTACTAACAAACGTTTATACGTGCTAGGCATTTACTATCTCTAAGTAACTTATAGAAAGTAACCTATTTGATGCTCATGGGAATTCTACTGCATTATCTTTTTACCAAAGAAGAAACTTAGTCTCATGGCTTAAAGTCACACGGCTAGTAACTGTGGACCTAGGAATTGCACGGGGGCAAACAGCTTGTGAACAAAAGTCAGTTCTGCAGGTGTAATGTTGTCTGAATCCTTGTTCCCATCTGAGCTCCCATAGCACATGCAGCTTCCGGCTCCACACCACACGTCTTCACGAGAATCTCAGAAAATAGGATTGAAGGAAGGGTGGGGAGCATGCAAGAGTGCATCCAGAACTTACGTTTAAGGCTGAGACTTAAATGGAAATTCAGAGACAACACTAGATCCTAGACACGCTTGCTCTGTAATGGGAAGACAACACTAAAGCCAAGGTTTTCTAAGCTTTGGAAATCACGAGGGAAATGGAAATGCCCTGGAGTGGCTGTGCTGTTTTCTTTTCTCAAAGTGAGCTTGGAACAATGAAAGGATATTCTTATTCACTAAGTATTTTTCACTGTTAGAGGCTTAAGGAGAGTTTTAGCCACAAATAAATATTTCTCCTAAAATTGAAATCAATTTGTAAAATGATGTAGAGAATAAAATGTTGTTTTCCCCAGCAGGGACTAATCTTGAAAACAATGGCCCCCCGTGTTGAAATGAACGCCACTGTGTTTCTAGAAAGGGGAGATACATGAGATATATTTCAGTAGTTTATGTTGCAAATAAAAGCACTAAATTAGTAGTGAAAAGTTTAATGAACTAAATTGCAACACAGTAAATGGCCATCCTGGGTCAGCAGATGTTACACTGTAGCCACTATGGGTCTGGAGATGCTGTGTTGTTACTGCTTTATGAAAACTCTCTTCAGACCAGACCTGATTTGATGCAAACACATATCTCACTGATCGTACAGTGTGAAAGTCTTCCATTTTCCTTCCAAATTTTTGCCCTCTAATATTTTGGTCTTCAATTGTTAACTGACATTTGCATTTATAGGGATATCTCCAAACTAGAATCTCTGTCTGACCCCAAGATAGTTTCTTTACCAACACTTAGTTATTAATATATTTGTTTTACCGAGTCATCAAGAGTGGCTTATTTTGGGGCATCTGCAGTTAATATGGAAATGACTTGATACCCAGATGCTTTGCTCTCTATATTTTAAAGATTATTGAGAAAGGAACCCTTCTTCTTTATTGGTGGGAGTACAGACTGGAAATCAATATGGAAATAACTCAGACAACTAGAATTAGAATTCCCATTTGACCCAGCCATCCCTCTGCTGAGTATCTTCCCAAAAGAATTAAAAACATCATGCCACAGCGATATATGCATACCCACGTTTATAGTGGCACCGTTTGTAATAGCTAAAACTTGAAACAGCCCAATTGCCCATCAACTGAGGACTGGATGAAGATGTGGGTTTTTTGTTTTTTGTTTTTTGTTTTTTAATAAAATGGAGTACTGCTCAGCCATAAAGAGCAAGAAACTAGAGACATTTATAATTAAATGGATGCGCATTGAGGCCATACTCTTAAGTGAAATTAATAGGACACACATGTAAATACTGAATAGTTTCTCTGGTGTGAAAAACTGAAAGTGTAAATAAAGTTCAAAATGTATATAAAAATATTATTATGGATGAGATAAACTATCACCCCTTTGGGCCCCAGAAAATATTTTTATATAAACAATAGAAAATGATTTTCCCACTCATTAAACTAGTGTTTTACTGTGTCATGAATCCATTCACCTACCCATTTTTTACCCATATACCTTCCATCCATCCATCCATCCATCCATCAACCAGTGCATCTATCCGTCCATCTATCCATAGTCCATCCATCCAATCACCCATCCATTCAACCAATGATCCATCTAAAATGCCAGCCGTCCAGACCCTCCTTATATTCCTTTGGTGCTCTCTTCCCCTCTTTGCACTTGTCATCCACCATCTTAAACAATTTTTAATTTTGTTTAATTTCTGCCTCACACTTTAGAAATGATTTCGCTAGGTTGAAAAGTCTAGTCTATTTTGCTCATGCCATTATCTCCAGCACTTGGAACAGTACCTGGCAAGAAATGATTATAAATGTGAAGAGTATTGATTGAGTTTTTATTAGATAAATATTTCCTTAGCATCCATTACTTATGAGTCCCTGGATGGAGTAGCAAAATGGGTCTAGGATGAAACACATACAGATCCCTATCAAGGAGATTTTAAGCTAATAATGTCACCAGCAAAATAGATCCTTTTAATGGTATGACTGTAGAGGAGAAAGGAGTTGTTTTCATTTGAAAAATGAAACAAAAGCACTATTTGTACTTCTGCCTGGAAGGTAAGCTATCCCAGAGGAAGCTACGTGAGGTAAACGTGGAACAGGAGGAAAGCTTTGGAAGTAGGGTGTTATGGTGGAAAGGCAGGCTAGAAAAAGAGCAACAGCGGCAACTACCAAAGAGATATGGGAAATGCAGGCAGCTGTGAGATAGCAAAGCAAATGGCTAAGTTCAGAGGAAATCTGGAAGCCTTGAAGGTGGCAATGGAAGGTCTTTTGGAAAGAGTGGTTGGGCCTGCTTGTGGATGATTTTGATGTCACCGGTGGGCAGTGGGGAGTCTTAAGATTCTTTTTCTCTGGTAACTGAACCTGAATGTCTCACCTGTATTGTAATTTCTGAGTGAGTGGCAAAATTTGTGCTTCCTGTTTGGGCTTCAAAGCAGGCTTTTGGGCAGCCCAGGTTGCTGGAGCCTGGAAGGAATCTTGGGCGAAATGCAGATTGAGTCTTTGATCCACATTTTGTAGGTCAACAAGCTCAGTTGGTTGGCAGTAATTACAGGGCTTCTGAGGATGTTGCTCTTGAATAATTTATCTAATATATTAGCCACAAACAAACTCTCATCGCCGAGCATCTCATTTTCCCTGCTCCTGCTTTCCTTGGGGAGCTATGAATTGTCCCCAGTTCCTCAAGATTTGTTCAAAATTGATCTTAAGTGTGGATTTGCACCTTTACACACGTTTAATTTGCAGCCTGAGAGCCGTGCGGTAACAGTCAGTATTTTCAGTCCTTGCTTCATTCAGGAAGGGCACCGAAAGAGTGTCTTTATCCTGCCACATGAGCCTGTTGAGTGTGTCCTTGTTCCCTAAGTGTACTTGGGCACCAGGAAACGGCGACAGCAGCTTCCAAGAAGGGAAGAGCCAGCTGATGGAGAGCACTGCAGAGGCAGCCGGTGCCACAGCCTGCATAGTCCTTGCCTATGTCTGGGTTTTCATTTTTCTAATTTGTATTTTTATTTTTAATGAACAAAAAATAATTGTATATATTTCTGGGGTACAGCATCATGTTTCAATATGTGTATACGTTCTTTTGATGGTTTTAATGGGAAAAGCTCCAACATTGCATCTTTTGATAGAATTTATCCTATCCTCCCTTTTAATATATTTTTTTTTCTAACTTTCATCCCAATCGGGTAATGTCACTGTCCTATTTTTTTTTATTTTTTTAATTTTTGAAATAGAAGAAAAATTAAATTTTATTAAAATAAATGCTTATACAGACAGGTAAACAGGAAAAACCAATAGGTGACTTTCCCAGGTGAGGGGAGGGAGCCCTGCATGGTGGGGAGGCCTGAGCAGTTGGAGACAGAGACGCCCTGCAGCCGGACCAGGAGCTGCCAGGTGTATGGAGGAGTCAGGCCCATCTCCTGCTGCCCGTGCCGACTCCAGATCCCATGGTGGTATAGATCCTGGGGCAGGCTCCCACCCTTGCCCTGCTCCTGGGTGTCTCTTGATGGCTGCTGCTCTGGAAAACAGTTCTGACCCTAGAGGAGGCACCAGAGGGGCAAGAGAAAACTCCTCCATGGCTGCCCTTCCCTGTGTCTTTCTCAAGGCAGAGGAAGCCCCTTCCTGCCAGAGAGGCCTGGGCCCCTGAGCCCACAGCAGGACATCGTCCCAATTCAGGTACACCCATCCTGTGGTCCCCGGCTCTTCCTTTGCTCCTGGCCAAACAGCAGCCTCTGGATTCTCCTCCTGAAGGGGCCCAGCCTGGCCTTGCCACCCTGCCCTCAGGCACCCAGCCGGGCCTCCTCACCTGGAAGTTGTACTCAGAGGGGATCCAACTGGGTCAGGAGGGTGCACACTTGCAGAAGGATGTCCGAGTCAGGCAGGTTGATTGAGGGCGTAGGCCATGAGCTGCTTCAGGCTGTCCAGGTCTAGACACTGGCAGAAGTCCTCTGGGTATTGGGCCAACCATGTCTCCAGGATGGAGCACAGGGCACTCTTGTTTTGCTTGTCCTCCTCACAATTGGGGTGGAAGAACCCGTATCTTAGGAATAGCAGGTCCAGCACCTTCTGCGTGCTGGCGAACCTCCTGTAGGTGCACAGGAACGCGGGCACGAAGAAGGGGTCTGCACGGCGATGCGCGGGCACCAGCTGGTTCACCAGCTTCCTCAGGGTGTCCGACTCGAGGGTCCTGCCTCTGCCAGTCTCCTCCTTGTTCAGGGAGGACCCCTTTTCATTCTAAGGTGGGCCCAAGGAGGCAGAGTTCAAGCTTGGAAACTGTAGCCAACTTGGAAGAGCTCACCTCCCAAGTAAAAGAGCTCGAAAAAAGTGCCAGTGATTTTCACACGCACACACACACACAGACACACACTCACCTCCACACATCCCAGGCAGGGGTCTGGGGCCACCCAGGTGATCAGCGTGATGGGCTGGCTGCCTCTCACCTGTGCTGGGCTGTCCTGGGTCACCTTTGGGATTCTTGGATTCATTCTCCAGAGGCGCCAGGGGTGACGGTTGTCCCAGCGTGTCCGGATTTGGATGAGGATCCCACTCCCCCATCTCCTGTGGCCTGAGCCTAGGCAATTAGGGAAGCAACACGACAACATCCTTCCCATGTTTCAGTCTCTCCACCATTAACTGAAACCAGCGTCTGAGGTTCCAAGTTCTGTTTGGGCCGTTGTCAAGGAAGTGAGGTCACTTCCTGTGGTCCTCCACCCCACCCCCGCTGCTTCCTTAAAGTCACCTTTCCTATTGATTGCTCCTTACCACTGCCATGTACGAAACTGGTCACATTCCCCCCACATAGCCTGTGCTAGGCGGACCTGAGTGAACCCAACTCCTGGTGGGTGGGGACAGTTGGCTTAACACACACCATGACCTTCATGTTTGCCCTAACCCTAAATATGACACGCACACTTAGCCTAAACCTTAACCTTAAACGTAACTGCTAATACTAAAATCAAACTCTAATCCTGATCCCTAACGTCTAGCGCCAACCCCAGCCTCAACCCCATACCAACCCAGATCCAATGCTAAGCCCAGCCCTGGTGGTAACTGCAACCCCCTCAACCCTAAAGCCTAACCTAACATAAACCCTAACTCTAATATCCAGCCCTAACCTTAAACCTAAATGCGAATCACTATAATAAAGCCTAACCCTTATCCTAACCCCAGACCCTAACTCTGTACCTTAGCCATGACTGTTGAAGCTGAAGTCACACACACCCGAACCTCGAAACTCGATCCTCACTCTTATGCTTACATCCATGCTGAACACAATGCTCAACTTTACCCTATCACCACCTCTCACCTGAAGCTTAAACGAACCCCGACCCTCACCATCCCACTAACCTGCACCCTCACGCGATAGTGTCCTTAAGCCCAAGCTTACATTTGGTCACACTCCAACATAATTTCATTCTCAATGTGCTTTGTGGTGAAAATAATATACTCCATAGGCACTAAGCAAAAGCTTAGCCCTCAAATCATCAGTCAAATCCTAATAGCCCCAGCCCTGCCATGAACCCTTACAGGACACAGAGCCCTAACCCTGACCTTAACATGAAAGTCACAAGCTAACCTGACCCCTGTTTGCTAAGCCAACACACTTCAAGAACCACTCAGCCCGACTTCCAGGCCTTACCCTCAAGCTTTCCCCAGGCCTAACAAGAGCACCAGACATAATACTGCCCATAAGGGAAACCCTTCACCATAACCCTCGCCCAAATCTCACTCTAATTATTCTTGAATGTGGGACCTAAACTTTAACAATAAGTCACTGTCCTATTTTTGCAAGTACCAAGATTTGAAACTTTATCACTGGTGATAGCATAATTTATTTTAAATAGATTTAAGCAATTTACTGAGTTAAAAAATAAGAATCATTGCCTAAAGGCCAGCATTAATAAATTCCACTACACGGATATACTTTTTTTTTTTAGGTGTCTCTTCTTTGATGGTTTTGACTGCTGTTTCTTGAATAAATTCTGAAAGGAGAATAATATCAAATGTTGATAAGAAAAGTGCCCATTTCTTACATTTCTCCTCACAAAAGTGATGCAATTCATTTGTGCAGTGGCTTCCCTGGTCATACCGGGCAGACGTGCCCCTTACCCTGTCTGTGATAGCTGATCAGATCCTCACAGGGATGATGCCATACTTAGTTGGACTATTCTCAGGGCTCTAATGACCGTGGCTCCAAAGGCACCATCACTGTTAAAAGAGCTCAGGATTGTGACCTGAAAACCTGGGTTCAGATTACGACTCTGCCACTTGCTTGATAGCTTGGGACAGTGTCACATGACTTTGTCAGGCCTGTTTTCTCACCTGTAAGATGGAAGTAATAATAGCTCTCTTTGGGGGTTGCTGGGGGATGTAAATAAGATGACATATGCAAGTCACCTGCTCGTAGCATGGGGCCTGGGATCGCTGCCAGTGGAAGTTGTTGTTTTGCTAATACTAACATAGAAGATCAAGTATGGAAGCTGTGTGTCACACGCCTCCAAGGGTTGTTTTCCGAGAAGCGAAGGTGAGTGCATGGGGTACAGTGTGAGCCCAAGTGTGGAGCTTTCTATTTTGTAGTAGTTTCCTTAGTATCTTTCCTCTTGTCAGTGAGGATGGAGAGACAAACAGCAGCCCACAGGTGAATTTAGTTTAGGTAAATCATTTTTCATCTCTACGCCGTTGCTATGTATTTACGGGGATACGATCTGTGATAACCACGTATTTGTTTTGGTTTCTGAAATTGAGCTAAAACAAGAAATACAAGCTTGACATCCAAAAAGCCCTTTCAGGAAAGAGGGTGCTGTTAGTATTTCCATTTCCTTTAAAAGCAACCTAGAGACTGAAAATGCGTTTTCTAACCACCTCCAGCCCCAGCATCCTTTTCTTTGGGTGCCTGGTGAAGATTACATTGGGAGGAGAAGCGGCACCCACGGTGCCCAGCTGCCTGATTTCAGCGGCCACAGCTGAATTTCTCAGTTCTTTCTCCTGTGACTTATGTGAGCTACAGTTTGACTACTGCTAGTTAGAGAGAAGGAAAGCTCACCCATTTCTCAGGGAGCCAAGGTAAAAGAGAACTCTCTTGTCAAGGTAATAATAACACTTAGAACTTATATAGGGCTTTTTATCTTCAAAGGGCTTTCCAAACATTAGCTAATTAAGAAGTCTGCTCAATGTGCAGCAGCTGTTGAAAAAATAAATGCGATGCTTGGGTGTATTAAAAATGGGAGCAAAAACATGAGGGCGTCCTATATCAAGCAGCTGTGGCGCTCTGTCTAATTTGTTTGCTTCACCTGGTGGAATAGATCAGACTAAAATAGTCCTGCCATGCAGAGTAATAATGCTCAGGGATAAGGCAGAGCTCGCACATTATGGAATATTGCAAGGGCTACAGAATATTCACCCAAAGAGGAAAAGCCAAAGTGAAGCATCATCACCTACTTCTCATTAAATTTTCATAATCAGGGGCACACACGTTAATGAAATAGACATCTGACATGTCGGTGCAGATGCTCTAAGAAAAACCCGTTTTCAAGCACACACATTTTACTTATTCATCCAAATTCACTCAGCGTATAGGGACTGGACAGATACACTTATGTAATCCATGGGACGGGGGTAAAATGACTGTGGGTTTGTCCTGGTGAATATCATTTACCTATTGTGCCTTAATTTTTCACTAATGCTGTCACATACATTAAACTCAGTCAACATTTTTCTTTGCCTGAAATGAGGCAAACACTAGTTAGCATTTCTAATTAGCAGAAATGAGCTGAAAACAATGCAAACACTGAGCTGTAGCTTTGTTAATGAAAGCAAAACAAACAAAACAAGGACAGGAAATGCTTTCTGTTGTGCTTTTCTGCAGTAGGCAGTAAGCAGTAGCCAGCTTTTCTCTTCCTCCTTGTTTCTCACAGCAGCATTCATTGATCTATACCTGCTGTTCTGAGTACAGTGTAAATTCCACAGTGGTAAGGGATGAGGACAAGTAGTATAGGATAAGAGCAGGGATACGATGATGCCATGGTATAGGAGCTTGCACCCCATTAAGCTACGTCCCGGAGAAATCTTGGAGGAATAGTACTCCTAGATTCGAGAAAATGTTGAAGAATTTCATAAATAGATTCACTTTTGCTAAGGAAAAGTTACAGACTTCAAAATAGAGTAAAACAACAGTGAGAATCCAAGTGATGTAGCTCCACGGTCATGGTCATGAGTATCACATCGCCTCAGCACCTCCTGAGTTCAGGGTGCAGCTCACCGTGGGTTGACCGGAAGTCTAAAACGGTTCTCCATGAGCCCACGACCAACACTAATTTTTGGGAATAGTTGGACAGGATGGACTGACATGTGTAGAACAGTAATCAAATCAGTGATTATTGGTTCAGCCTGAAGCATTGCTTGTAATTGGAAATATTTGTTTATAATAGGAAATATTTGGAAACAACCCCTTTTTATTTTTATTTATTAGATTCATGTGCAGTTGTAATAGGTCACACAGGTCTGGAAATGCAGCTCAGTGGTAGTATGTGCTTAGTATGCACAAGGCCCTGTGTTCTTCTCCACTGGAAGGAAGGGAAGGAGGGAGGGAGGGAGGGTGGAGGAAATATTCAGAGAGATCTGGTTAACGCTTTCATTCAGTTTCCACGAAGTGTACCATCTTGCATAAAGGCAGTTTAATGGGACAACTAGAAAGTTGAAATTGATACAATCCATTGACCTAATTTATATTTCATCAGTTTTACATGCCTATGTGTGTTTGTGTATATACTTTTATGTGTGTTTAGTGCTATGCAATTTTATTACATGTGTAAGTTTGCATAACCAATACTGCAGGCAAGATATAAAATTTTTATCACCAATTTATCTTGTCTTACTCCTTCGAAGTCAAAGCCTTCTCCCTCCTTCTCTCTCCACCTTAGCTGAAGCAACCAACAATTTATTTTCCATAGCTGGTAATTGTTTCAAAGCATGAATGTTGTATAAATGGAATCATACCATATGTAACTTTTTGAAATTTCCTGTTTAAATTGTGCACAATTTCACCTAAGTTGTTAGCTGTATCACTCCTTGCAGACAGTACACTGATGGATTGTTGCTTTTATCCATTCTGCAAATCTGACTTTTAATTGGGTAGAGCATTTGCACGGAAGGTAGTTACTAACATAGTAGCACCGAAGTCCACCTAAATATTGTTTTCTGTTTGTTCTTCTATTTATTTTTAGGGTTCCACATTTATTTCATTTATTTATTTATGGAGTTTTTTATTCTATTATTTTGAGTAATTTTCCTGGTGATTGCTGTAGGTATTATACCTGTCTAAATTAGCAAAGTGTATTGTTATTATATTCCTTTTTTTTTTTGTACTGGGGGTTGAATTCGGGTCCTTGTGCTTGAAAGGCAGATGACAGAACCACTAAATCCCTGGACCTATTCCTTTTTAACCTTTTGGATTGCTTTATATTATTTAGAAGTTAAGTTTGAAATAGTAAAACTAAGAAACAGAAACACTTCCCCGTACACACATACTGAAAATAAGCAAAACAAACAAAACTCACCTGGATACAGTCAGCTTATACACAGGAAAGGAAGTGAAGGCCAAGTCGCTTCAGCAGGAATAGCTCAAATTAACTTGGATGAAGAAAGCATTGAACTCTTTTTCCCAGGGCCTGCCTGAGAATTGACAGTCTGGGCTGTCCAGGGCCTCTGCTGCATGGAGTAGAAAAAGCTACCTTGCTGAGTTTCTGGACTGTTTTTGTTACCTGTCACCACCTGGGGGACCTCATAGTATCCCTTAAACTCTCTGATTCCCAGTTATGAGAAAAAGTTCATAATGGAGCCTCCCTCATAGAATTGTTGTGAGGATCCACTGAGAAAATGTATGTAAGTTTGTTTGTTATGTCTGACATGTGGAAAAATTTAAACAAATTGTAGTTGCATGGCTGAACTTCCCTCTGATTGTCCGCTGCGGTCCAGAGGGTTACAGATGCAGGGGAAGACAGTGCCCTTGACATGGAGACAGCCCTGGGACGCTGCTCTCTCCTCTGACTGTCCTTTTATCCCAGGAGTAAAAAGTCTGATTAATCTTTCCCATCTTTTTCTGCATCCTTGTTGTCAGATCCTTACATAAAATCTGCTACGAAGAGTGTGTCATGCGTTCCTCTTTATACAGGCCCAAAGGGTGTATATAAATGACTGTTAGAGTTAGTTCTTTTAGTGGTTTCTGTAGCATGAAAGATCAGCCAGGTGTTAGTGTACACTACAAAGAGGCCACGTCCTTGGATGTCACCCCTTCCCTGTCCTTACATTATACACAGCTTTCATGGTGCAAAGCCCTGGCTCCATTTCAGACCTGCAGAAGAACATGATTGGCTTTAATAATATTTCTCTCTCTGTGGACTTCTTTCTTTATGGATCTCCATCCTTTGTTTAAACAATTCCTAATTGATTTGGATTTTCTACACATTTTCTCTCCAGGGCTTTTAACCCACGTATCAACCAGTGCCCCTAATCACATCTTACCAGACCTGGCTAAATCTCCTACCATGAATTTTATTCCCAGGTTAGAAGTTTGGCCCCATCTTCTATTCTACTGAGCAAACTGCAGAAAGATTAATACCGAGGGCAGTGTAGAGTCAACAAGACCTGAGAAAACTTGCAGCTGGTGGCACCATCTGTGCTGTCAAACTGGGGCCAAGTGGTTTTCCATGGTGGAGAAGGACAGAGAATCTGATAATGGCTTTTGCTTTGAGTTGCTGAGAAATGAACCTACCCTGGAGGAAGGTTAGGAGAGCTGGAGGCAATCTGTGGCTCCTCTCCCAGAGAAGACAGATTTCTGGCAAATGGTCAGGTTGAGTTTCTGGGACCTGACCACCCCCGCTTGTCCTTTGTGTCCTCACCCATCTGCAGGATTCAGCCCTGCCAGGGACCTAGCATAGCGCAAGGGAGTGGTAGAGTCTGGAAGGGGAATTTTTAAAACTCAGAGAATGAACAGGAAATATCTAAGCAGAGGCTTCTGGAGCTTTGGTGAGGCAGGAACAGTGGGACGGTAGAGCAGCAGTGGGGAGGAGATGCCTTTTCTGCATTGGTCGCTCAGCTTTCTTCTGCCAGAAGAAGCAGCGGGAAGGGGGGCGGGTGTGGTAAAGAGGAAAATTATGGTAGCTAGGCTGTGTTCATCCATGTTAAAAAATAAATCAAAGGAGGTTAGAGAGAAGCCCTTGAGTGAAGAGGAAGCAGAAGGGAACTTTTAAGAAGCATTCTTAGACTGGATAAGAAATAGGAACAGACACTTCACAAAAGAGGAGAGTGCACTGGATGATAAATAAATTAAAGGGAACTCAAATTTGTTACTCATCCAGTGGGGTTCAGATTAAAACTGCCAAGGGATAAAAGTACCATCACAATACCAGAAGCAAAAAAGGATAGACAAAAACCATGTGTTGGCAAAGAGTACAGGAAATGGAACTCTTTTGCACTGACGGTGTGTGTAGAATTGGTATAACCCCCAAGGAAAACTTGTTCTTACTGCTTATTCATGTAGAACACATGCATATCCCACACCCTAGCAATGCTTCTTTGAGGTGTATGCTTAAAACACAATGGCCATATATGCACAGTGAACAGCATGTGCATAAACGTTTACAGCAGCTTGTTCATCAGAGCCCTATTTAGAAATAATAAAAATGTCCATCAACAATGGGATCAATAATAGATTGTATATTTATGTCATGGAGCAGTATGTACCCCAGAATGTGGGCCAGTCTAAAAATGCTACAAACAACAAACATCAGAGGTCAGAAGCTACATGATTCCATTTATACAGAACTCAAAAGCAGACAAAACTAATCTGTGTTGGAGATAGTGATTGCCTTGGGGAGTCAGGGAAAGAGTGTCAGGAATTTCTGGGGACCTGGTAACATTCTATTTCGTGAGTTTTGGTGGCACTTACATACTCATGATCAATTTGAAAGAACCCATTAAGATATGCATTTATGATTCCTGTCTTTCTCTGGTGTTATACTTCAACCTTAAAAGTTTATGAAAGGACAAGGTAAGGATAAATTGAGATGATGAATTAAATCTCTTTATCTTTGAGAGACTTCAAATAGAGTGGAATTGTTTTTTTTAAATGACTGTTAGCCTCTATTCCTTTCAGTGTTTTGCCTATTAAAGAGTGGCATTTCAAGTGTTCCAAGTCAGATTATCTCTGAGTGTATGAGAAGACTTTCCTGCTTCAACTGGTACTTGTTAATTCTGGATGTTAGACAGGCATAGTACTTGGAGCATTATGTGTGTTCAGGGCAATAAGGAGGGAATGTAATGATAAATCAGGTCCTGCTGAGCATGTAAGAGACGGAGTGATGTGTTAAAATCACAGAAATTCTGGTTGAGCCATACTGGACCTTTCTTTAATGGGTCTTAAGTGGGAGAAAACACTGGGTAATAATTTCCCAAATCATGGCATTAATGTCTAGAGATTATTTTGCTCTAAGAGATGTAGTACGTATCCAGAAATTGTCTCTACTGTGGTTTTAAAAACAGTTTCCTTAGAGCTCTTAGGTTCCAAAATAGTATAACTCAGAAATGTCTTTATCTACCTGTCTGTTGGTCGGTCTGTCTGTCTAGCTATCTATCTATCATCTGTATATCTGGGGAGGATTGAGATAGGAGTGAACAAAACAGGCAGCTCTGGATCCATTGCTGGAGATCTGAATGAGGTTTTGTTTAAAAATAGTTTGAGCTGCTCAAAAACAAAAGACAATCAGAGATTACAAGGCACCAGCAAAATTGGTCACATAGGCCATTTGCCTAAAAGTGCTATCGACATACTTGCAGTAGCGGGGAAAAGTGTTGGAATAAACAGCACTTGGAATTGGTCTTTAGGAGTGAGGTCTTCCAGTAACATGGCCTTCAAAGATTTCAAAGGAAAGGTTAGTAACAAGTAGGAACAATGTTAATATTAGAAAATGTTTATTGAATATTTACTTTTATTTAGTGTTAGCTGTGTTTACACTTTACTTAATTCTCCCAAGAGCCCAGTGCTTGCAGTCATGATGGAATAGTCTAACTTTCCCACCAGGAAGCTGAAGAAGCCATCACTTAAAGGCAGCAGGGGCACCAGAGGGAGAGTTTAAGAGGCTAAAACCACTGGGAAAAGAGATGCATTGAGGCAGGTAGGACCTCGTTGGCTTTTTTCCCTGTGATGTATTTGCACTTCATAAAAGGGGCAAAAAGGCCTGACCGGAAAGCAGTGTCCTAGATATTACAGAAAGTTTAATGGAAGTAGAAGAAAGAAATTTATGTATGAGAATACTAAGACAGCCACAGTGGGAAGGACCCAAATTCTGAAGATGAGGGATCCAGAGAGATCTGAGCCAGCGTTCTGCAGGAAACTTCCCTGAGGAATTTGCAGCCATCTCGACTGTGAATAAAAAGCATGGCACGTGGAGACACCAAGACAAACACAGCACTTAAAAGGCCCAAAATCTGAGCAGAGTTTTATGCAATTCCATAGAACTAAAGAAAGAGAAATTGTAATTCAGAGCCCCCAGGGAGGAAGAGCCCTTGTAAACATAGCCAATTCTATTTTTTTTTTTGAAAAGCAAATTGATCATAAATTTGTTTATTTTTTCCCAATTAAGTTTATTGGTACATTTAAAGCAAACAATACAGTTACATTTATCATTGGGATCTTGTTCCCTTACATTATATATTTTGGTTCTTGTTTTTTCCCCATGCCCTTGCCTTCCCTTTACCCCGCTTCAAATTATCTGAGACCCTGAAGACACAGGCTCTAATAGAAAGGGCAAACTGGAAATAGATCAGTCGCTACTAAGTCAGCATAATCTGCTATGCTCTGTCTTCCAGAAGAAAATGGAATTCCCCCACCCGCCAAGCATAATTATCCAGAGCATAGGTAGCTCTTTCCTTACCATGTACAACTGTCAGGAGACAATTACCACGCACGAAACAGCACAAAATTTCTAAGAAAAACAGAAGTAAATGATAAGTTATTGATATGGTGAGATTATCAGGAAGATCGATTGATTAATGTTTTAAAAATATATAAAAATGGATTTTTCCTCAGCTGAAATCATATAAAAGAAAAAAATGAAAATTCTAGTATTCGACTTTTAAGACCATAACAGTTTTGTTTAATAGCAGGTTATAGACAGCTGAATAGTAGAGCTGAAGATGTTTATACAAATAACATCGGAGAATTCAGAGGAAAGGATGAATGACGAAGAACGCAATACATATGTAAGACCCAGTTCAAAAAAACTAACGTGTTGCTTTGCAAAGTATCTTCCTGACACTAGTTTTGGTACTAGTCCCTGACAAGGTAATGAAATGAATGACTGTTTTGTTTTGTTTTGATAACAAATGTTCATAGCACTTGACTTGGCCACAACATCTTTAATATAATTTATGATGAATTTAGTCAGCAAAAGGTTGAATGTAAAAGGGAAAATATTCTTCACAAATAGTTAGAGGAACATTGCTATATCTAAGTATACTTGAAGTCCCGGAATGGAGACAGAAAGGATGGGGTAGAATTAACATTTGAGACTGTATCAGCTGAGGGGTTTTCAAAATATGATTAAGAACTTCAAGGCCCAACTTCAAGAAGCTCCATGAACCTTAAGCAAAATAAATATAAACAAATCCATAGAAGGCACATCAGAATGAAACTACGGAAAACCTCAGAGACAAGACTCTCAGTGGCAGCCAGAAAACCAAAAGACCTTCAAAGAAACAGTAGTCAAACTAAAGTCTTTTCAACAGAAATGGTGGAACCCAGAAGCCAACAGGATGGCATCTGCAAAGTGCTGAAAGGAAATCAGTGCCAACCTAATTCTGCAGGATGCAGAAATAGCTTTCAAAATGAAGAAGAAATAAGGAAATCTGCAGACAAACAAGCAGAGAATTTATGGTAGACCCACACTAAAATGTCAAGCCACGGGAAATGATTCCAGAGAGATGTCCAAAACCAGAGAAGTGAAGAAGAAGAGAATGGTCAGTATAAAGGAAAATGTAGATCATTTCTGTACAAAATGAAAATACTAATATCTAGCAAAATTAAGATACAGTGTAATAATGGCCAATGGTGCACATGCAGGGTAGAATATTAAAATATTGTTGGATCCCTGCAACATTTGGGAGTAGTAAAAATATCAAATTATACTCCAATAAATAAGTCAAGAATGAATAATGCACTTTTTAGGATAATAACAAAAATAATTTCTAATGTACAAATAACTACTACAGAAGAAATGAAGAAAATATTTAATTATACTTCACTAATTAAACAAAGACGTAAGAAAAGGAACAAAAGGAAATAGAAACTAATGGGACTAGATTCAAATCTAGATATATCCATGTTTACATTAAATATAAATGACTTCAGTATTTTCATTAAAACAGATACTCCTCAACTATATAAAATAACTTTAGGCCACCTAAAGAGACACACTCAAATAATATAACACAGGAGTGGTTAACAGTGATTAAAGCAAAGACTGAGAAAACTAAAAAGTGAAGTAGACAATGTGACAATTATAATTGGAGATTTTGATAGATCTTTGCCTCTAATAGAGAGCATTAGCAGACAAAACCATGAGCAAGACTGTGGGACTATACTTTTAAGTGAAGTAAATTGGACACTTTTAAATATCGCATTGTCCCGCTGGTGTGAGAAACAAAGGGTAATTAAAGCTGGGCGTGGTGACACACAGCTGTAGACCCAGCACTTAAGAGGCTGGGTTGCTGTGAGCTTGGGGTCAGCCTGGGCTCCAGAGTGAGTTCAAGACCAGCCTGAGCTGCATAGCAAGACCCTGTCTCAAGAAAAAAAAAAAAAGTGGGGGGGTGTAAATAAGAACCAAAATTGTACAATAGATAATATGAAATAGGAAGAAATTGTTCAAAAGAAAAGGGGAACTGGAGGGGAGAGGAGGGAGAAAAGAAGTAAAGGAAAAGAAAAAATGGGAAAAAAAATGAAAACAAGATTTTTGTAAATAAGGAGTCAGCAGTTGAAGGGAGGGGAAGGAACTGGGAGAAAAAGAGGAATCAAGATGTGTCATGTACAGGTAGAAGTTTCCTTTGATGAATGTGATTGTTATGTATATTTAAATTGCACCAAGAAAATTAATTTTAAAAAATAATGAGTAAGGGCAGCATACATTTGAGCTTCACCATTAACAAACTTGACCTGAGTGATACATACACACCCCAAACCTGCAGAATGCACATTATTTCCAGGTAAACATAAAATATTTAATGAAATTGATCACATACTGTTCAATAATGTAAGTCTCTAGAAAAATTCAATAGATTCAGATCACACTGAGTATTCTGATCAAAAGGGAATTAGGCTATAAATCAATAACAAAAAGATAACAAGAACATACACATATCCGATGACCCAGTAATTCCATTTCTAGTCTAACACATACTGGGTATGTTTACCATGAAAAACATGTACAATTATTTTTGCAAAAATTGAAAGTAACCCTTCATATACATGATGTTCCTCATTAAAATGTATTTAGAAACCACAACCAAGAATATTTTAAGATTGAAAACTGCAGAAGTGTTTTCCAAAAGAGAAGAAAGATAACAAACACAACAGAGGGAATTTTCTTGGGTTCAAATTGTGTATCCTCCCTGAACCTTCCCGCATTCAGTAAACTCCTTTAATTAAACTCTCTGATGTCCTTAAGCATTCCTATCCATTAGTTGTTTTAGAAATAGATATGCCTACAAGTGGTACTACCTGTTCCCAGTCTCTTCTCCCCTGCTGGATTTGTGTAGCATGATGTAACAGGGACAGAGCCCGGAGACAGACTATTTGGATTAATCCCAGCTCTAACATTAAGACAAGTCATTTAAACTCAGGCTCAGTGTCTTCCCTGTAAAACAGATGTAGCAGCAAAACCTGTGTCATAGCGCTGTTTTGAGAATTAAATGAGTCCATGATGACTTAAAACAGTATCTAGCATGAAAGTAAGCTCCCTATCAGTGTTTGTGATTTTACTCTAATTACCTCAGAGGACTGGATCATTCCTTGTGTTTGTTTTAAATCCCCCTAATTCCTAGAGCTACACTGAGCAATTGGGAAGATGGGCTTTCTGGAAAGCTGGAGGCAAAGATATTTTGGGAACTGACTCTGTTTTCTGTCTGTGGCTGAAGATGAGCTTTCACTGATGACAAGTTTGGCTCGGGAATCAGGAGCTTACATGGAGCTGCATAAATTAGTGTGAGGGCCAGGAATAAGATGTGAAGAGTTTGTTTCCTCGACTCTGGTGGGACCCCCTGACCCTGGAGATGGCTCTCAGAAGCTTAGTGCTCTGATAAGAGGACCAGTACGAGTGCCCCAGCCCCTTCTCTGTGTGGTCACTGCTTCCTCTGCCCTTTTCCTTCATGGCGGGGGAGGGTTTCTGTGTATCATTTTCTACAAATACATAAGTCGCCAGTGCTCTGAAATAAATTGTGAATTGAATGGAGTTGAGCTGAGCTGGATCTTCAGAGATGAGTGAGAAGCAGAGAGGCTCAGCAGTTCAGGTTCTGGTTCAAAAACTATGGTGCCCAGATAGATTAAAGTTTGATCAAGCAGATGTGTGCGTTTCCGCAAGACACTCCATTTCTCCAGCCCTCCGCTTCCTCACTTGTAATATATCGCTAATAATCAAAGGAGCCCCATAGGGTTTTGCAAGGGCTAAATGAGAAATGTGCCCAGTACATGTATTAATCATTCAGTAAACCACAGCAATTACCATACTGTGGCTACTCTTGTCTTTACTTTTATCTGTCAAGAGGGTCAAAGCAATTGTGAATTGTGAAAATCAGCCATGAAAGCTTTTCAGTGTGTTCCTTGGGGTGTGTGTATGTATATGTATGTGTGAGTGCATCTTAGGAGGGATTGAATTCAAGGCCTTCACACTGAGCTACATCCACAACCCTTTATTTTGTTTGTTTGTTTGCTGATTATTTTGAGAGAGCATCTTGCTCAGTTGCCCAGGCCAGGCTCAAATTGTGATTCTTCTGCCTCAGCCTCCTAAAGTGCTTGCCATCACAGATGTGCACCACCACTCCTGGGTCCCTTTCTTATATTTTGAAAGCCATTTGTTTTATTCCCCCGACAAACTTGAGAATTTGGACAGGGTAGGTGCTATTATGTACAACTGGTATATGAGATAATACATAGAGAAATGAAGGGGTTTGCCTAACAATCATGAACTATTAGTGTTAGAAATGCACCTGGGCTTCGGGTTCTTCTCACATGAGAAATCCAACTTCATACACAAATTAAGAAGCAAGTTGCTGGGTGTGGTGGCACACGCCTGTAATCCTAGCACTCGGGAGGCTGAGGCAGGAGGATCGCTGTGAGTTCGAGCCCAGCCTTGGCTACATAGTGAGTTTCAGGTCAGTCTCAACTACCTAGTGAGTCCCTGTATCAAAAACAAACAAACAAACAAACAAAAAACCAAAAAAAAACAAACAAAAAAAAACAAACAAGCAACATAGGGCCTGGGGATTTAGCTCAGCGCTGCCGTCACCTGCCTCACAAGTGCAAGGTCCTGAATTCAATCCCCGGTATGCAAAAAATAAATAAAATAAAAATTTTAAAAAGATAGATAATAGGAAACAAAGATATAGATCTTCTGCAGATGGGAAGGGGGTGCCAAGAGAGGAGTGAAGGCTTGGATAGGGGATGTAAAAAGAATTAAGATATGTTAGATACACATAACAACTCCCTGTGATGACTGTCTTCATTATGTACTCCAAACACGTATGAATGAAAATAATTAAAGACATGAGCCTGGACCCCAAGGTTCTTCAGTGGCAGCCTTGAGATTTTTGTTCCTTCCTGCTCTATCTACATTATTAACTTCTAATAACCACTGAGCAAATATTCATCCCCTGTGTATGACGGATTCCTAAAAGGCGAGTATTTACCTGAACTGCTGGCAATAGACAATCTTGGCTTCTCAGATGTGGTCATTAGACATTTGACCTAGATCCGTGGCGGCTTTGTAAAGGTCTAAGAGGTTACATCGGAATTTCCTGTGAGGGCCTAATACTCTCATTCTCCCACGTAGGGCTCCTTCTCACCTTGGGCTGACCCCAGTGTGTCTCTTCAGCTTGTGCTGGTTCTCTCTCCTAGGAGAGCTTTCTCGGCTCTCCAGCTGGCTAAAGAGGGTTATTTCACGAGGCTCAGTGTTGTTGCTCTTCATTTTAAGCCATTAACTGGGACGTGTGACTTTTACACTGGGGATTCGAGGCCTCCTGGAGAAAATTTTAAGTCAATCTCCACACCCTTTAATTTTCCTGAGTCGTAATGAATTAGGGCCATGGTGAGTGTCTTTATCCTCCTCCTTTGCACACTGAATCTGAGCTCCAGAAGGACTGGGAATTTGTCTTTCTGCAGAACGCTCCGATATGGAATAGTGTCAGATGCTCTTTAAATATGTGCTGAATGACTGAAACTCCGAAATCCCCTCACATTTTCATTGTATGTCTTTGTTACCACTTTTGATGTTCACTTCGGATTTTCAGTGTGGTACCTACTGGATGTTTTTTGGTTTGATGTTGGTGTTGGTAACTTGGGAAAGTGACAGGATTACTTCGTATTCTCCCTGGATTCTAAATTTCCTACTTTCTAACTTCTTGCCTATCTTGTGGTGTTTAAGCCACCAATTTATCTGCTTTTTATTTTCTTTTTTTGGGGGGGTACCGGGGATTGAACTTGGGTCCTTGCGCTTGCAAGGCAGGCCACCGAACCGCTAAGCTAAATCCCCGGCCCTAATTTATCTGCTTTTTATTTTCTTTTTTTGGGGGGGTACCGGGGATTGAACTTGGGTCCTTGCGCTTGCAAGGCAGGCCACCGAACCGCTAAGCTAAATCCCCGGCCCTAATTTATCTGCTTTTGAAGATGATATTTGGGAGTAAATAAGTTAGGAGTGATTACTATTTTTTTTTAATAACTAAATTTTAGCACTGAGTTACTTAGGAAATTTGAGATCCAGGGTATTCTGTTGACTGAAGTCATGGAATAGTCTTAGCTTTAAAAAAGAAAAAATTGTAGCTTTTCAGATGACACAGTCCATTCTCCTTATTAGATTAAACAGAATAGCATTTGCCACTATTAAATATGTTTGAATTTCCCTAACCAGACAATCAGCAGAAGAAGCGTCTTCTGAGCAGATAAATAAATACATAGCCTTAAACAAGCAAAGCCAACTAGAAAGAAATAGTGGGCCAGCTTCCCCTGTGCCTCTCAGTCAGTCTCTGGCAGACTCTCAACCAGAAGTCATGAGTTTCTTCTGCCTTCTTGGCAGGTCTGATGCCCCCAGAGGGTGCAAGGAGAGATTTACTTTGTGACTGAAGCTTTTAATCCACTCTATTTTAAACAGTTGCAAGTAAAGAAAAAAAATATCATGGGACTATCCAGACTTGGGCAGATAACAACCTCACTCTTTATACCCCACTTATTAATCCATAGGAAGGAAGGGGAAAATGCTTTCTGGACAGTTAGCTATCCACACTCAGTGGCTGGATGCTGAGCCCTTTTCAAATGTACTCAGAATAAAAATGAAACCCTACTACTTGTTTTGCCCATTAGATGCATTATCTCCCTGGAACACCAATTCATATCTCTTTGTGCTGTGTGTGGTTCTCACATATGGGATTTTAATAACCTCCATGCTGTGCTATGAATTTATAAGCAGAGCTGATAGAGGGAAAGCACCACAGGACTTTATTTTTTCATTATTACTCTTTTGAACAACAGGGACTGCCTTATTTCTGCAAGGTTCTGTCAGCACTGGCAGTGTTGTGGCTAGAGGTATAGTGTTACTGTGGAAAGGAATAAGCTCTGTGTTTGCTAGTTATTTTTTCCCGCTCCTCTTTTCACCCTAACCTGTCCTTAGCCATCTCCATGAGAGCCTGTGGCCCTGTACTGGAATCTTCGGTGTACTGAGCGTATGCAACCCAGCCTGTGCCCCTCCTCTGTAGTTCATCTGACCTGCTCAACCTTTTAAACGTGGTCACATTTCTCTTCCATAAATCCTGCATGTTCAAGAAGCCCATTAGTGCGGACTCTGAAATGTGACTCCTAGCTTTGCCCTCTGATTTTGGAGGAATGATTTGGATTTTGTCAACTTACCAATGACAATGCTAGCTTCTTCCGAAGGTCTGCATTACTGTTAATTGGTAGATTTTTCTATAAGCTGTACAGCACAATGTTTGATAGTGTTGATAATAGTTATTATTGTTGTTACCATTTATTCAACAAATATTTACTAAGTGCCTATTAGATATCAGCATGATTCTGGGTGCTGGAGTTTTACAGAGAACAAAATAATTTCCTTGGCTTTATCAAAATTCGCTATTTAAGTATTATTGTCATTGAAGTTGAAACTTAAAATTACACCTTGTGTCTTTTCGTAATACAACTTTTAAAACCTTTTTTCTTCTCTCAGTTAAATATGGAGCTAAAAAATTACAATTGTGTGTAGATGGGATAATCCTACTATATTTTTATGCTTATTTTTGGCCTTCAAATGTGTCTTCCCTTTTTCATGTGTCTGGTTGGGACGAACCTGCTCAAGTAGGAATACTCTCAGCCTCTGAACTCCCCAGGTATTGTGTCCTTTTTTATTAGCACCTATTTGTAATACGTAATGATCACATTCACCACGAGGGACTGGGACGTGTATGTTACACATCTTACTTGTGTTCGATCTCTCCCCTACGTTGACTGTCCCCTTCCCTTTGTTTTATATTACAAATTCAAGTCTGTCACAGATTCAGTCCCTCTAACTCAGTATGGCCTATATGAGATTTCATATTAGGCCTCTTGGATTGTTAGAGCAAAATGCAGGCCATGGAAATAATTTTTGTAAATGTCCATGTCGGAAAGAGCTCAGAGGTCAAACTCTTACATATCTCTTTTAGGATGGTTTGTTTAGCAGAGCTCCCTGACTGGGAGTCTGCTTATAGGTCCACACATGTTCTTGTGTGCACAGATATATTTTGCATGTCTTAGGCAGTGACTGCACCACATATATTTATACCATTGCTCAATAGGAAGTAGAAAAACTGTGTGTCGCAATGGTAGAAGAGGTCTCCACATTCTTGAAAAGTCCTCAGAATTCACTGCACTTCAAAAATATTTAAGACAGAAGCTTCAGAAATGTCATGTGTTGTGCAGATTTTTGGACCTTACTTAACACTCATGTTAGGTAATGGTGTTAAAAGAACTCTCTTGGTAAGCACAACTGGTCTTTCAGCCAGTGTGATATTTTCAGTGCATCAGACACACTTATTGAACACCTGTGTGAGCCAGGCATTTTGATAGTGCTGGTGATCCAGTGAGGGAACAAACTGTTCTCTTCTTGGAATTTAGGATCTAATGGGAGAGACTGACGATAGGTCAGTAAACTGAATGATAAATCCATGATTCTGTTTACAATATGTAGCAGTGAGGATGCAGCACCATGTTCACTGAGAGGTTCTCATGGGAGGATTTGTCCTGAGTGTCACTGAATGTTCCAAATGTGCCAGCTCCTTAGGTTGAGGCAAGAACATGGCATGGTCAAGAAACCTAAGGCAGTTAAATGTGCTGGCTGACTCAGTCCAGGGCATGCGAGGGCACAGAAGGGTTTTGGAATTTATTAGACATGAATTGGAAACATCTTGATTTTGGGGTTTAACTCAAGCTACAAAACAGTTTCTTCAAGATTTCTTTGACCCAAAGCGCCAGAAAGCAGGCCGGGGATTTAGCTCAGTGGCTCTGCCGCCTGCCTTGTAAGCACAAGGACCTGTGTTCAATCTCTGGTACCAACAAACCAACCAACCAGCCAACAAAGTACCAGAAAGCAGTGTCTTGCTTTGTGTGGCTTATGTGTTGATTCATTCACTTTAATGGATAGATGATATACTTTATAAGAGTTAGAGATGTGGCTTCCAGAGTCTATATTCTCCTTGTTTATTTTGAAAGCTCATTACCACAAATATGTTTTTAATTGGCAGCAGTATTTTAGATACACTTCATTACACTTAACCTTTGATATCACTTTTACTCCATGCTTTCAAAAAGTTTTCTTTTTACAGAGTGCGACACACATCAATGCCATTTTCAGTAATTTCTTCTAGAAGATTTCTACATTGGACACAATTTTTCTGTCAAAGAGAAAGCAAAATAGAATAATCATACTTTGGGAAAATTGTGCAAGACCAAGTGCCAAACACCTTGATGCGTTTGTTTTCTGGCTTAGTCCTCTGCTTCTACAGAATTTATACACTTAGCCTCGGTTTTTTTGGGGGGGAGGGGGCATTTATTAAAACTGTAAGTAACTTAATTTTTCATAATAGCCAACAATTTAAAGCAGCTGCACAGCTGCTTTCTCCCTGTGAATAATATGCTACCGTTTCCTACCATTGTGTCATACGGATCTTCGATCCAGCCTTACACACAAACTTAGTTATGTGCATGATTCTTGTTTAAATGTGTTCTCACAAATTTCCCTTGCTCATTTATTTATAGAAATAATGTATTATTCATGTTAGTTTTCTCAGGCTGTTATTTGTGTGTTCTGCTTTGCTCATGTTGGTGAAACTACTCCATAGCCTCACAAAATAAAGTTTTCTTTGGTTGCACATCGCTTTTAGATAAGTCATTCCATAGAAATTAATGTTCATAATCCTTTCTACCATTTTCTATAGATATTATCTTTTATCTTCAGATCTTTACTTTTGAAATATATATTGATCTAATGATAGAGATTTTTAGTATTAACTAATACACACAGTTGCCTGGCCCTGACATTACATTATTGGTAGATTATTGACTACCAAAATCTTATAAACACCCGGATCCTTCAAATTCCAAAGCATAGCTACAGTTTACTCAAAATTCTGCTACTGGTAGTCAGCTTGTTAGCTAATGGAGCCTATACTGAGTTTTTTGGCACAGACGACGGTTCGCTCCCAAGGGCTCTTGGCTCTGAAGTCTAAGCGTTGCTTGGTGGCTTTGGCAGGATTCAGAGGAGACTGGCTGTGGGGAACTGAAATGCTGAGAGCTTGCCAACCCGAAGCCATTGTGTACCTCACAGATCTCCACACCGCCAAGAGTTTGTGTGCCAAGGAAACAGAAACCTGTGTAGAAAATAAACTGTTTTCTCTTGGACTTGTCCTCTAGAAAGAGTAGAAGAAGTTGAACCTTAAGTTGTTTTATGGGAAGAAAATGATTTAGGACTTTATAGTGGAAGTTCAGTGCTATGAATTCCCACATTAAAACAAAAACGGTGCCTTATGTCATTCTGCAAGTCATTTTATTTCCAATTATCATGTGTCTATTATGATTTTTAAATGACCATTATAGTTGTTTTGGTAACGGTCATTTCAGCTGTGTCCTTTGTGCCTGTGGGAGAGGCTTCCGGTATGAGTGTGTGCTCTGAGTGTGTGGTGAGTGATGTGTGTGAATGAATGTGGGTGACGTGGGCAGGTAATACTGCTGAATTGAGTGGATGCTAAATTCGCCAGCTAAAAACACTTTTGTGGAATAGAAGATTCTTTAGAAAGAAGTTGCAAAGCTGTTAGGAACATGTATCTTCTATCCCTCCCTCCCTCCCTTCCTTCCTTCCCTACTTTTTCATCAATAACACGAATTGACAACTCCCTTTTATCCAACCAGACTTATCTTCTCTTCTTACTTACTCTTGATTTTCCTTTCTATTCTTTCCTATTTCTCCACAGGTATATGCTGTACTCCATTCTGTGTTCATCCAGAGTATAATTTTCTGCTTAATACAATACTGAGATATACATATGGGGTCTTAGGAAACTAGAGCCTGACCTACATTTAATACAATTAGTATTATTCTAAGGAGGTAAATTCTTGTGAAAAAAATTCTAAAACTTGGAACACACAGAAGATTAACTTTGTGATATTCCAGTCACGCTATTGCCTAATTAGTGTGTGTGCATATGTGTGTTCACCCGTATGCATGTAGGTATGTTTGCAAAATAATAAAATATATTGGAGACCTAAATAAATAAAAAAATCAGACCCCCCAAATATAAAGACCCAATAACGCCTTTATTTTTTAATTTTTTAATTTTTATTTTTTGGTACTGGGGATAAAACTGAGGTCCTTACATTTGCAAGGCAGTCACCAGAACCACTGAGCTAAATCCCCAGCCCACCTTTATTTTTTTTTTTTTTTTTAAACCTGGGTTTCCCAATCTCAGAAATATTTTGGACTGGATAACTTTTTTCTCAGCATTGTGTGCTCTGATTTTCTTTGTAGGATCCTTCAATAGCATCTTTGGCTTCTGCTCCTTAGATGCCAGTCAGTGTCCCACACTGTAATTGTCAAAAAGTGCAGACATTTTTATCCCCTCAGAGACAGCATCACTCCAGGAACAGCTATTTTAGACCTAGGTACTTGGACAAATGATGACAAAAACCAATACATTAAGTATAAGGATTTTTTTTCTTAAATCACTGGATTTTCTTCATCTTTTCTCATTATTTCCAGCAGCATTCAAATTCAAAAGCTGGTGCCCAATGCTAGCAAAGTCTGAATAGAAAGAAAGTAAACATCTTCCATTTTATTAGATAAGATGTCCAGCAATGAAAAAAATCCCTGGATTTAAAGAGCTTGTTAAGATGTACTATGGCAGATGAAAAGTGCTATTTTAATAACTCATTGTTATTCTTAGCATGGGCCTTTTATTTTAGAAAAATGGATAATTAGCATTTTGGCTTATCACTTTCTCTCCATGAATATAAATAATTTGATAGACAGACAACCAAGAGAGACTTCATTAAATAATGGTCTAATCAGCCTGGGACTGGAGGAAATTAGAGGTTAGACTTCCAGCCTGAGAGCTGGAACTCAGGCTCTGGTGGCAGTGTCATCCCATTCATCCCAGAAATTTTTGTTGATTGACCTAATGTTGCAGTCAAAAATCAGAGCACAAGTCAATTGGCCAGAAATAAAAGTCAAAACCCAGCTTGGGAAGCCATAGGCTGTACTGCATTTAACTTGCAGCTGAATAATTGCAAACACATATTCAAAGCGTAACTCCAAAGCCTGTGGTATTTGGACTTAGCTGCTTCAATTTCTAGATAATGGCCCATTATTAATGTAGAACTATTAGAAAGTTTTCCAGGGGAAAAAATATCAGCCTGGAACCATTCCCCTCTGCATACATTATACACTCCACTGCCATCTGTAGTTATCCGTAATATCTGTACAACCCTACCAGTTTTCAAAAGAGGACCACAAATAACATTTTATATTTTGAGAAGAGTCTTCCTAACACCCAGCCAGGAAATCTATTTTGAAATCAGTTTCCTTTCTAAAATTCTTAGGGTTATCTTTCTGTTTCTGAAAAACAATGTGCAAAGCTGTGTTTGGGCGGTGATTTGGAAATGTATTACTGTCACACAGAGGAGACAGGTAAGGAATCTTGGCTATTTTTTGAAGTTTGCCGAGCACTGTTAAGAGCAGATCATGATTTTTGCTGAGGATTTCCTCTGTGAGGCTGTGAGAACTTAGATCTGAGAAATTATTCCCATCATGAGTTGGAAGAAGGATTTTATTCACAATTCATGCTCTACATTTATTATCCAACTCACATAGAAGCCTGAGCTTTGTGTATCCTTAAGCTGCGTCTGACATTTTACCTCTTGATGTTTTCTAAGTAGCATTTTTCTACCAGTCTGACTTGTGTGGGGAAAAAAAAAGGTATCAAGTATATGATGTGTTCTGAAACACATTTAACTTTATTACTAGCATCTTCTAAGAAAAATAACAGAGAGCCAAAACCAAAATAGAATGATTTTATATGTCCTTAAGGAAGCCCTCATATGATACAATGCAGGAAATAAAACAGCTGTATTTCCCCTTTTTAAAGATGCATGGGTGCTTTATTTATGAGTCACGCAATTTTTTACTGATAAATCCCTGTAACTCCCAAGACAGGTGGATCTTGATCATCAGAGAGTATTGTGCTGAGTGAGTGATAGTTTAAGGTTACAAGATTGGAAAAATAAGGAAAGATAAACAACTTTGCAAAACAATGGAGAGAAACAGAGTCTAGCTTGTGTGGTTTGCTAGAAATGAGTACCTGGAAGGAAGGGTCTTCTTTGCTGACATCTTCAGCAAAGTTTCCATTGTCCACCCACACTCTGTATGGCACCCTTCCTTAGGAGGGTATGAGCAGCAGTATTGAACTGTATTCAGGTTTACCATTGAGCAAAGAGAGAGGCTGCTCATGGGTCACTAATACAGTAAATTAGTTGCATAAATTAAGAAACAGAGAGGTTAAGAAATATCTGCAAAAGCTAGGAAGTCGAAGCGTCGGTTTTGAACACAAGTCTGATGACACAGCCCATGCTTGTTTTATTCTACTATGATCTAGAAACTGGCTGTTAGCTTTCACCACTAGAACAAATGCCAGGAAAAAAGTCTATCTATAAAGATTGACTCCCAGTTCTAGACGGTTCAGTTCATGGTCAATTGGCCCTGATGCTTTGTGCCTGCAGCAGCACATCATGGAGGGTGTTTGGTGGCGCAAACTGCTTATTTCATGGCTGGGAAATGAAGAGAGGAAAGGGAGGGGCTAATTTCACACAGTTGCCTTCAAGGGCACAACCCCATGACCTGAAGGCCCCCATAGGCTGTACCTCTTAAAGCTTCCAATATTCTGGAGTGAAAACCTAGGGCACATGGGCCTCAGAGGGACATTTGTAACAATGTTTGTATTATAATTTCCTCCAAACGTCCATTTCTTCAATAGGAGGTGGAAGTAAGAGTTTGATGAAATGATCATTTTATATGAAACTTTCTAAGTCTGGGAATTAATAGATTTTATCTCACATTATGTCTTCATTGCTTACCTTATTACATGAACAAATATGGCAATATGTGTAGGCAAATATGTGTTTTTAGGTCCCCAAAGACAAAGAAATATATGGCCACAGTGTGATATACTCCTTGTCCTCTCCAGGAAGAAATGAAGGTTCAGTTGACATAAGTCCGAATGGTTGAGGTGTTATCTATACTCGCCCTAAAACTCCACGCCTTGCAGTTAGTGATACTTATTAGTGATTGACAATGGATAAGCTCTTACATACATGAAATATTTTAATACAAATTAGAATTTCCCTCCAGGAAAATTACTTGACTTTTCATAGCCCAACTCTCCAACTTTCCCTAATGTTTCCCATTTCTCTTTATGGCTGTTGTTGCCTGTCAGTAAACCTATTATGTGAAATAAAACAATAATAAATGTTTACGTTTTTATTTGGTTATGCTTTAACATTTTATGGCTATTGATCTGGTTTAATCTGAGGACTTTTCTTCTTCATCTTTAAACATAAAGTTACTAAACTCTTCAGTGCTTAAGAGATCCCACTATGGCTCTTTATCAAAGTTACCCCATGGGGAGGCATACACTGGAGGATGTACTCTTTTGGATAGAGCTTCGACAAAAGGCATCAACAGTTCAGCCCAAACTGAACTCAGAGGCAGCCCAGTTTTCCAAAAACTAAAAGTTTGATTGCAACCAATCCAGGAACAATGAGGAGGTCCCTCTGTTTTAGCCCTGCAAGGAAAGTAACATTGGAATAACCATTTATTTTATTGTTCCTGTTTTTGTTTGTTTGTTCCTTTGTTTTGTTTTTTTCTTTCATCAGCCTTTTTCTGTCTAGAAAGACCACCACTTGGCTCACTAGAACATCCTTCAGTTTGCAGATTCATGAATTGTTAATAAAAGCCAATTAGAACTTTGAAACTAAATTTGTTTGAACTTTTGTTCTTTGACTCCACCATGGCTCTTTTGTCAAAATCATCACACAGAGAATCATACATTTGAGTTCCACAGACTCTGGAGAACATACACAAAAGGCCCCTGTCACGGATCAGATGTGTCCCTCAAAGTTGGAAAATTAATCCCCAGTGCAAGGACGCTGAGGGGAGGGGATCAGGTCCATCTTGCTGAATGGATGAGCACTGTTACTGTGGACTGATGATCCTTAGTATCTGACGGAAGGATGAAATCAGTGCGTCTCTGTCTCTGTCTCTGACTTGTGTGTACACAAGTGTGTCCTCTATTTTTAATCTTCTCCTAGGAAGAAGGCCATCACTGGATATGGGTGGGGGTCCTCAGCCTTGGATTTCCTACTAAGGAATAAATCTCTGTTTCTTTTTAGTAAACTACTCAATTTTAGGTATTCTGTTACGCAGCCCCAAATGGACTAAGACATCTCCCAGGACTGAACTTTCGCTCTTAATACTGTGTCCATCACTTATCACAGTATTCAGTGTAACATTTTGCTCCATTCATCCTGTGAATAATCACTTGTTTATTGTTTGTTTTTTGATCTAAACTCTTGAGTGAAGTCTGCCGTTTGTCTAGCTGCTGGAGTCCAGGATAGTAATTTTCAATTTTAGCTAATTGCTATGCTTTACATGGTCACAGAGTCTGAGCATTTTAGAATGCTACTTCATTACAGCATTAAAAATACAGTGGGCTCCATAATTTCATTTACTGGGTCAATAACCCATGATATCTAGAAGAAGATTTAAAGTAGCTTAAAAATAATTATTCAAACCAAAGGGGATTTCAAACTATAATTATCATAGCAGGACAAGAATAGGAGACTCCAAAGCAAGTATAAATTTATATTTAAATCTTAATTTCTGATTCTTACCAACTCAAAGGTTTTACACTCTCCCAATAATAAAGATCACAAAAAAGTTAGACCTGAAATAAACTTCAGCAAACAAGTCTGGGGACAGAAACAAAATTTTTGGCTTAAAAGCCATTTATAATTAAATATGCATACTGAAAACCCCTTACAATTTGTTCTTATATAAGATGTTCATTTTTCTTAGAACCTTTACACATTATTTTTCTTGCAGAACTGGGGACTGAACCCAGAACCTTCACACTGAGTCACATCCCCAGCACTCTTTTATTTTTCATTTTGAAAGAGTGACTTGAAGTCACTCAATTGCCAAGGCTGGGCTCAAACATGTGATCCTCCTGCTTCAACCTCTAAGAACTCTGGGATTATAAGCCTGGGACACCACATTGGCACATTTCTTAGCCAGTTTTTCTCCCTAGTGATTCACATTTTGGTTGCTAATATTCATTAGATTTCTTCCTATTGCAAATTCTTTCTTTTTGGGGGGGCACTCTATTGTTAGTGATTTTATACATCCATGTCATAGCTGGTTACCATTTTATATTCTACTAATTCTAATATTTTTCTCTGGCTTATATTTTCAAGGAAGACTTTCATATCTTATATAAATAAGAGTATTTTTTCCTCTTTGCTGTTGTATTAACACATCCTTTCAGTCACCATTAGGCTTTTGTTATTACACTGTCTAGAATCTCTAGAACAATGATAAATAGTATGTTATCAGTGGAACTCATATCTTCTTTCCAAGCTTAATAAAGATATGTCTAGTTCAGAAATTCCAGGTTATGATCCAGATAGTTATCCTCAGAGATGCTGTTTTGCCTTGTGGTTGGGAGAGGCATCTCCAAAAAATTTTTCTGGAACTGAATTAACTGCAATGAGACTGATTTCTTCAGTGAATGGAGCTTTCAGAATTTGGGGTATAAAATACTCATTGGCCACCTCATAGGTGTGGAGAAAGTATGTGTATTTCCCCAGTATGCCTGTTCATAAAATATTATTTTTGAAAAGCAATAGCATCTTTTAAAACAATAATCAGTGCTGCTCTGGGAAATGTTAATTGTGATGTTGGTTTTAGTTTCAGTATGATATTCTTTATGGTGTTAAGCAAATATTTTAATCTGAGCCCCCTAAGAGAAGAAAATTACATGAACACAATCTTCTACTATGTTTCTTTGTATCTGGATTTTGCTCTGCATAATGTAATTGTGTGTGTGTGTGTGTGTTTAAGGTTTACCTGTGTTAGTCATTTGTTTTCTCTACTGGATAGCATTTTTTTTACACAAGTACTGGATAAAAATTTGTATCGGTTGCCATTGGAGTGTATTGTAAGTGATGGTGCTCTAAATATTCTTGTATACGAACCTTGGCATATAAAAGAATACATGTCTGTAAGGAATTGGAGGAAGTAGAACCCTTGGGTCAGTGTGAGTGTGTGTGAGCGTGTGTATGTTGTATATATTACACATACAAGATAATGCCACACTTTCTGAAATGTTAATGTTAAATTTGTACTCCTGCCACTTTTTTTTAACGCTTTCATTCAAGAGAAATTTTTCTTTTGCATTTTTCTAAGCAAAACCAGAAACAAGGGGAAACAAAGCATGCATTACTCACCAATCACATTTAGCAGCTGCCCTCTCATTTGCAACCTAGTTTTATCCATGTCCTTATCCCTTTTATATTTCCCTCTCATTGGATTTTTCTAAAAAATCAGGTTTACGAAAACATAATTCAGATATCATACAACTCATTCCATTCAGTTTGATCCTTCAGTGACGTTTAGTACCTATGGACATTCCCGCTCTTCACCACAACCAGATCTAGAACATTTTCACTACTACAAAAGAAAGCTCTATCAAAGAGAAGTTACTTACTGTTTCCTCCAAACTTATAAATTCTAGGCAGCCACTAAAACTGTAACTGTCACAGTAGCTTTGCTTATTTGGAATGCTTAATGTAAATGATATATGTAGATGTAGTTTGACGTCACTGACCTCTTCTACCCCACGATTCTACAGGATGTTCATGTCATAGAAGATATCAGGCCGGGACTTTGTAGCTTTCTATTGCCAAATGGTGCAACAATGTGAATATCACATTTTATGTGTCCATTGAACCACTGATCGATCCTCAGTCTCCCCCCTGTAATCTTTACTATCTCCCTTCTAGTGGGAATGAACTAGTATCTCATTGTGGTTTTGATTTGACTTTTTCTGCTGGCCACTACTACCTCCAGCTTGCAGTGAGACTTGTAGTTGCTTACATTCTTTTAACCCTTTGTATTATCGTGCATCCTAATTCCAGGCAGTCTAGTAAAATCTCATTGATTTAATTTATATTTTTTCTGAGCAGTAATGATAAGCACCTGCTTATTTGCTGTTTGAATTTCCTTTTTATACAAGAATTGAAACTTTGCTCATTTTCCTACTGTTTTGGCTGTCTTTCATCATTTGTTTGTAGGGGATTTTTAAGTATATATCATTAACTCTTTCTAGGATATGTCTGTTCCCTCTCCCACATCAGCCTTTTTGTTCCCTTAAATAATGTTTTGTGAAGCACAGCCATTCTTAAAGTTGAAATAGCTCCTTTCATCAGTTTTTTCCCTACTATTGATGCTTTCGTATTTTGTTTAAAATTTTTTTATTTTGAAGTTATAAAAAAGTCTATATTTTCTTCTTATAGATTTGTTGTCTTTCACAAACAGATTTCTAATTTTCCTGGAATAATGAATGAGAGCTTAGATTTACTTTTTTCCTTGATATGATATAATTCTTTCATCTCTATTTTTAAAATAGATTTTTCTCTACACTTCTCTGCTCTGCGTCTTTGTCGGAAGTCATTGGACTCACTGTCACGTCTGTTTGGGTCTATGTCTTTGTTTCTGTACCATCTTGTTCTTCATACAGGGAATTTTAGCTTTCTTGGCTCTTTTTCTTTACATAAAACATGTTAGATTAAGCTTGTGAAGTTCCACAGGAGAAATTTTTGTGGCATTTGGGGGCTGACATTATGATTACTTTACATCTATAGATCAATTTCAGGAGAATTTACATCTTTACATTATTGAGTCTTCTATGTCATACAATAATTTGTTAATGTAGATCCGTTTAAGTATTTTTCAATGTAGTTTTGTTATTTTCTCCACAACAGTCTTGTACATATTTTATTGGATTGATTCCTAAGTATCTTGCAATTTCATGAAATGATAGACTTAAGTTTTTGTTATTGATAGTATAGCCAAATACAATTGAATTGCACTGATTGAATCTAGAAATCCTGTTAAGTCTAATAAAACAAATTTCATGTGCATTCTTATATGCCATCACATCATTTGTGAATAATTATATTTTTGTTTCTTCTTTTCCAACTTTTGTATTTTTCCAGGGTCTCAGTTCAATAATGCATGGAGTAAAATATGTTTTATTCCTAATGTCAAAGGAACATTTTTCAATATTTAACATTAAATTTTAAGTCCAATGTTTGCTCCAGAAATTTTGTTTTATAGAAACATTTTATCAGATTAAAGAAGTGCTCTGTTATGTTTCCTTAACTGAGAGTTTTTAATCATTGGTTGGTGTTAATTTTATTACTTATTTTACTTCATCTATTAAGATGATCATATGATTTTATTTTTGAGAATATCATTTTTTACCATTAATACTGCAAATTGTCTTGCTCTATTTTTCTTCTAGCTTTTTGATTTTAAAATATTTTAAATGTGTTTCTAGTTTCATTGAATACTTTTTACTGGAAATAATAACGAGAAAAGTACAAATATTCAGATTTAGGTATTTGGTACATATTTTCTCAAAAGAAGTGAAATGACCCTGTCACTTAAAAGGAAAAAAAACAGGAAATTTGGAAAATTTATATTTTTTTTACCCTCCCCCTTTTCTTTTTATTGAGTTTATTGGTAAAGTTTAGGTATACAGTATAGTTACATTCATTATTGGGATCTTGTAACTTTACATGACAGGTCTCAGTTCGCATTTTTTCCCCTTGTCCCTGCCCTCCCTTCACCTCCTCCTCCCCTCCACATTTACAAATACTTTATTTCCATTTTTTATCTTCTCATATTTTTGTCTTTTCCCTTATTCCCTTTCTCCGACTCTTCCCATTTTCCCTACGCCTTTAGCCCTTTTCTCCCTATTTCACATTGTTAATTATCTCATTAGGATCTTGTGTACTATTATAGTTTTTCACACCAGAGAAACTATTCGGTATTTACACATGTGTGATTTATTTATTTCACTTAGGAGTATATCCTCAAAATGTATCCATTTTCCTATGAATGAATCTAATTTCTCATTCTATATGGCTGAGTAGTATTCCATTTTATAGAGAAACCATATCTTCTTTATCCAGTTTCCAACTGATGGGCAAGTGGGCTGTTTCCAAGTTTTAGCTATTACAAACTGTACCGCTATAAACATAGGTGTGCATATATCACTGTGATATGATTCTTTTAATTTTTTTGGAAAGATATCCAGCAAAGGGATGGCTGGGTCAAATGGAACCTCTAGTCCCAGCTCTTTGAGGTATCTGCATATTGATTTCCATAGTGGTTGCACCAGTCTGCACTCCCACCAACAATGGAGAAGGGTCCCTTTCTCCCCACAACCCCACCGACATTTGTTATTGTGTGATTTCATGATAGTAGCCATTCTTTGTGGGGTGAGGTGAAATCTCAGTGTTATTTTCATCTGCATCTCTCGAATGACCAGTGATGTGGAACATTTTTCATATATCTACTTGCTGCTTTTACTTCTTTGTGGGAAATTTATATTTTTTTAAAATCAGCTTACCATTTTCTGAAAGCTTAAAGATGTATCCGATGAGATTTGTGGTAATATCAATGGGTATGTGTAAAATTTCTATATGGGGAATGTTTTGTACCCACCCAACCCTAGATTTCAAAATTTGAAATTCTCACCCCTTAGGAGGTGGTATTAAGAAACAGGGCCATTAGGGATGTAATTAGATAATAGGAAGAGGGTGCTCATGGTTGGAGCAAGAGGTTGCTAGGTACAGGGAAGAGCATGGGAGACTGGAGCCAGACAGAAATTGAGAGGGATTTTTAGAGACTAGGAAGGGTGCTGGGGACATGGGAATTGAAGAATAGAAGAGGGGCGATGGACACAATTAATGTATTATATATGCATGTATGGAAACATGCAGTTAACTCTATTAATTTGTACAATTAATATTATAACAGTTATAATATTTTTTTAAAGAGGCCTCAGCAAACTAGCCCATTCCACAGTGTGAGGACCAGAGATCATCTCAGAGAGAACCGGCTTCACCAAACACTGACTCTGCCAGTATATTTCACTTTGCACTTCTCAGCCTCAAGAACTCTAAGAAATAAGCTACACAGCTTAGGGTACTGTGTCACAGCAGCCTAAGCAGACCAGGTCAAAAAACAGTCAGAAAGTTTCAGCATTTCTAACTCATGCCTAACTCATTGGACTCATAGTTTTCAGATGACCAATATTTGACATTACAAGATCAGAGAGTAAAAAATTCACGCAAAGTGCCAGGGATACCAGTAGATTTTAGTGTAACAGTGGAAAAGGTTGTTGATGTGGTTTCAGATTCCACAATGTAAATACACTTTAAGAAGCTGCCACTTGTGAAAATCTGGCATAGATTCAAGAAGAATATCTACAGTTATTTTTCCTCTTCCTACTACATTACTGTGTCCAGCTGGGATTTCTTCAGCTTCAATGAGTCATAATGGATTGAAAGAATAAAACAGACAAAAAGAGAATCTAGCTGTCTTCAATTAATCTGAACAAAGAAATTTGAAAAACTGTAATATAAATACTATCTTTGCTATTTTCAAACTATAGTTCTTTCATTAAAAACATGTTATTTATGTTAATGTGAAATGAACATATTACTGCTATTTTTAAATAAATTAATAGATTTTTTCTTGTTTTTACTTTGTATATATTAAATATATCAATATATATTTAGGTTACATACACAAAGGAGCTTTACATTTCTCAATAATTTTTAAGACTGTTAGTAGGACATAATATCAAAAATTTGAGAGAGCTGCCCTAGGTTAATGGAGGTATACTGTTTATTGATACATTTTGCCTTTTTCTCTGACAATATAAATGACAAAATCAAGTATTAACCTCCCCAAATTATATGCTATTTTATGACCATTCTATTTCTCAAACACCTTCTTTGTTTTTATGAAGCTTCAATGTGGTATATTTGGATGTGGATTTATTTTTATTTTTTTTGCTTGGGAGTCAGTGAGCCTTTTAAATTCTAGGGTTCTCATAAATTCTGAAAAATTCTCTTCCACTATCTTCTATCCATTATATTTCTCTATCCCTCTTTTTGAGATTTCAAATTAATGTTTTGTAGACCTTGCCAATGTATTCTTTTAGTTTCTTTACCCTATTTTTTTTAAAATCCCATATTTCATTCTGAACATTTGCGTCTATCTTCTCTTAATTCTTTCTGTAGCTTTATCTAATTTGCTATCAAATCTGTTTAGTGAGGTCTTCATTTCATGTATATTTATCAATTCTAGAACTTCTAAGTGTTTCTTTCACATATCTGCTCATCACTTTTCATAATTTTCATTTCATTGCCAAAATTTTCACTTATGTTTCATCTCCTTGAAGGTAATGAATATTGTTGTTTTAGTCTAGGTCCTGTAATGAGTTCTTCTGTGGCTACTTTTGTTGGTTTTCTCCAATGGTGTTTTGCCTCTACATGTGTCTGAGGTTTTTGTGCATCAGGTGTTGTACTTGAAAATTTATATGTAACAATGATTTGAAGCCTAGTATGAAACTTTTCACCAGAGAAGATATTCTTTTGGTTTTTCAAGTGTCTAAGTCATTAGAGAAGTTCAGATCTCCACTTCACAGGAAATAGGATGATAGATTTTATAGATTGGTTTACTTCTAATTCAGAATTAATTTTAAAATACATCTTGGAACTCTAGTTGAAAGTCGATGTTTATATCCTCTTGTTGGCCTCTAGATTCTGATTTCTGTGGGCTCAGTCACCTTCGGGGAAACAAAACTCAGCTACTCCTTTGGGAATAGAATAACACCCCATGTGCAAAAGTGGTCCTTAGAGTTAGTGAGATCCTCTTTCCCAGGCTGATAACACTTTACCATTTTGTTAGCACTTTGAGGCTTTTTAAGAGGTAATTTATAGGGCTGGGGATTTAGCTCAGTGGTTCGGTGGCCTGCCTCGCAAGCTCAAGGACCTGAGTTTGATCCCCGGTACCACAAAAAAAAAAATAAATAAAATAAATAAATTAATTAGAAAAGAGATAATTTATATATTTTTCTCCAACTTTTTGAGTCATGATTCATCTGAATTTTTTTATTGAAGCAAAAGTTTTTCTGATGGTACTTTTTGTTGTTGTTGTTTGTTTTTGCCATAATGAAGTTGAATATCTTCTCTACTTTGGTTTTGTATTTCAGAACTAGAAGGAGTAAAGTTATGTGATAGATTTTCTTCTAAAGCCTGCTACATTTTCCTCCTTATTCGAAAAATGAGCCTAGTCTTAGGGTACACCATATAAAATATCTCTTCTTGTCTCTAAAATATGTACATAACCTCACTAAGGCACTCAGACTTACCACTTTCATGCTTCATTTGCTCTCCACTTGCAGCCCTGAATCTGTATCTCCCCATACCTGTGGTTGTGTGTCAGCTTCAGACTCTGAGTACACAGTTCTCCATAATCCTCAGCCTCAGATCCCACTGACCATCTTCTTTCTTTATCCCTTCCTCTGTGCTCCTAGCATTGTTGGAAAGAATATATCATCTTACAGTAGGTTCTTTAGTCATCTGTAGCTTCTAAATCCCAACTAAGGAATTAGGGACTACCCTCTTTATTCTTAACTCCCTTGTTCAAAATAATTTCTTTCTCAAAAGTTCGTCTTCCTCTGAGGCCCACTTACCTGAAGCCTACCCTTAACCTCTAAATATTCTCTCAACAATTAACCCTTGCCACACATGCTTTATGGACAGCTAAGAGAACCTGGAGTAAAACTCTAGTTGCAATCCCCTCTTGTAAGGCCATTAGTTTCTCCTCTCATTCTTAGTTTGGTTTTTTTTTCAGTGTCATCAGAAGATCTCATGAGAACCCAACCTTTGCAAAGTGTACCTATCCCACTACTCTCCTGATTCACCGAGTATCATCTTTCATGTCTTCTCATTCTACCAGGAGAACCTTCTCTGATCTTCTCACTTACTCCATCCCTACCAACTCCTCCCACTCAAAAGACACTAAAGCATCGTGCAGCTAGAAACAAAACAAAAATCATATAGAATGAATGTTAATAAATGTTCATTTTGTCATTTGCCTTGCATGTGGATAGGAATTCTACATGAAGAGAATTTATAACATAACCTGATTTTCCTTGCTTCCAAAGCAAATTCTACTGAGTAGAAAGAGCAAAATTCTCATGCTGTATAATTAACAATGACTTTTAGGAAAGAAAATTTTTCACACTTAGCAGTACATGTAAACTCTCAGTATCTTCTCCGTTTCCTCTTCAAAATTTCTGACTCTAGGGCTTCATGAGTAACTGCTGATTGTAAATCTCATAGTATTTGAAGGTTAGTTAGGAGGATTTCTTACCCCAGCATCTTCCCTACTCAAGTCCCCAGAAATCCAAATTTAGCTTTTTTTTTTTCCATCTTCTTGGTCAAAGAGTATGGTCTTTTTTTTTTTTTTATCATTGCTAATTCCTCTAGAATGTTCCTCAAATCCAATGTTCACTAGAATTAATGTACAGGTGCCACCCTGAAAGATTGTCTGCTTCATTTGATCCAAGGTGTCGCCCTATAATTATTATTTATAAGAGATTTCCTGACATTACAGTGTGCAACTAGTTGAGAAATGCATCTTTCATTAAGTAACATTATGGCACTAGTACCGCAGCACACATGGAATAGATTCTATTGCTTTCTTTATACAACATAGCTGGACTGTATGTTAGTAGCAGGTCCGGAGATTATCTTTTGAAAGGAGATGAAAACGATCCAGAGGTCAAAAGGTAACTTTGATCATGTCATAATTGTGAGAGTAGAATGTGACTTATCTACATTATTCACATCCAAGGAGGAAAACTCCTTTTTGATGTGAGAAGATGTTTTTTTGCCTCGCAGTCTAGAGAAGGCAAGCTGCTCTCCTTTGGCACACCTCCATGATTACACAGATCTGTTCCCTCAAGAAACTTCCAAATAAAGGGAACATATCATCTGTGGCAACAGAGAAGCATAGCTTTATGGTGCCTGTTGTAGAATTATGTCCTTACATTAACATTTTTACACACCCTCATATTACGTTTTATGCTTAGATAGAATGCCACCAGGTAGAAACCAAAGTAAATGCCATATCCCAAATCTGCAGAGAATCAGAGCCAAAGAGTGGGCATTTTTATGTGCAGTTACTTGTAGTGTGTGACTTATACATACCACTTCTGAAAGCTGCATTACATGGAAGACACTGGTGTGTAGTAGGGCAAAGTAGTACATGTACCGGCTGGCTTGGCTGAACTGTGTGGATTTCTCTCTGGAGCAGTCTTCGCAATCCTTTGTGCACAGCTAGAGGTCTGCTGAAAGTGACTCAGTGTAGATGAAAACAGCTTGCTTAATCATTCCTGAAACACGGGAAAAATTAAAATACATTTTTTCTTTGTCAAGCAATAAAAACAATGCCAGATTGTTAATGCCTCTTTTGTACCTTTCACTTGAAAGACCTCAAAAGAACATCAAGGAGACGAAAGGCAAAATCTGTTCCCCAGTGGCATCGTTATACACGGTGAAGCCTCTAAAAGTAAAACTCTTAAGACATTCAGGAAGAGGAGTGGAGTAAATGACAGCAAGCTGAAGAGTGTCTCTGGAGCTTTCTTCAGCCTTCTTTGTTCAAATTCATTCAAATTGGATGATGAAAAGCAAAGATCTCATTTGTTTCAACATTAAAGTAGTAAATTAGTGAGTGGTGAGCTGCTAATTGTCCTGTGAGGCATTTAAGGAACCTGGAGTGCCCCATAGCCGATTTCTTAAATTGCATTTTACGGTTGAAATGAAAGCAAGCATTAGAGTAGTGTAAAACAATGTTTTTAATAATTTAGGCTAGTTCGATTCAAACATGATTTTTGTTCTGAAATATTTATCGAAGCTCCTGTTTTTATTTGAGACGAGCAAGTTTCATTTTAGATTTCAAGGCATCAAATGGAAATTCATTTTCAGTATGGGAGTGAGGTAAGGAGAGAGATTAGTCATCCAGTGTGGTGTTCCATCTCTGCCTACTTCCTCTTGCCTCTAGAAAACAGAATTAAGAGGTTTGGTTAAATTTTAGATTTTTGGTGACCTTTTATAATCCTGACTGTTCATAATTTAATGCCTTGACCTTCCTTTCCCACAGAGCCACCTTGGGGATAAATGCAGAACTTTAATAACTAGAACGAGTTGACAGGTGACCTTTTGTAACATAGCAGGTTCTCTTTGCTAGGGAAATCACACTATTTTGTAAGTATTATTTCACAGATTTTAATTGTCCATTCTATTGTCTATTCAGCTTATTCAGGGAGACAAAAGTAAAGGTTTAATATTTTACTCTTCTTACTAATTAAAATGTAAAGTGCTTGGCAGTTTTCCCAATACATCCCTCAAAAAAGGATAGGGCCACTTCTCAGGTTTATACTGCAAGAAGCTTGTGGGGGTGGGCATTGTCCTGGTTGGTTGGTAAGGGACAGTATGGGAACTGGCATTGGAGAGTGACCTGTCCTGTCCGCCGGTGGAAGGTAGCCAAGTGTGTTGGACTGTGTATGGGGGGTGTGGACTTAGAAGAGCCACCAAGGATTATTTAACTGTATGTACACTGAAGAAAAGAGAAAACTGACTCAGCGAGAGGTGAGACTCAATAAACAGTGAATGACATATTAATTCTCTCCCTCCTCCATCCTCTCCTTCCCTCTTCCAGGAAAGGATCAGTTGAGAATATCGTGCTAAATTGATTTTCAGAATCTGCATACATAATACATATTGTTTAAACACAAGGAAATAAAGCTAACAAATTATACAGATGCCACAGGCTCTTACAAAGAGATAAGAAGCGTATGTGTCTATCCACACCTTTCCTCCCATCCATAAGATCAGAGAGCATAGGACCTTCACAGGGAATTAATTCCCTGGTGCTTACATTCTTTTGCATTTTAAAGAACAGAATTCATTTTTGTGCCAAATATTCATGCTTATAATGAGATATAAATCAAAATACGCAGAGTGTAAAAAGACCTGTAGTGTGAATAGAGTATGCCAATGTCTCTCAGGTCTTCTTAAGCACAGAGGAGAGGATTCAGGAGTTAAGAGAACACCATGACAGGCTCAGGCTAACCTCATTCCCAAGCACTTGAAACAGCCAGTGTGGGTTTCTAAGGCAAATGCTCCTCAAGTAGGCCTTCAGGCTAGGGCAGGATTTCCCTTTAGCTGTGGAGCCCAGCTTTGAAAACTGCATCATCTGCCATGATCTTTTTCCCTAGCAGACATTGGCAGTCATCATTAACTGCTTGAGAAAGGAATGTAACTCCCTGCTGTTGTGAAAGAAACAGTTTGAAAAGCAAATTAAGTAAGCAGATGTGAAGGACCATTTAAATACTAATAAAATTTGGGGGATTAGTTTATCTCAGACTGAAATTTCAGCCATACATATTAGAAACTGAAAGCATGAAGAGAATTTCCACATACTTTCTTATGCTATACCTGTATTATTGCCAGCAAGCTTGCCTGGGTCTCGTGAGAATCTTAGTTTTCCTGTGAGACTCTTCATCAGGGAAGGACTTTGTCCTATTTGGTGACTTCCTGGCTAGCAGCATGTTTAAAAGCACTAATTTATAATTTATTATAATCAATTACTATATAAATGTACCATATAATCTATAGTAAATTATAAATTATTATAATTATTATAGGCAATGTAATATGATACTGGGTAATATTTGAAGTATTTAGACAGGTATATTAAGAATATTGAAAGTTAGTCATCAGTATATCTTCAATACACCCATATCTTACCTCTATTATGAATGCATTTCATGAGTGATAATATATGCTCCTCCTTTTAACCTGAAGCATACCTAGTATCCACTTGACATCATGTTTACCTGAATTTCTTTAACTCTATAATGCAGAATAAAGATTAACTGAAAATTTATTTTTGAAATTAAGTGAGATAATGTCAGAAAATGCTGCACAGGGTAACCAACCCATATCAGGCATTCAGCCTTGTATATAATGACTATGATGTACTGTGCTTAAGTCTCTCCCAGAGCATTTTTTCCCTTGCTCTCTCTGTCATCCTACTTCACAGCCCACCGTCAGGGACTCATTTTTACTTGCATGGTGAAAAATGTCAAGACTCATTTTAGCAAAGAAATGCCTTGTTTTTAAGATAGTCCCTTAGCCCTCTAAAACAGCATAAAAGTTGACCCTTGGTTGAACACGCAATATCCTCTTCACTTCTCAGAGCTGTACTCTGAGATTAAAGTTCACCTTGATAAGATTTTTAAACTATTTTGCCCTTCATAGTGCTTTATACAGAACAGGTAGTAAATAAAAATTACCAGGATGTTCCGTGGATATCACCAAATTCTTAATTCTCCAAGCTAAGTGTTTATAACCAAAACAGAGGAGAAAAAACACCCATAACAAATATAAAGCTGTGACCATAAAAAAATCAATATTTTAGATCTGGAATAAGAGGAAGTATTTGACATTTGTGGGCTTTCTTTGACAGGAACATAGCTGCCCAGAACAGGCTGACTGAATATTTGTAGGCCTCTTTTTCTCCTTTACAGACACAGCCCAAGCCCAACTAGAGTGTTTTGAAACACGTTTTGTGTATAAGACAGAATAAAGAGGACCGATTTTAAAAGGAAAGTAAGCAAAAAACAGAGAGAATGCAACAAAAAGGAAAATTCTAAATTAAGATAGAGCTTGATAAATCGAAAGCAGATAAACCTTAACAAAGGTGCAGAAAATCCAGATCTTCCATCTAGAAGAGTAACTACCTACTGAAGCAGATGTAAGCCACAGGAGAACTATGGACTAAAGACTCAAGCAAGCCCCTGAATCGAATAGGATAAATGAGTTGAAGAAACAGCAGTATATCTTAACAAAGAAAGTTGAGATCAACAGATGTAACAATAAAGCTAATAAAAGAAACTGGGATACCCAGATAAAGCAGTTCTTAGGTCAAACTATCCATTCATGCCCAGCTAGCTCTTTCTTTTTATCATGGCTTATGAAATTTGAAGGTGCTTTCAAACTTACGCATATATCCCCTGAGTCCTCAACAGCTCTTCTTCTGGGCAGAAGCTAGCGATTGGGAAATGTTTCATTCACTGGACCCTGCGCCCCACCGTACTTTAAAATATGGTGCCCGTAGCTCAGTGGTAAATAGAACAGGCCTCCTGTGCAGGCGTGTCCCCTGGGGCCTCATTCAGGGACTCAGCAGCCAGGCAGTGTTGTGACCAAATATACACATGCAAGTCGTTTAAGACACTAACCATCATGACGGTGTGGCCTAGGGAACAGCAAGAAGAAGGGAGGCAATTTAAAGATCACCATCTATACCCCCAAAGCCATCGCAGTTATAGCACTCTTCCCTGTTACATATTTGTCACATAAACAAGAGACTGTTCCCATCATTTGCCCTCGAGTTGTTAGTCAGCTGCTGACCTCATAATCAGCACAGCTGCCGCGACCCAATATGTTGTCATGAAACAGATTGTGATGTCTTAATTGATCACTTTCAGAGGTTACAGTTGTCAAGTGAGACCACTATGCTAATTCTTATTAGTTAAATTAAAGCTTGTTACCCGCAGGACTGGCTAATTCACTCTAATGACTGGGAAATCCAATACAAATTGCCACATTGTAGAGAATACATCCCAGGCTCTTTCTTTCTTATTTTTTGGTTTTTTTCAATTTGTGGAGGGTCTATCCCCTGCGTTTTTAATATCCAATGAAGCAACTTTTTGCGCTGGTGAATGGAATGTATCCTCTTTGCACAATACACACCTGACTGATAAATTGGAGTGTGCCATCTGATACACACACGATTTAAATTAGGCATTGATTTGCGTGACAGAGAGCTTGAAGGATTCAGCTGTGTATAATGGATGTCACCAGCTGCCTGGCTGGAAGAATACTGTGTTCTTCCTTATTTCCTAAAAGGATGTAGGATCCTGACACTGGGCATGGTGACACACGCCTGTAATCCCAGCACTCAGGAGGCTGAGGCAGGAGGAGCACTGTGAGTTCAAGACCAGCCTGGGTGACATAGTGAGTTCCAGGTCAGTCTCAACTACATAGTGAGACCCTGTCTCAAAAAAAAAAGATCCTAAATGGGTAAGCAAGGGTCTTAGGTCAATGCTGGACCCTAAAAGGCATGGTCAGGTGCCTCCATTTGCCTTCACAATGGCATTAAATTTTAAAATCCCATTTCCAAGTGTCCTAATATAGTCAGCCGCCTTGAGGGGCATCATTCTAACTGCGGACCAGGACCTCTTGCGACTTCCCTTGCTTCCGAATCCTTACTGCGTTAGAGGTGACAGGCAGCGCCTTCCACAGCAGAGCCTTAAGACACCTTAGAAACAGACCTTCACAGGTTCTGCAAATCTGGTTTTCTGAAATTCTTAATTTTGGCAACACAAATTAACAGATGCCTTTTTTCAGCCTAGGATATTTTGTAGGAACACAATAAAGACTAAATCAACGAAGCAAGTTTTAATGAACAGATAATCACAATTTCTAAAATACATCAGGAAGGAAAAGGATGTTTATCAAAACATTTTCATAGTGTAAAAAAGAGATCATAGCTAAATGCCCAAGAGTAGGGGAGTAGATGCATTACACTATAGCCATATAACAGAATAAGGAGCAGATGTTAAAACCCTCTCTAAAGACTGTTTAGGGGGAACTAACTTTATTAATGATGTGAAAAGCGAAAGGTATGAAATAAAGTGCAAAACCAATGTTGTCAAATTTTACATGTGATTTCTCAAGCTGCCTAAAATGATATATGCAAAACCAGGAAAAATACAGTGAGATATTTGTAATGGTCATTGAGTGATGGAAATATGGAGAGTTATTAGTCTTCTTTTTCCTCGTTTTTAGAATTCTTCACCTTTGAGTAGTTTTGTTCTAACACCTGATGCAATGGTCCCTCTTTTGAGTGCAAGGCACCTCAGATCTACCTGGAGCCTGGCGTGGTGGTGCATACCTGTAATCTCAGCCCTCATAGTGGCTGAGGCGGGAGGATCACAAGTTTGAGCTCAGCCTAGGCCACCTTGAGACTCTGTCTAAAAAAAAAAAAGAAAAAAAAAGAGTTGGTGATGTAGCTCAGCGCAAAGGCCTTGAGTTCAGTCCCCAATACAACAACAGCAACAACAAGAAAAACCTTTTAACCGGTCTCCTAACCCTGGTCCTGCCTCCTGAGGGTCACCCCACTCTTCTCAGCGGCAGGAAGCCCCCGTCTTCTGTTTACATAATTATGCTAAAAGCCTGAAGTTATCTTGGGTGCCTCTCTTGCACGCTCCACTTTGGGCTTTTGACCCACAGGCCAGCCCATCCACCCATTCTCCAGAACACACCCACCGTGTGACCAGCTGCCCTCCACCTTCTTTGCTGGCTACCGTGTCCCCAGCCACCATCTCCTCTGGCTCGTGTTGGAGCAGTAGCCTCTCCTTTCCCTGTTTCAGCCCTTGCCTCTTTTTCACTAGCTTTCTACACAGCAGCTAAAGCTGTTCAAGAAGAACTCAGATCAGTCACTCCTCTGGCTCAGCCTCCTCCTGGCACAAGTCAGATGACCCGAATGATCCTCACCTGCGGTGTCTCTGGCCTCAGCAGCTACTTGCTGCCATCACTGGCTTTGCTGTTCCTGTTATCTTCCTCGAGTGTTTGCCCAAATATCCACACACTTCACACACACACACACACACACACACACACACACACACACACACTTCCTAACTGCCTCCCTCGATTATGTTTTCAGTGCAAAACTGATAACCCTTTCATATATCATCATATTATATAGGTTGCTGACCTATTTATTTTATTTCCCCGAATTGAATGCATGCTGTCATATGGCAGGAGTGTTCTTTATAATTTTTGTCACTGAATGCTAACTGCTGGGATTGTGCCTGCTAGGTAGTGGGTGCTCAGTAACACCAGCAAGCGCCTGCCCTAGACAGCAGAGGTGATGTCACCGCTGTGTGTGGACTGTTCTGGGGAGCCTTCTGAGTTACTCATTCCTCAGTCACCACCCAGATTGTGACACCTAGACTGAACCTGCGGCAAATACATCTGTTTCTTCTGGATGCTTTTTTCCTTTCATCTAAGTCAACAATTCTAAATTAATTTGAAACGTCCATTTTTTCCCCTAGTATTAAGCTGAATGCTCAGATTCCTAATAAACTAATTTGATTTCTTTCATTTTTTAAAATTTAAGCCAAATGGGTACCTAATGTATTCCAGGCACTTCTGGAGGGTGGGGTTAAAATGAAGATAGACCTACTCTTAAGAACTATCTAGTGGACAGTCATAATTAAACAATAACATGTAACATAACAAGTAAGGTAAGGACAGGACCTTGTGAGAGGGGCTACTCCCAATAGGCATAATAAAAATTCAGGATCAAAATGTGGAATTTCGTAGAAGAAAAAGATAGATATCTACAAAGCCATGTTTCTTTATCAGTGTTGAAAATAAGATGAATTCTTCAAGCGAGAAGCAGCAAAAGTAATTAACATGACTGTTCTAGGAGGAAAGCAGGCAACAATGAAAAGTACAGTGGGTTTACCATTTAAAAAATCTAGATTTGAATCTGCCACTGCAACTTAATCATTTGCAAGTCCAGAAAGCAAATGTTTTACTCATAGGTGTTCTTGTTCCTCCATGATTAAAAAAATATAGTACAATGGAGTTAAACTAGGCATAGAGATCATCTGTGTACACATCTTCCTTTAGTTTTAAAAGAGGACTTTCCTTACCCATCTAGAATAAAAGCACCGAAGCCAATTAACATGGTGACTTGCAGGAAATTTTTAAAAATCTGTAGAGTATTTTGCCAGCCTTATGCAGTTCTGTGTTCTGAAAACCTTCAGAACCCCCATTGTCTGTTGAACTCCATATTTTTATCAGCATCTTACCTTACCATGCGCACATCTAACTAAAATACAGAATTGATATCTGAATACAGTTCTTAATTTCTTTTATAGCTACCAGCCTTATTAGGGAGAGCAATTCTTTACATATCTCCTTATTTTGCTTGAAGTTACAGTTGTAAAGTTTTTTAAAAATAATCATTTACAATGGAAAACAAATGACTAGTTGCCCATACAATTTGATACTGCCACACAACAATACAGAAATTTAAATGATTTTGAATGGTATATATTTACTTTCACAGTGGAAGCATGCTACTGTCTAAATAACCTATATCAGAGACTATAGGATTAGCATATATGTTTCAGAAATAATTCTATATTCAGCAGTTAGGCAAGGTCCACATTTTGTTTTCCCAGAAGAGTTTGTTCGAAGGGGTGAAACTCACCACTTACCTTCTTCCTCTTTCTGTTTTTCAGCCATTACAACTAGACTGTGACCTGTGTGCTATCGTGTCAAACTCAGGGCAGATGGTTGGACAGAAGGTGGGGAATGAGATAGACAGGTCTTCCTGCATCTGGAGGATGAACAACGCCCCCACCAAGGGTTATGAAGAAGATGTTGGCCGCATGACGATGATTCGAGTTGTTTCCCATACCAGTGTTCCTCTTTTGCTAAAAAACCCTGACTATTTTTTCAAGGAAGCAAACACTACTATTTATGTTATTTGGGGTCCTTTCCGCAATATGAGGAAGGATGGCAATGGAATGGTTTACAACTTGCTGAAAAAGACAGTTGATGTCTATCCAAATGCCCAAATTTATGTGACCACAGAGAAGCGCATGAGTTACTGTGATGGGATTTTTAAGAAGGAAACTGGAAAAGACAGGTAAGCCCTCTCTGAAGCTACTTTATTGTCTTTTAAGCTCAATCTTTGTTCAATGCTTTTGCCAGCTATCAAATGAACAGAGTTACTTTTTAAACTGATTGATACATGTTTTTGACTATTATGATTACTTGATGAGCCAGCAACTAGGTCCCCTTAATTCCACCTACACTACCTTCTGTTCTTTCCATTTTAATTGGTGCAGAGCTCCAAGAAATGCTGGGTGCTTTTCCAAGGTATCTTTAGATCTTTTCTTATTTGCTATTGGTTAAATTGGATTTCAGCTGAAAGAGGAAGCCTACACGTTTCTGTTTCAAAATATGGAAATCTTAAGCAACTTCAGGCTAAAGTGTTGACCTAAACTCCTCTAGAAATTGTGGCAAAATTATTTTATCTGAGGCTACAAACGGAAGAGGCTATTGATTCCCTCCAAAGATTGCAAAGCTTCTTGTGCAAAAATAGACCCTGTGATCTTGAATACCCTAACTTGGTTCCTGACATGTTAAGTAAAATATCATATTGGAATTATGCATTACTTAAAATCATTAGCAGTTGGATTCTTGAAGGAAAATGAAGTATAAATATCTTCCACTCAATTATCCAAAAACCAATTTGCATTTTTTATTATATCCATGTTTTTCTCCAACATTCTGTGAGCCACTCCTCCGCTTCCTGTTCTCCAGGCCTGCTCGCCTCATTTTTCCCCTCCCCTGCTTTCTCCTGTTTCCTCCCTTGGCTGAATTTTGAGCCCTCTTTTCTTTCCCCCTTTTTTCCTCTTTAGAAAGATAACCAGTGGAGAGAATTACTACTCAGTCACTCTTGATGCATACCTTCAGCTCTAATAAGAAATTGCTAAAGGAAGACACTGAAACCAGTGGCTAACGTTTTAAATTATCTGTGATAATCAAGTATGATTCCAATATTCTGACTCCCTCAAAGTATATTCAGTATTATCAAATCTAAAGTTTTAGCTATGTTACCTTATCATTTTGAGGAGGAGGAGAAGTTTCTGGTGTCTTCAGGTATAATTTCAGTGCTGGTTTTTATTTAAAATATTTGGTAAACCATCTCTCTCCTATTGCTAATGTGGGTTGATTTGAATTGAGCATTTTCTACTTCTGGGCAACAAAGTGCACAATTTTATAAAAAATGCACTATGGAGAAAGCTATACGAGGGATCCATTCTACTATTAAAGCTAGGGAGAAGAATCTCAAAGGTTAGATTTGGATCCTTGTGGCATAAGCTGTCTGAAGAGGAGGCAGTAGAGTGAAAGGGAGTAGTAGGTCTGGTACTTCAAAGAAATTCACTCCTGTAGCTCATTCCATATTAATGGACTGTTCTCAAGGGGCTTTGGAACCCTCAGGTCTCTCACTAGCCCAGAGCAATGCAATTAATTAGATATATTTGGTTTTTCATTAGAGTTGCCCCTCAGGGCATCCTCCAGTCATAAGTACAAGCCCTAGACTCATCTGGGGTATCAGAGACGAGTCTCATGTGAGCCTCGTGTCGTGTTTGTTCCTATGTGTTAACATCATGTTGGCTTCTGCTGTGAGCTTTTTATGAGACTACACTGTCACAGATGTGCAGATTGTACAGGAACTGAGAGAGAACAGCTTTGGGAGAGTGTTTTCCTACGGGCTGTGATGAAAAAAGTTGTTCGCATAGTGGGAAAATTACTTGGCAAATTCGCTCATTTGGTCAACTTCATTTGAAAGTATCATTTGCTTGGTAGAATTACCCGAGAAGTTTTCTTGAAGGTCAAAATAATTTTATGATGAATATTTGATTTTTTCCCCCACGGAGTCCATTGTTGTGTGGTTGCTTCACTGAGCACTATAACTAGACACCTCCTCATCCACTTCTTATTCTTCCACCTCTTCCTCCTCCCCCTTCTCCTCCTCCATCTTCCCCTCCCTTTTCCTTTCTATTCTTAAAGAAACCTAGTTGTCCACCTTATAGTATTTTCTACAATCTAAATTTGCTAATTACAATTCCATGACATTCTTCTATGTCAGGATTTCTGTATTGATGTGTGATTCCATTCAGTTCCAGTACTTTGCCAAATCCTTTAAATTGGTCTACCAAGTCTATCCAGAGGAATAATGTCTGGTTGTCCCTCTTACTACTAAAATAACTGCTAAAAATCATTGTCCAAACTCAGTAATTTGTTATGGCTGCACAGTGGTGGTATTTCATCATTGTCTTCTCATTTATCAGCTGATATACTTCATAAAGAGAAGCTTGCCTCCATTAACCACTTGGTTGCTATGAGATAGAAGACAGCACCAGTCTCTTCTGTGATTGCTAGTTTTTATGCATCAGATCCCTAGCATTTTCCAGTGATGACATAGAAGTTTATTATTATCAATATTTAGTTGTTGACTTAAAGAGTTTAACATATTTGAAATATGGTATTTCAATTCGTTAAAGTTTTATCCTCCTGTTCAAATGGTCTTATTTTATCTGATGAGAATCTCTTCACATTGGCTCCGAGTCATTTTGCTGTCCCTCAGCCGTCTGGGATAGCTTCAGACCCTTCTGAACATACCCTAATGCGGATCTAAATTCAGACAGCTTTCCAAAGGGTCTTGTAGGAGCAGGAAGGGCGTGATTTCAGCTCTATGCTTTGGTCTTTGTTTCTTGGACTCTTTCAGGAGGCAGTTAGAATATGACCAATGTGACATAATAAAACTATAATTTAAATAATTATAAATATAAAGTTTGAGTTCAAAACGAAGCTTTAAAGTCAAGCTCAGCATCTCCATGTCTTTATTGTAACTCATCTGCTTTCTGCTTCCTCTTTTGACCATGCTGGCAACCCTGGGTCTCAGAGACACCCTTGCCACCATTTGTCTGCTTTATCCCACAACATGTACATCATAATCTTGGAACAAGAAGGATAGCACAATAAGCCGCGTGATTACTGCCAACATTCTAGGACTGTTTCGCATCGAAGAAGATATTTGAGTGGCAGGCATTCGTGTAGGTCTTACTCCCAAAGTGTGTGCTCGTCAAATCCCCCAAAAGTTTCTAACAGTTCCCTCTTATGTCACCTGGTGAAGATCGCCACAAGAATGAGTAGGAAAGGAGGAGTGTGCACTTCGTTTCACTTTTGTTATAAAGTGATTTTGCGTGGTTTCTCTGCACTCCTTGGAATCTCTCCACAGAAGCTCATTTTTACCATCAAGTTTTTAATGTGGAGGTTCTGTCACCATTAGTATGTATAATTTATAGAATTAAAAAACTTTTTATGTCAGTAGCAATTGTCATGATAGAAAGTTGATTGGCTGGAGCTCCTCAAAGAAAATTTTTCTTCTCAGCTTGCTTCTTAAAATTGTCAAAATCTTTTTTAAAAAATATAACCTTCCCATCTAAGGTCAGCATCTTTCCATTTTTCCAGGGGTTTAATTTTTGTCCTAAGGGATTCCTGACTGAGGAAATGTAAAGTAGTAGAAGAAATGTGTACACTTCAACTTCTTAGAATAGATCTGGATCAGCTCGTGACTATATTTATAGGGATTTGCAAGCCAAATGAAATTTGATTTATTTTATTAGTTACTGCCCATAATTATTCAACTTGTCTACTAGGATGAGCTTGTGAGGAAAGTGGACAGAGCCGAGAGAGCAGGCTGATGCCCCCCGCCTTACCTATTCAGACCCAGTTTCCTTTGGAATTCTAGGTAGGTCCTTTGGCCACCTTTATGGCTTCACTTACAGAATACATTTCTGGAAAACAAGAATTTAAAAATTCTATAGAAATCTTTGAAATGAAAGATCTTTTATTCAAAACAGTCTTACCAAAATGAATCATTTTCCCCCTTTGCATGATTGGTATGCATACGTCATAGTAGCCTGCTGACATTTACACATCTGCATTAATACAACTTAAGGCGGAAACACCCTAGAGGTGCCATGGGGCTGACAGTAGCACATGGTACAACGCTCAACACTGAAGAATGTGATGATGTGCCTGGGACATAGGGATGCAAAAGGAATGTTAAGTTTTCTGGAGAATCAGTAGAGAGCCAACAGGAGATGCTCTGCTTACCTATGGGGAGGTGGGCAACTGCGGCTCACGTGCCACTTTTGAGATATGTTGGCAAATACGGGGCTTGTTTTTAATTAAGTAACAATTGAGAAAGCTATAGTCACCATTACCAGAGCAAAGCTAATTCTATGCTGATCAAAGAGCCTGAACTGCCCTAAATAGGTCTTAATTAGCTGACATCAGTGTGGCTCCGCCTTCAGGGATGGATAACATTAATGAACACTAGCAGCAAGTAGATCAGTGTTTCAAGATGTTCCTGCCTCAGGTGAAGAAGGTGAGAAGAAAGAATCGCTTTTAAGGATTGTTTAGAAAGCGAGATGCACAGAAGTCATTCCCAGAAAGCACTGATGAAATAGTACACTGTTTTGTAAATATCGAAGTCTCTACCTGGTTCATCTTTGTCAGTGGCTCCATCCTTTCCCACTCAATCTTAAAGAGAGAAAAAGAAATCAGCAATGTGTCATTCCTCACCGCGGATGCTAGTGACAGTTTTATAATCTAGCAGGGGTATTAGGTGCAGCCCAGGTTTCACAATTTCAGGTTGGCCATTTTGAAAGTTTTCTCAGGCCACTGGATGATTGACTGTAGGGATTAAATTGGCTCACATCCCTTAGGTTTGCAGCCTTAGTAGCTTCTAGGGTAGGAAGGAGAATTTAGGAACTCTTGTGAACTTCTGTCGGCATACTTGGAAAGCTGCCTCAAAAACACACTGCAGGAAGAAAGGGCACAAAGAAAACCCCAAAACCACATAACTATGCCAGTCCCAAGAGTCAGTCACAAGGCAGAAAAACATCCCCCCTCTCCCCCCAAAATACTATTTGCTATACATAGACTCCAAATAAAAAGACGTCTCATTATTCCTATCTCCAATAAACAGCTCCTGACCCCAGGAAAACCTGTATCAAGAGAAAATAAGCACGGTAGAAAAAGTCTTAGGTTCAAGAGACAGGCACAGTATTAAAAAAAAAAAAATAAGCATTTTCCTTTTGAAGAAGGTCTTTGCAAGTCCCACATCTCAGCACCTTGCGGGACCATCATTGACACAGCCCTGTTGAAAGGAATTGATGTCCCCACCCCACCTGACGTGTTTGGCAGGGACAGTAAGTTCACACAGCAGTCATGGACTGAGCCTTAGACTCCTGAGTTAAAGCATAATAAGGCTCCCGGGGCTGTCTTTTCATGCTAACACTCACTGAGGACAGGGGAATTTCCTTTTTCCCATTATTCATGGTGGCACCCAGTGACCTACGGTACAGTAGGTCTTCTCTGTAGTGTATATGTGCTGGAAATTAAAAATTCAATAAAAATGAGAGAAGCTTGCAATTTATCAAGATATCAGTACCAGCCTCTGGCATTTAACAACATACACACCTGTGCATGCTCACATGCACATAATGCGCTGAGTGAAATTATAATGTTTTTTGTAAGACAGCTTGGGCTAGCATTAATGCAAGAACAACATCTCAAACTCAATGGCCATGTCTTATAAGGAAAGCTGGACAAATTATTGATGGTTATGGAAATCAAGACTTAGAACTGGTCTACTTAGGGAAATAAAGTTTTCCTGGCCTGGAGGATATATCCTGACAGCCAGCCAGATTCACAGCCAGATCATACTTGCTAGTAAGTCCCAAAAGATGAGTATGCTGAATAGTCCCTTCCGTGTAAAGGGTTCAACATCACAAAGGATGTGAAACTCAGAGATAAATATGTCTTGAATTCGGAGTCTTGTTAAAATATGTCTGGGCGTTTAAATTTTATACAGAGTTTTTTAAAGGTTGTTTATTTGCCACGTGGGATTTACCTCTTTAGTTTTCTTCCATCCCTTGTTCTAGAATATGGTTTTCTCCTATTTAGTTCCTTTTTTTGAGCTATCTTCCTTGCTTCACAATGAAGTCTACCTTAAGAAAATTAAGAATGGTTATAGATTTGTCTTTTTAAATGTATGAGCCAGGAGCACTCTATTTTTCTCTCTGTTTGTATACCTTGACTCTTTTTTAAGACAGAATTGACTATTCTAAGAATTTTTGTCTTGTACTGAATAAACATTTCATAATGCCTCACTGAGTGCCCAGAATGTTGTAGGAGCTGTACAGTTGTTTGCTGGAATAAATGTTTTCTTCTGTGAAAGCAGAGGCATCTTCCTGAGTGTGGAATTGCTGGTCATCGAAATGAGCTGCTCTGCTCAGTTCTTTTCTGTGGTGAAGAGTAGGTCCTCTGGATCAGTACAGTACTTTTCAATGTCACCGTGTACCATGTTGCCTGCTGATTCAGCCAGCTTGGAGCAGGGCCTGGGAGTCTGCATTTTGAATATGATAGCAGGCAATCCAGTGCTATAAATCTGCTTAATATTTTGAATTGTGCTATTTTAGATTGCTTTGAACAAAGAGATAAGAAAGCATTTCATTGTTTCTTCAACCAGAGAAATACAGAAACCAAGAACAATGTTTCCAAAATTATCTTGGTACACTCTAGTTGGAGCCCATTTTGTGACCCTGTCCTATCCCTAAGATTCTTCACGATGAGGGTCAGAAATCCTTAAGAACTCCACAAGGGACTTATATATCTAATGAATTTTGTTGCTTGTCCATTTTTCTTACAAGACAATACACCTCTTAAGGCTAATGATTATGCCCATCCTCATTTTATTCTTTTATACAGTTTGCCACCAAAATTCCAAACAGATGTGTTGTTTTTATTCCACTTTTTTCAGCACAAAGGCCCACAGATGTTTCAGGTTTCCTTGAGTTGACCTCAGCAACAGCTCATTTTGCCTCTTCTATCATTTCTACAACTGCTATTTTACTTTAGTACCTTTGCCTCTTACAGGTGTCTACTAGTACACTCCTGCCTCTCTGTTTTTGCAGTTACCTTCCGCCATTACAACACACACAAATGTATCCCATGCTTTACAACTGAATCAAATATTACCCTTTCATGAGGTCCTTTGCAATATCCTCCAAAAGGATTCCTATTTCCTCAGAAAACCCAGAGCACTGTAGAATGGCCTTTTTTATAGAAATCATCACTTTGAACCATGCATTATTGCTATATATGCCTAATCTCTCCGTGTGTTCTATAAACCCTTTGAGACAATGCTACCTGTTGTATATTATACCTCAAGCACCATGATATAATGGTTGACTTTAAGAGGTATTGGGTAAACAGTTGATAGGTGAATGCATAAATGAATGAATTAAAGAAATACAACCTGATCATTTATTGAGTTTAAAAATCTCTTCATCTTTTGGTGAGATATCTGAATTTCAGAGCACTTTTGTTCTGCAAAGAAAGGTTACAGCAATGTCAGAGAGACAAATTCTAAGGAGGGATATCGATAGAAAACTTTCTACAGCTCTATTTAGACACACCACCCTTGCTGTGTTTCACCCAAAGGTTGGCAAATCTATTACCTTTTCTAGGGTTTCCAGGACTAGGCACTGGGTTTTTTATTAAGTCACTGACAGTACCATTTCTCAAACAGAGGTTTGCATCTTAGTTTCACTTCAGTGGTGAAGCAGGTTCCAAAACCTCACTCACAATTTTCTTAGCTGTCTGTTACTTGGAGCGCAAAGCATGTCCCAGTATCCAAACCCAAAGTTATCCTCTTGGCCCTTACAAGGCAGATATAACCACCACCACAGAAGCCAAGAACAAAGACCAAGTAAAGAAGCACTAAAAACTCAGTAAAATCGTCTGAGCTTCACTACTCAAATTCATCTTTTAATCGTTTTCCAAAAGCAGGATGTTCTTTTCTTTGATAAAGTAAAGAAGTCGGGGAGGGGATTTCTCTAGCAAGAATTCTTTTAAATAACTTCATGATGAACAGTCAAAAAGAAAAATTTCCAACCCTCCGCATAGATAATTGATGATGTCACCATAGAGGAAAATGAATGAATTTTTCTGTATAATTCAGATCATGTCACTCTGTTCAAAACCCTGCAGTAGTCCCCCATTTTCCTTCGAATGAAAGGATTACCAGTTTTTACAATGACTGTCATGTGACTCGACTCCTTAGTTCCTCTCTGACCTCTGTTTCTTTAACTTTTCCTGTGCTCCCTGGCTCCAGCCCTAGATATTGGGCGTGCTCATTTTGAGGCCTTTGACTCACTGAGTAAATCCTTTCCTTCCTATTTGTCGCTTGACCAATTCCTCCAAGACTTTGCTGTTTGTCACCCACTCAGTGAGTCTACTGTGACACTACTTAAAGTTAAAATTTCTGCCCCATCTGCCAGCATTTCTAGTTCTGCTTACTTTATTGTTTCCTTTGTTTTCCCCAAAGGACTATCTTCTAACATTTCATATAACGTACTGATTTTATTATTTTTGTGTGTGTTTCTCCCTTTACTAGGATTTAAGTCCTCATGGGACCAGATTGGCACCTGTTTTGTTCACTGATGTGGTTGAAGGACCTAGAATAGTACATGACTTTTATTAATACTCAGTATCTGCTGAATTGATGACCTGAGATAGAAAATAAATCAATAAGGGATTCAGGAAAAGTTTAAAAACTTGTCTTATGGTTCTACCAAAATAACTTACAAAACAAGAAAATAAGTACTTGGAGAAACAGTGCAATTAAGTGACAAGTTTAAAGCAATTTGTTGTGCTCACCTGCAAAAAGGCATTATGATAGGAGCTCTCTTATTCAAAGAGATCATGGTACACAGAGAACGGTCTCCCTGGGTTTTATTCTCCAGTGTCTGGACCAGTTGTTTAAATAGGATTGACTAAATTGGCCAATTCATTTGGCATCCCATAGAAACAGCGAATCTCTCTGTTCACGTTTGGATTGGTAGAACAGGTGTTCTCAGAAGTGAGCTGGCATCAGAATCACCTGGATAGCTGGCTAAAAACAGAATACCGGACTCACCCCAAGAGTCTCCAGTCTCTGGGTCAAGGCCAGAGACTTTTGCATTTCTAAAAAATGTCCAAGGAATGTTTTTTGCTGTTGAAGTCACACATTAGGAACCACAGTAGTAGAGAAAGATTCTACCATATCCAGAGTCACATTCAATTATTTTGCAAACATTTGGCCCTGTCATTTTTATGCCATTTGTGTAGCGTTGTGTGTACATCTATAATTATTTTTATGATATTTTAATGGTGAGGAATTTTTGACCTCCTATGAAGATCCAACTGCTACTCTGTCATTTTATTCTTCACTTTCTTAGGCTCTTGCTCCTCTCATTGTGCCAGATGGTGCTGCTCATTAGCTTTTAAGGAAGTGATGCTTTATCATTCTTGATAGGGACACAAATCATTCTGTTCTCTGTTTCTGATTAAAAAGTCAACATTTGGATGTATGTTCAACCTATTATTTGCTTTCCACTTGTGCTCATTCGGTATTATTACCCTGACAATGTATGAGTTGGTTGTTTTCCCTCTGTCACGTATTTCTTTCAAATTGTGATCTTTTAAAGCTCAGATTGGCACTGTTTCACAAGTGTCATCATCTTGGCCTCATCTCCACAAATATGTAGGTCCTCTTTTGCCTGAATTATCAGGATGAAGTGGTTATTGCTAAAGTATATCCATAAATTTAATCTATGGAATATTTCCATTCCTATATGAAGAAGATGAAGTAAAGAAAGCATATGATTTGGTGAAAAATATGGAAAAAAAAAGAAGACTCTGAAAAACTTAGTGAGACTCTGACAAGGTGACTGGGCAGCCTTTTCCAGAAGCATCAAAACCATGCGGAAAAGAGAACTTGTTAGAATTCAGGACCTGGGAAGAAGTCATAGATGCAATTTTAAATTGGAGCAAAACATTTTATTTTCATTTATAATTTTAGGTGCAAGAAGAATTAAAGTTATCACTAGGCACTCTGTTAGGCACATAGGCATGAGTAGCCCTCATCTCTGGATGGGTAGTGTTCATTGGTTCTCTCCAGAATACTTCTCTTTATCCTCTTAATACTGAACTTGTGAAAGTTTCTTGAATTTTGATTGATTGGAGGTAGGAGAGAGATGGAGAGGTAGGCAGAGACTCTCATGAAGAGTGAGCAGATTACTTTAATTTCCATAGTGGAGAGAAGCTCTTGAACCATTAAATGTTTATGAATCAGGGTGCTAATATCGCTGTAATGAAATGCATGTCCCCCAGAATAGGGATCGTTGTGGAGCCACATGATTTCTGAAGGTAAACTCAAAGCCAAGAATATTTGCTGTTTCAAGGTGACTTTTCCACTATGTGTTCTTTATTTTTTTATATATTTCTGCAGTTCTGCTCTGTCAGTCCTTAACAAATAACAATTAAGTTTCCTTAGGGGTACATTAATTTTTTTCTATCAGTGGAGCAAATTTCACTTGAGTTTCCTAGAGATTGTAAGTAATTTGCCCTTTATCGTCTTTCATCTTCATCATAACTCATCTGATGGCTCACCGTCCCATCTTAATTAGGAGAGAAGACCCTTCCAAAAGCAAACTCTGTGTCCTGGAAGGAAATACATAAAATATGTTAAAAGCAGAAATGCCTATAAAAGTGGCTCATCATATTTCCCTAGCAGGTGGATTCCTGGTGGGCAAAGAGTGTGTTTCTAGAGATTTTGCTGCCAAGCACATTGTGGGTGTTCGATAAATATTAAATAATAAGAAGAATTTCCTAATTAAGATGAACATTTTTCTCTATTAAGCAGATGGTGCTCCATAGGAATAGCCCATTATTTATAAGTATGACACAAGGTGCTGACAATTGTCTAGGAAATGTAGCTCTCACTCCAGCTGCTGGTTATATGTTAAAGCAAATTTTCTTGTCAAACAGCTTGATCAGTATTAGTTAATGTTTGTGATTAAAAACTATGAGTAGAGATGGACTTTACATGCATATGCCTGTAATCCCACTTTTTTTTTTTTATTATGAATATGGGCTTTGACTGTGAATGTATTTCTTGCTATTTCACGCAAGGCAAGGTTTGGCAACACAAGAGCACACTTGCTTTTATCCTATAAGCCCACTGTTTGCTTTGAATTCTCTGCAGTGCCTGGTTCCTAAAGACATTTTTCTTTCAAGTCATTTGAGTATCTCTTCATGGTTAATAAAATTGGATGTGAACACCTATATGATATTTGCAATGCTTATAGTCGTAGCTGAAACCTCAGTGGAACGAAGGAGAGTTAATTAGGCATTCCCAAAATACACATCATTTTATGATTTTGCAGATCACCCCAATGAAAATAACAGTCTAATTTTGTCAAGTCATGTAAATTACAGAGAGAGGGATGATGAGAGTAGGCAATTCTCAGTTCTTTGGAGAAGTTAATTTTGTTGTCAGCACATCCACATTTCCAAAAATCACAAATCACAGGCGGAACTTTCTAGCACAAGTGAGATTTGGTGATCAGATACTATTTCCATTTCTAACGTCTGCCTTCTATAAAGAGTCTATGCAAATGGGAGCTTTCAAGAATGTAAAGCTAGCAGCTTCCCCTATTAAGAGCTTAGTGAACAGCTGCCATGCTTTCTCATAAAAGATAGAAAACATCCTGTTTACTAACATCCCGCCCATGTGCCCTCTCCAGAATACACCCACACAAATCTCTTCTGTTAGGTGGAGGGGCTCTTGTTTTGGTTTGAGATAGGCAGCACAGACATACAGCTTCATTCAAGGCTTGTGCAAAGATCTTTGAACACATACGTATTCCCTGGGTGCGATGGAGGTGTCAGACGTTGTCTTAGACACGGAATTTCCAACTCATACACTCGGAGCACATTCTCTAGCTTGACTGGTAATTCACTGGCCATTCTGGCCTGTGTTGGCAGGTTCTTTGCATCTCATCTCCCCTCCTTATTTTTAATATTTCTAAATCCTGCTCATCAGGATGTCAGTAGGTAGGAAGTGAAAGTAGCTGAGAAATCCTGCCGAGATAGAAGAAATACCAGTATGAACAGAAAAATATGTTGACCACAAACATGTGCAGTGAACCAAGATGTGTTCCTGAGCTAGAAAAGTAAGCATTGTGCCAAGGTCCTTTACCTCACTGTTAGGCAGTCAGTGCGCTAGAGACTTCACCTGCATTCCCCACAGACCTGTTAAGAAATCAAGAGCACGTGTTTTTTTTTTTTTGTAAACCCAGAGTCAGAGTCCACCCAGAATATGAGCTCATAAATATGTTAGCTTAAGCAAAGCTTATGATAATGTAGAGGATGAATCATCTTTCTATTTTAAAGAGCATGTATTCTATAACTCAGTATTTCTGGACCCCTTCCAAATGTCTGTCTACGTGGTTTTTCTACTTCATTCCTTTTAGGTTTTGATTCAAATGTCACCTTAGCACAGAGCCCTTCCTTGACAGCACCCTCCACCTCACTGCAACCTGCTTACCAAGCTTAGTTTCCCTTTCTGCCACTTATCTTTGCTCTCCTCAGTCTTCCCCATCACGAGATCAGGATTTGTTTACCGGTGCTGTATCTCAGCCCACAAAGGGTACCTGAATCCTGGGTGTCACTCACTACCCAGTTTCGAGGGGTTGTTTGAGATTGTTCATTCATTATGTAAAAAAACATTAGTAAGAACTTAGAAAATTCCACTCCTCTGTGTCCCAATCTTTCCCTTCAGTTTCCTTTGTGCAGTTTTATTTCTGTGAGCTTTATACTTTGAAAGATGTGATCGGTAGAAAAGCACATTAATGTGGTACTTAATTCATCTCTACATTTTTATAATTTTCATACAAATATAACCGCCATCAGAAATTGTGATTACCAGGAGAACCACACTGAAGTTGTGAAATTCTAGCCAAAATACAAAAAGACTGATATTTTAATAAGATTATGTATTGAATAAATAAATGATTCCTGCTTGAATTTTTGAGATTTCATCCATAGACTCAAGGACCCCTTAGTAGTCTTCATGGACCCCTTAGTAGTGCAGAGTTCTCAATAAAGAAATTCATACAGGAACCGTAAGTACTCATTTTATGGTCGGGAAAACCTCCCAAATCAGTGACTTTCTCAAGAGCCCATCTCTTGTGGTGCAGCTTCTGAATCCTGGGGAGTTGTTATATTTACTGTTCCCTGTATGTTTTAGTTACTTTTTTGTCACTGAAACAGAATATCCAGCACCCACAACTCATAAACTTTCGTCCGGCTCTCTGTTTGCAGAGGGTTCAATCCACAGTCAGCTGACTCCAAGGCAGGGCAGCATGGCAGAGAAGCTCTGCAGAGGAGAAAGAGTGCATGCCATGGCAGAGGGAAGCAGACGGAAGGACCAGAGGGGAGGGAGGAGACAGACCCTCGCAGGCCACGGCCCCGATGACCTGCCTCCAAGCAGATGTCACCTCCCAACATGACATCAGCTGTGAACTCATCAGCAGATTAATCCAGGGATGAGTACCAGGACCCCATGATCCAACGACTTCCCCAAACCCTCACCTATGAGCACATGAGGCTTTGGGGGAGCATCTCCATACAACCATAACAACGTGACTCCCAATCATTAAACGGAGCACCAGCTGTGAGGTTCACCATCAGCTCTGTGGACTGCCTGCTTCTGAGTCTCCTGGAGAGTCTTGCGTCACCTCTTAGCCCTGTGATTCAGAATCTCTGGGGATGAAGCCTCGGGCTTGGCACTCCATCAGCTGTGAAAGTTTATCTACCACATCGTAGCAGAGTTTGAGCGATGGTGACCTACTGTACTTCAGGATCCTTGCTTCTCATCCTTTGAGGTGGAAAAATAAAAAATTTAAACCATATCACCAAGCAATAGGAATATATTATTATTGATCCCTTGGACAAACAGCTTTATTCAGGGAGGGAAACTAGCCATGTTAAAATCTGTTCATCAAGTTGGATTAGCTGAGCTACTTCAAAATTTTTAGTCGAAATTACTGTCATCTGCAGGGGATTCAAAGATAAATGAAGCAGCCCTAGGTAGCTTGTTTCACAGGTCTCTGGGGAGTGCAAAGGAAGCTGTTTCACTTCTGTTGTAGTCCTCAGGACCAATGGATGCAGCCAGTGAAGGCCAAGCCTTGAGTAGGCCACATTCCTGGATATCACTGCGTACTCCCCATGTCTCCCCAAGTCCACCAAGGAGCCTGGCCTTTCCATAAATGATAGGAAAGAGACCTACTAGAAAAGAGCAAAAGCTCAGTGAAGTGTCGTCATTATTGTCTTTGCTGCTGTTGTACAGGAACTGTACCTTTGCCATCATTGCTCTCCAGGCACTTTGGTCTTTGCCCTTGTTCTCATAAATTTCCCCCAGATTTCATCATTTTGGGGGATAAATCATACAGTTCATCAGCGTTTTCCTTCTTGACATACAACCCTGAAATTGAACAATTCAAAAAATTCCCCAGAAATGGCTTTGTGGGATTTTAATTTAATTCTCTGCATGGTGAAAGCTGTTTCAGACATTTTTCAAAGCCTAGGCTACTGAATATTTTATACGATGGAAACTGTCTTACAAGAGTTAAGGACTTTTGGCTGCAAAAAAAAAAAAATGAGGGGTAATATACTTGAGGAAACCTTGTAAACTGGAACTTCTCATAAGAATATTAATACCTTATTTTTCTCCATCTTAAAATTTCCTCAGGCATGTGCTGAATGAGCTGCTTCATGGTTGTAGTTTTGTTGTTCTTTCTGTGTTACTTCGCAGTTCTCCCTGTGGCTGTCTTATTGATTTCAACACTGTGGTCATCATTATAGGAAAATGGAGGCATTAATAACTTGGCCTCCATGGACAGACTGTAATAGAAAACCTTATAAATAATTGCCCACTAATGGGAAAATTGAAAATATGCACTGTATTATAATGGTCATAATATAATCATTAAAATTACAATTATGTGACAATGAAAGAACTCATTATGCATTAGTTTATCTTTACATAATGTTAATAGCTAATGAAAGAGTGACAATTACATCTAATTAAGCTTAACAACATTTCTGCACTTCTTATAAACGGGCTATATTTTGCTTGAAATAGTATCTGTGGAAACATTAGTGAAGCCAAAGTCTATCTTGAATGTGAGTTTTGAAATGTAACCATCAGTTCTATAGAAAAGCCTTACTCGAGTGCCTTTCAGAAATGTGGTAGATTTATACCATAGGTAGCTTTATAACTAAGTTTCTTGGATTATGTCACTGATACAGTTAAAATATCCATTAGCCTTTTCTTTCTCACTAATTTCTGTGTGTGTGTGTGTGTGTGTGTGTGTGTGTATGTGTACTTGGCTCATTTGTGTTTTGTCTTTAACAATCAAGCTAAATTGTGAAGCTAAATTCTCAAGTTACAGAAGTTCACCTAAGTTTGAGTTAGTGACGGATAGAGTAGATGTTGGCTTTTGCTACTGATCATAGTACACAACTGTCTGCCACATTCTACATGATAGATAAAATACAAACGCGGAGCCGGAGATTTAGCTCAGTGGTTCAGTGGCCTGCCTTGAAAGTGCAGGACCCAAGTTCAATCCCCGGTACCAAAAAAAAAAAAAAAAAATACAAACGCAGTTTTCCTTGTGTAAAGTGAGGCTGAAAGGAATAATATGTGCCTTTAGTATTTTTATTAAAATGCAACTAAATATTTACAGATTTCATGACCCAGGCCAGGCAGATGATGTGTATTAGCAAATATAAGAAATTGGTGTAGCCATATTTGTGACATATTACAGTTTTGCTCATATTATAATACCAAGAGAAAAATTCCAACCACTTTCTCCATTAACATTTTGTTGTGTGTTGTAACTCAGACTTTTTTTTTATCTCCTTGAAGAATACAATCTAATAGATAATAATATAAACAGTATCAAGGCCTTCAGTATTCGATTAGCACCTTCCCCAGCATGGAATCTTAGGACTCACCTTCTGGAATACATTGGCCATGTCATCAGAGTCTCCAGCAACTCTACTGTCACTTTCAGAATGATAGACTGTCGGCTTCCTTCTGGACACTTGTGTGAGACAGGACCACTGGCCTTAGTCTTAGGCCATCAAGAAACATCAGGAAGCAGCCTGTTTTAGAAAATCCAATCAGAAACTCAGTTCCTTCCAAAAAGCCATGATCACGCTGATCTTTATTTTTCTGTTCTCTTGGTATGTTTGGCACAGTGACACATTCCCTGCTGAAAAGGACTCGTTAACTGATATAGCATCAGCCATCACTGTTGTATATCATCTGCAGCCTTGGTTTTGCTTTTAAATATTGATCTCTTTGAACAGGTTGGTGATTATTTTCCATGTAAAACATAATCTTTCTCAAACTTTACTTCATCTTTCTAAAGCAAACTCTGAGTAACCGAGACCATCACCTTTTGTTTCTTAATTCCCTTGATTATGTGGTGTGTTTCTATTTAAAGGACCTCACCGTCTTACGCCTAGACTATTTTAATATTCCCCAACTTTTCTCACATCTCATCATTTTCTCTTCAATCCGCATTTTGTACGTGCACCACATTAATCTTCCTAAATCGCTTTGCATTTCATTCACCTACCCGCAACATTCTGATAGCTGCTCTTGCCTGTCCTATCTTTCATCTGCCATTCTTGTCCTTCTGAGGATTTTGCAAAACCATTTATCTAGGTTTGTGACCAGCTGGACTCTAGCCTAACCCATGGTACCTGCTCATTATTCCTCAGTACACATTTGGAGTCCTGTATCTCTGCTGGCCCCATTTCCCCAGCTGAAATGCCCTTGTTTTCGTACTCCTGTCATATAAATCTTGTAAGGCACAGCTCAAGAGTCCACTCTTTCATGCAGCTATCTCTAACAGCCCCATTTATTTCTTCTTCTATGCATTCCTCACCGTTTATTTTTTTCTGCCCTGTATCTTGCTCCTTGCACAGGCTGGATTGGCTGTCTGTCTTTTATGTATGATCCTGTCTGGTCAACAAGATTGACAAAATTGGAAGCCCCCTAGGCTGTCTTGCAGAGTACACAGTATATATTAGGGTCTCAACAAAGATTTGTTGATGAGAGTGCCAATTTTGGAAGCACTTGGAATGTAATACTCAAAAGCCTTCTCGCAACTAGTAGAACCTGCCTGGAGCTGATTTTACACTGAGAAGTAATGTTTCCCGAGCCTCTTTCTAATAGAAGCCTTGTAAAACCTCTCGGCAGAATCAAGCATGATCCCCTCTGCCCTGAACTCCAAGACATTCTCCTTGGGGAAGTATTCCAGCTGACAGTTTATAGGAGGAGACAGACACACAAATATCAGCATCGCAGCTCAACCGCCCCCTCTCTTTTTTTTTCCAGCTTTAATTGAGTTTATTGGTACATTTTAGGGATACAGTACAGTTACATTCATTGTTGGGATCTTGTACCTTTACATGACAGGTCTTGATTCTCATTTTTTCCCCTTACCCCTGCCCTCCCTTCACCACCCACTCTCTTGCTGAGGGCGGCTGTCTCAGTCTCTCACCGTAGAAGAGTGCGTAACTGGCCTTATATCTGTGAGGAGCAGGGGCTGGGTCATCTGTAGCTGATCCCACTTAGTGAACCCCAGAAAGTAAAGCAGGTAGTAGGGCACGGTGGCATATGCCAGTTATTCCGGCTATTCTGGAGCCTGAGGCAGGGGAATCACAAGTTCAAAGCCAGCCTAGCCAACTTGGTTAGCTCTTGTCTAAAAAAAATTTTTTAAAAAATGGCTATAGATATAGCACAGTGGCAGAATGCCCCTGAGTTTACCTCAAATATGAAAAATAAATAAGCACACATACAGCAGACAGAAAAACAGACAAAATAAAAACAGGTGAGCAGTGAGTAGGCTTCCCAGCACTGTCGACTCACCATCTGGGTGACCGTGGGCAGGTCACTTCCCACTGTTTCAAAGTTTTACTTTCCCCATTCTAAAATGGGGAAAGAGACCGGGCATGGTGGTGCGCTCCTGTAATCCCAGCACTTGGGAACCCAAGGCAGGAGGATTTCAGGGAGTTCCAGGCCAGACTGGGCTACGCAGCGAGTTCAAGGTCAGCCTGAATTTCACAGCAAGACTCTGTCTCAATAAAATAAAATAAAATAAAATGGAGAAGGAGCTTCAGAATTAAAATTTGATGATTTTTTCCCCAGAAATCATAGGCTGGATAAGTACGACTAAAATAAAAATTGTATTTTGATAAAAAGTTAATGTTCAAGGCAAAGCCACCTGATTTTTGTAGCTTTTCATTTCGTAGAGGTAAAGCCATTACAAATTCTTCCTTCCCCTTCCTCCCTCTCCTTCTACCTCTCACCACTCTTCCTACTCCATTTCCCTTCCCTCTCTGCCTCCGACAACACACACGCACACACACACAGCACAAAGGCCACCCACATGATCTTCTGTCAAATCATTTTTTTTCTCCCAGAACTCTCTTGCTTGCCACCTTCTCATTTTTTGTGGAGAGAGCTACAAATTAAACAGGATAAAGAAATAAGATAAAAAGCTAATTTATTCATTTATTTATTCATTTATTCATTTATTTATTTGGGTTCTGCTTTGTCAAAGGCTCTTTTAGACCACTTTAATGTTCACAGCAGAAAGTGCAGAGCAAGCCCATGTATTCCATGCTCCGACACGCACTGCCTTCTGCACTCTCCACGGCCCCACCAGGGTGAAACACTCACTACAATCTACGAACCCACTTTGGTGATGCATCAGGATTTTTTTTATTTCCCCAGTCTGCACTTCACACTGGGGCTCACGCTTGGCGACATCCAGTCCTTGAGTTGTATAATCCATAGGATGGTGAACAGATGTATCCACTGTTCTGGTACCACCCCGTGTATTTTCGCTACCCTAAAAAGCAGTCTGTTTATTCTCTCTCCTCCCAACACTTAGCAATTACTTTCTTTGTACTCTGTCTATAGTTTTGCCTTTTTAGCGTGCCATGTGGTTGGGATCTCATGGTGGGCAAGCTTTTCAGATAGCACCTTTCACTTAGTAATAGGTGTTTAAGATTCCTTCGGATCTGTTCATGGCTTGCCAGCTCATTTCTTCAAGATGCTGAGTAATTTTCCATTTGTCTATACCGCCATTTATTTATCCACTCACCTACCGGAGAACATCTCAGTTGCTTCCAACTTTACTTTCAGTTGTGAATAAACACCCATATACAGATTTTTGTGTGCACATAAGTTTTTATCTCCTCTAAGTCAAAAATATTTTATTTCACGCGGTGAAAAATTCTAGCTGACATCTGTAGCTAAGTTGCCGCTATTGATTTTTTTCCCCTGTATAATGCGGAACAATTTACCCTTTTTGACTTACAGATATCGAATACAGCTGGTCTTTTTCCTTCGTTTGTACTATCACAAATAGTTCTGTTGTTTAATGAAAAAATTTGAAAAGGAACGTGGCAGTTGCGAAGCTTCTCTAGCTGATGACAGAGAGTGAAATACGGGGGCATCTTTTCCCTCGTGCCGTGGCTCTGACTCTGGTGGGCAAGACTTCTCCCATCCCCTGCTCCTACCTCTTGTACTGTCTCTTCTCTCCTTTCCTTCTGTACCTTCCTACTTCCTTCCCTCTGTAGCTCTCTTTGTTCTCAGAGATCTTGCCTTTGCTTTTCAATGCTCTTTGGGGCACAGACTGATTGGATAACTCTCTTCTTCCTTCGGCTGGGAGCTTTTCTCTGCCCTATGCAGATGTATGGTAGTGCTTGCCATTCTCATTAGTCCTTTTGTTATCTTGATAACATTTTTCTTGATTTTTTTGTTTCATCGGATTTTTGTTGTTGTTTGCTTTTTAAGCTTTTATCTATACTATAACAGAGACAAAGAGAGTTAACCTCCAGTTTTAATCCAGGTTTTCCTTTCTCTTGGGTGTAGGAAGCTGGGTGTGCGACATGTTTCAAAGTCCAAAATGATACAGTGACTGATCAGGTTGTGCATGTTTCTGCTTTTTTGATTAGGATAGCCTCTCTTTTCTGAAGCTGTTTAATAGTACCAAATGTTTGTTTAAATGTACAAAAATTTAGAGTCAGAAAGGAAAACGAACCAAACTATTTCTCTTTTGACCAAGGGGAAATACCTTCTGAGTGCTTGGCTTTGGGTCTCACTTCTGTCCTCCCTCAAGCCTCCTTTTCCTTGTCTTTGGTCAGCACCTAGTGCAAGCACCCTGGCTGGCTGAGCCGGAGATGAACAGCAGTCCTGGCACTGGGGAAGTGAGCCGGTGGTTAGCAGGAGCCTGGAGACTGCAAGTCATGGGTCACTGTGTTGATTCCCAAGGACTCGGCTCTAGCTGCCAGCTGCGCCTAACTGGACGAAATGTAGGGAACCAGCACCAACTGCCTTATGAAACTCAGCACCTTTAACTCAATATGGCAGTTATTTTTCAATGCTGCTGAGGGTAACAGAAGGAATGAAACACGATCCTGCCTATTCATTATGATAGCATCACACCGGGATCAAACTTCATTAATTTTTATTTTGCCTATTTATTCCCTCATGTATTTATTTGAGCATGCTCTATTGATTGCTCTTATTGACCACTGCATGCGCATTTAAGTTGCATGTTGAGTGTTGCTTTTTGCTCACTCCTCACAGATAACCTCAAAAGCAGGTCACCCCAAAACTGAAGGCTTCCAAATTTCCTTCCAACTGGCAGATCATTAGCATATGGTGGAAGGAATTAGACACAGAGGTAATAAACTCTGGCCAGGGAGCAGGCCCATTTCTATATGTTTATAAATTGTACTCATACTCATTGTGACCATAGCCTAGTCCTTTGTGATGGGCAACTGTCACGTCCTTTATGCTTTGGCCACTCACTGTTAGCTAAATAGTGACTTCTAATCTAAGGGATCAAGCCGTACACTACAAGAAATTAATATCCCATTTATACATGAAATGAACATTTATTGAATGTCTGCTATGTGCTAAAATCCTTCCAACAATAAGCAACATGGACATTTCCTCAAAGCATTTCTTCTAGTAAGAATGCAGACGCATTAGCAAATAAATGCAAAGCAGGACTATAAAAGCAGCATTTTAGAGAAGGTAGCTATTCACTGGATAAGATGGAAGAAGATAGTTTTAAGTGAAATGAGTCAGACACATGAGCTTAAATATTGCATGGTTTCTTTTACGTGAGAAACTCAAACACAAATGAAGAGCGAAATGAAAGCGATAATAAGCAACAGAGGGACAGATCTTTTGCAAAAGGGAAGGGGACCAAGAGCTGGAGGGAGAGGGAGGGGAGAATGGGGATGATAAGATGTGCCGTGTGCGTGGACCGAGTCCCCACGAGGAACGTTATCACTGTTACTGCAAAATGTACTGGTTTTTTTTTTCTTGGTACCAGGGATCAAACTTGGGTCCTTGTGCTTGTGAGGCAGGTGGCAGAACCACGGAGCTACATCCCCCATCCACCTTAACCAATTTTTAAAAACTATGACAAACTATTTCTTACACCATATGAACAGAATTGTCTTTGTACTGAATTCACTACACCCAGTTGGTATAGGTTGATACATGTATACGACGGCATATTAAGAGCTGCCACTGAAAGATGCCTATTTAAGCCATTGTATGTTTTGGTAACTCGTATTTTGCACTCTTACTCGTCTTGTTTCTTAATATTCCACTCTCCTTGTCTTCAAAGTTGAGGTAATCATTCATTTACTCAATATTTTAAACGTATATGGATTATGTAGTATTTTAAAAATATATATCAGAGGTGACTAAAACTATCCAATAAGACTATGAATCTAAAAATAATTTGAGAGTACATACAGAATGAAAGTACATATTGTAGTCAGTAATGGTTTACATGTGAGAAAAATAAGTGAGCCATAATATGTGCATAAAAGAAAAATTTTTGAAGTAAAGATGTGCTTATGGTACCAGGGATCGAACTCGGGTCCTTGTGCTTGCAAGGCAGGTGGCGGCACCACTGAGCTAAACCCCTTGTAAAGATGTGCTTATGGAAAATGGTGGGGAAAATCTAGCATCTCTCTTTTTCAGAAATAAGAAACTTTCCTTCAGAAATGAGAAACAGATTCAAAGACATTTCAGAGCCTCCGACATCCCCACGTGGGAATGGTAGATCATGGGTAAATAACTGAATAAATCTAAAGATGTGAGGCACTGATATTACTTCTCCCCAAATAATGTCATTTAGCCAAAATTAAGTAGTCTTAACGATAATTTCCTTAAAATTAATGTTTTTCTTCTTCCTTAAAATTCAGGTCAATATATCAGTGTAACTTCAAAATAATAATAAGGTGCCAGGGAAAGGAAAGGAAGTAATAAGGATCAAGATTTGATGTGCATAGGTAACAATCGCCATAATGAATATGCTCGTTATGTATCACAAACATGTACAGTAAAAAAGGAAAAAACAATTTTGGTGTGTTCATGATAGTATTGGTAAATTATTTTCGGTCAATAGATTTCTACGGATCATGGAAAGTATCAATTAGTAAAAGTCTTACTGCCTTACCCTTCTCCCTTGCCTAAAAGTCCTCCCTGTGGAGTGAAATATAAATCTTCCCTATGTCAATATCCAATTTTCTGAATTCACTTAAGCTGAAACTGCTAATAAGAAATGAGTCCCAGCTCTAAGTCAGATTAAAGGACAACTGACTGAAGAAGGCAATAATTCTGGAAGGACCCAAAGGTCCATCAAATATCACATTTTAGGAAACCTCTGATCACGAAGGCATTGTGTTGTGAATCGAAGCCTAAAGGGGTGTTAATATTTTTTTTCCCCATCATAGAATATTTTATTTAAAACTTACTGCCAGGTGTGGTGGCACACACCTGTAATCCCAGCACTCAAGAAGCTGAGGCAGGAAGATCGCTGTGAGTTCGAGACCAGCCTGGGCTACATAGTGAGTTCTAGGTTAGCCTCAACTACATAGTGAGACCCTGTCTCAAAAAACAAACAAACACAACAAAAAACTTACTGTTCAGTGGCCAGGGATTTAGCTCAGTGTTTCCACCTCTTGCCTTGGAAGCTCAAGGTCCCAAGTTCAATTCCCGGTACCAAAAAAAAAAAAAAAAGAGAGAGAGAGAGAAAGAGAGATAAGTTATCTTTAAATACCTTTGTTTCATTTTTTTTCCTAAGTAATCACATCCTCAAGGAAGTATATTTTATAAAAATCAAGCCTGAATGAAAAACTAGAACTTCTACTTATTAGCAGAAAGTCCTCACTCTTGGAAGATGGCGCCTCTGGTGTAGTTTCCCAGGCCTCTCAAGATGAACCTCCCATCCGCCCGAGATCCTCACATTGACCAACTCCTTCCAGTTTCCTGTCATTTCCTCTTGGCATCTTTGTTCAGTGAGACTTCCAATTGATGGTTCTCACAATCAAATGTTTTTCTGATTTCAAAAATGAGTTTGTTCTTTGATAAATACAACACTTCCGGGTTTGGGTTTATACTGAGTTTTTGATGAAATCTTTTTTCTTTTTTTTACTTGCCAAATTAGTTGTCACAGGAAAATACATGTGATTCTACATGAATATTAATAGCATTGATTATTTTATTTCATTTGGAACTGTCATCTTTGCATTTTTTCAATTTCCCGAAATCAATTCTAACAATTTTCTTAGTAAATAACAGGTTCCCATTTGCTTCTTGTAAAAATTAATGTCAGTATAAAAGATCTAAATGGTTGAGACAAAACCTTAACTTAAACTTATTTTTGTCTAAGGTGATCAGTCTTTTAAATTTTTGAATGAAACCTTGATACTGATGACTTGTGATCTATTCAGAACAGCCGTACAATTTTATTTAAATAGTTCTAACATCATTAAATGAGAAGCTATCAAACACTATAGCTGACTTTCTAATAATTGGTTTATTTTCATTTACTTTTTCTAAACCTCTGCATTTCTTTTCTATAACATTCTTATGTGAAATTAAAGGCTAAAGGCTCTTTTAATTATTCATTTTTCCACTTCCCTTTTTAAATCATTAACTGTTCCATGATTTAATGCAGCAATATTTTAAGCTTCTCTTCTTGCCTTTATGCTCATGAATATTTTTTCTCCTACCTACAGTTCCAGTTCCTACCTCACTTCCTCCATACCTCCCAGTTAGCCAATGTAGATGTTTCCCTGATGTCCCTGCTACACCTTTGCCTAGACAGAGGGCTGCTTGTTTCCCGAGTTGTCAGATTTCTTGAGTACTGGACAGATTGTAGAACAGAATAGTTATTTGAGTAAATATCTTCCTGAACGGCTAGAAAGCGAGCTTTTTGCGTTATTCTTTTTGGATCTGCAACACCATGCTCAATAACCATCAATTTAGAGATCATAAAAGAGATGTTATGATGAGTGAAATGTCCCGTGGTTCATTTTTCATCTTTCAAATGAAGACACAGTTGCTTATTGCTGAACAGCTTTCTTAAAGGCTGGAGTGGGTACTAATGTGATGTTAGGAGATGTCTGGTGATTTTCCACAGTAACATGGAGACTCTACACCTAAACCATTGGCCTCGATAAGTGATCTTCAAGGAAGGGCATGAAATGTCATACATCAGTGGTTTTCCTGTGACAGCTAAGGGGACGAAAGCGTCCTGGACAAATGAGACAGTGAAGAGTCTTTGCGGAAGAGTTACTGCCAAAGCGAAGCTAAGCTGTTTCAAGAGGCTCTTCACTCTCCTAATATGTATGGCTGACAATAAAACAAAATGTATAGAAACGAAAAAACAGAGTTTGTTCGTAAAGATTTGGGACTTCGGAAAGCTATGCTTTATGTTTTCAATTTCTTCTTACGTTCTTCAGGAACTCTTCAGGATTTAGAAGTGTGTACGGCTTGATTTTGCTGGGGGTTGAAGCATGCATTTCACAGAAGTATGCCATCTCTGAAATAGTTTATGTCCTTTCGTCTACACACTCGCATTTCTATTCAGTTGCCACTGCACCCAATTTTGAAACCAACTAAAGATTCAAGAGCACACATGATGTTGCAAAAACCTATGGAAAATGTAGCTGTATTTTTCTTATTTGAACTCATGCAGTTGGTAAACATCAGGTACTAGCTAATATGAGCTTCAGTGCTCAAAACTGAGAATTCAAAGGTAAAGAATTTATAACACATCAGACTGCAAGAAGCAGCAACATGGCAATATAAACAAGATTCTTTGCCAGAAGAGGGGCAGAATTCATTCTGACTGATCAGAAGTTGCTTCCACTTATCTTCAGTGTGACTCTGGCCACATTTTGTAACCTTTGTGTGCCTCACTTTTCTTTGCTCTAAACAGCGATAATAATACTAATACCCCCTAGGACTGCAGAGGCAATGAAATTAGTTTTTGTGTAATAAACACTGAGAACATTCCCTGACACTTAATACAGTACGTGCTCAGTAGAATATATTCAGAAGTGATTCCACAGAGGATATAGTGGACCACACACGGAGAAAATGAGCCTACGTAGAGGTCACAGCCTGCATGTACTGGAGGGGTTGCGTTGGTAGAAGTGTCTTTTAATGGAAAACTTTGGGAAGAATATCTCGGAATGGCAATTAGGTACCAGATCACAAAGGGCGCTGTGTGCTGGGTCATGAATTTATGACCCTGTTGTTTATATTTTCAAAAAGCAAACTCTGTGACCCAAAAGAGGAGTTTTGTAAGACGGTGAGCCATGGTGGCCAGGATGGGAATATGTAGTCCATAAGAATGATAAACTGGAATCAGGCTTTCAAAGCAGAAAGTATGCTCAGGCCGAAATACTCACTACAGGCTTATCCTTTCTTTTTCTAGAAAATAGAATCTTATGTGATAAAATCTTATTGTTCTTTAGCAAATTATGTTTTAGACTCTTACCTTCAAACCACCCAGGAACATAATAGCCTCATAAACTATAATTGATTAATTTTATGACTTACTATTTAAAGTAAATGGAAATGTTAAACATATTTTTATCATGAGAGTCTCTGTCTGGCAGTAACTAGGCATAGAAAACACATAAAAATGCACTTTCTTTTAAAGGTCTACAGCTAGAAAAAGAAACAGAAAACACCACAGCATCAAACTTTAAAAAATGTAAAATAATGTAGATTTGCTCAACCCAAACTACTGCGAGGTGATGCCCCTATAATTACCATTATAGTTATAATAAATATCATTTATTGAACTCTATGTGCCAGCCACTGAGCAGTCTATTACATATATTTTCTCATGTAATCATTGAGACCTCACAAGGCAGATACAACTATTAACTTCATTTTAGAGCAATGTAAATGAGCATCAGAAAGATGATGTAGTTTTCCTAAGTTCTCAGGGTTGGGGGGTGCTATGGGAAAATAGTGTGACAAGGCAGGATTGAAACCCAGTTGGGGTGGATTCTAGAGCCCACATACTTACCCCTCCTCCACCAAGAACGTCCAAAACCGTTAGAATCAGATCTAATCCTGTCTGGCCAAGCTCCACGCTGTGAAAAGCTAAGCTTCTCTTGGTGCCAGTCTCAGTCTTTGAAACACTTTAATTTCTCTAAACAAATCCTTGAAGGTGTCTCTCTCATCAGTTATCACAACTTTTCGTGAGATTTTACATGTTCTTCCAGTTCATTATGGTAGGTACTGGTGTGTTGGTGATAGAACTTGTGACCAAGTGGGAAGAATCAGAGAAAAATGGTCTGGGTTAGATGAGTTAACCTCAGTTGTAGTTTCTTCTTCCATAAAATAAATTTCTGTCTATCTTCCCTGTGTACAAGTTAATGATTAGCTGACTCTAAATTTACCGTCGGGAATTTACTTATAGAAATACTCTGCCCCAGGTTGGTTTATTCCTCCAGCCTCAGTTTTCTTCACTACCTGTTGATGTAGGTGCAGGGACTGCCTACAACTACTAATTTTCACGTTTCTGAGACCAAAACACAAGGGTAACCTGACACCTTGCAAATAATACAGTGCATTCTATAACCAAAATTAAATGATGTTCTGATTTTATACTCTTTTGAAATGTCTGCATTGCTGTTTGCATTCATTTGCATGATAATTTGGAGATAATTATATCAGTTTTACTCCAAACAGGTCCCTGTAGCAATCTCTCTCTTCTCTGATGGAACTCATTTTGGGCCTCCGTGAATCATGGTGTGGACTGGTGAAAAACCTATCAAGTGCTTCTTTTAGCTCAATCAACCTAGAGCATACACATTTTTTTCCCATCACTTTTCAATAACAGATCAGGTATTTGATGAAAATTCCCTGATTGTACCCAGCCTGGCGTTAGTCTCATACCACGGAGCATGGTGTCAGACTTCATGGGATTGTCACTTGTAGGACTGCTCTTTTGAGTTTCACCAAAGCAAAGTGACTGGCAATCAGAATATGCATTTCTGTAATGGAATTTAAGATTCAGAAATTTGAGTGGAAACAACAGAGCTATTCTTCCTCTCTCAGACTCCTGCTGAATGTAGCCCTCATTTTTTGCATCTATGACTGATAAGAAAGATCCAAATGGTCTCCTACTGTGATTGAGAACTTTACTTTTCCTCTTTAAATTACTGGCTTTCTGTAACTTCCTTCTGTGATGTCTGACAGGTGTATAGTATCATAATTATGATCACTCAAGATTCTCTTCCTCCAAGACTCTACTTCCGAAGCCTTGAGAGAACGAACTTTGGTTTTATCACAGCACATTTACTGACCTACATTTTAATTATAAAATCCCAGTGTCATGGGCAAACCAAAGCCAGAGGCAGACCTGTCGTTATTAATGCAGACAGTGCCTGAGATGAGTAAAGGCAATGTCATGTACTTGGCCGAAGAGTGAAGACTTCATCTGTCCATTTGGCCTGGAGCTGGGAGGGTTCTGCTTCCTGACTTCAAGATTCTGTTGCAGAGTTCAGGACAGGACTGTAAACAGTGTTGCCAGGAACAGGGGGCCTGCGTCCCCTGCAATTCCCAGGCATCTTTCCCCTTACTAACCTCATTCCCACCCAGAATCCCTACTCCTAAAAGATTTTTATTTTCTGTCTTCAGTACCTAGGGCTAAAGTGATTAAGCTTTCATGAACTGTTTGGGTTTTTAAAGGACATGGTCTGACACTCTGTAATATTATTTTATGACTTTTGAAACAAAATTATTTGAAATTTAAGACAATCTGATAGAAGACAGCCTTCTTGTCTTGCCTTGTGAGGGACAAAGAGGTCAGTTTCCCACCCAAGAGACAGCTGTGTGTCACGTAAGCAAGCACTGTTCACTCACTTGCAAGGGCCTATTCAGTGCAATTTGACATCTTAATAAATGCAGAAGTGCAGAAAGAGTGCCTCCAATTGTTTCTCAATCCCAATCTTCATTAGAGTTGTGGTGGCCAGCGTTTCAGATAGCTGGAACTGACCGACTTCTCCCAGAATCAGAAGCAGAGCAGTTGGCACCTTTCTGGGGAAGGCAGATTAGCATTTAATTTATGATGAACTTGGTCAAGTACCAGCCTTTCATGTGTCCACACTCAGAGTTCTTCCTCTCCCAGTGAGCCAGTGGCACCTGGTCGTTAGCATTCATTTCTCTAAAAATGAACCCAGTCATAGGCCCTTTGATTTAGATGAAGGGCTACTGGGAGATTCTCATCCTCTGAAGGTGGAATAGAGTATTCACAGGATGCTGTATAAACCCTCACAGTTACCACATTACTTGCTTACCTCTTACATTTTTACTCAATACCGATTCCCAACCTGGCATTTGCTAGCCAATCAGTCAAAATAAGAGATAGGCAGGTCCACGAAATACTAACAAAATTGGAGGACAACCCATTTCATTTTTTGCCAGAAGGACAAAACCAGAAAGGTGGGGAAAAATGAGAAACTGCTGGTCAACACCGAGCACAGATTCTTTTTCCTGGTATTTCCCAAGTGTCCTAAAGCACCTGGTGACATCCTTGATGTTGCAGACTCTTGGGCACAGAGGCCACAGTCTGATGGAGAGTTACTAATGTTGGTCCATCTCTACGTTCCACTCTTTCCTCTCCTCTGGAGAAGTGAACAGGGGAACAGCAGCTCGCAGTGGATTGAGTCCTCCTCTTCAGTGGATTGAGTCAGTACTCTCAACTTCAAGGACCCTATACTTAGGACTCTCAGGCATTTCTAGCTTGGAAGATTTGGGGTCATCAGATCTTAAAGAATAACTTTTTCCTTTGTCCATTTTATCAGTCAAAAGCATGGAAAGGTGTCGAGCACATGCTGGGCGTCGTGGCACATGCTTGAAATCCCAGCATTCCAAGAGGGTGATGTCGGAGGATTACGAGTCTGAGCCCAGCCTCGGCAACATGACTTAGTAAGATTCTGTATGGAAATAATCATAATCATAATCATAATGACTAGTGATGTAGCTCGATGGGAAGGCCTTGGGTTCAATCCCCAGTATTGTGCACCAAAAATACAAATCAATGAAAAGGTCCTAAGTACAGATGCTGATACATCTGAAATGCTCAGTATTGACTAGAAAATGCTAGTCCACAGGAAAGAAACCTGGTATGCATAGTCAGAATTAAGCTCTGTCAGTAGCTTTCAGACTTTTGGAGAACTCCAGAGACTAACAAGAAGCACTTTAGGAGTATCTCTGCCAGGAAGCCTCCCCTGACTTGAGTGCTGGTCTTCATGCTCCAGAGCCCTGCACATCACCATCCCACGGTCTCTGAGTGGCGTCTTAGACCCCCAGTGTCAGCTCCATGCACTGTGTTAGAGGTGCGATTTCCAGCTGCACTCAGACCTGCTCCGCAGGAACCTCAGGTGTAACCCTGGACTTGAGTTTACGTCCCAGTGGTTCTGAAGCAAGCTCCTTTTAGAATCCCTGCCTCCTACTAGCAACACCTCGTGTGGAAGCTGTCGGCTTTTCTGTACGCCTCCATGCTGAACTGGAAGTTGCCTGAAGATATGGAGAATTAATGTTTGTATCTGTAGTGTATACAAACTGCATAGGTCGATGTGTTACAAATAGAGATGCACACAATATATGCTCTTGTCACATGCTTTTATTTTCCCAGTGATAGTGTACTGTGTGCCCTTTCTTTTGGATACCAATAGTTTTTTTTTCTTTCAATGCTTTAAAACTGGATTATAATAATGGTTGCTCGATCAAGTAATTTAACTAAAATGCAACAGTCTATACAAGGATGGACTGTGTTTTACTTCATTTAGCAGTGCTTGAGATTTTTTTAAAAACTTTTCCAAAGTAGACATGATCTCTACATAAATTATTTCAAATAATTAAAAAATTAAAAGTCAAATTAAGGATTACAAGAAGATATTTGGGACTTATATGATCATAAAAGGATTAGAATCCAGAATATGCATATTTTGAACATATACATACATTCTTACAAACAACCAGAAATAGAAAATACAATTTTTAAAGAAAAATGAAGTGAAAGAAAAAAGAAAAATGAGGTGGCAAAAATTATGAACAAGTAATTCATGATGAAAATCTAAAGAAGCAGTAATAAGCAACTAAAGACAATCAATCTCACTGTAATACAAAAATGTTAATTAAAACCATAGTGAAGTATTGTGACATCAGGAAAAACATTTTTTAATTATTTTATTGGTACATTTAATGTATACAATATAATGATATTCATTGTTGGAAATTTATACCTTTACATAATCAATCTTGGTTCTTGTTTTAGGGAGGGAGGAGTTGAAGGGAGGGCAGGGGAATGGGGAAAAATGGATACTAATAGCTTTTGATATGTTATACAATGGCTGAGTAGCATTTTAAAAATTGTAAATGCTGTTACAGACACCATGAAGTTCTTTTTATTTTATTTTTTATAATTGTATTTATTTTATTTTGCAATGCTAGGGATTGACCCCAGGGCTTCAGGGTAGGCTAGCTCTCTACCTCTGAGCTACATCCCCAGCACTGAAGTTTTTTTTTTTAATTGTTATTTTTTAAAAATGAAAATAATGTACACATACACTACTTAAAAATCTGCTTTAAAATAGCAGCTTTCTCTAGCCCATGTGACTTCTCATTTTTCCTCTCATTGCAGTTACTTCCAAGTCCTTTGGCTGATGCTATTTATCTCCATGGTATTAAATGACATACGTGTATTTCTGGGGTGTCTCAATTTTAAAGTATTACCTATGAAACAGTTTGATGGCCTTTGAAAAACTGATATTTCTCATAGCCATACACACCTCCTCCTTCCATCTTCCCAGTATAGGATTCTCATAAATTCCAGTTAAATCAAAAATTCAGTGTTCATAGCTGCATAAATACTAGTCATTGTAAAGCAAATTAATATGCTACCACTATGTTTTTTCCTTGAACATCTTGATTTTTGACTGATACTGTTTTTTAGTAGTCTTAATTTTCACAGCAGTCTTAGGAGGGCAGAAAAAGAGAGAAAAGAACACCACAGCCCCCAGACCCTACGCACTGACAAGTCCCACACTGCCGACCGCCCCCCACCACAGCTCTGTATTTGTTCCACTTCATGAACCTAAAATATCATTGTTCTGGAGTCCTTCACTGTATGAGTTCACACACGCTCGCAAGGACGCATGTCCATCTTTGTAGTGTTGTGCAGAAGAGTTCCAGTACCCTAAGGAATCCTGTGTGTCCACTCATTCATCGCCCCCTTCCTACTACCTCGTGGCCATCACAATCTTTCTACTATGTTTGCAGCTTTTTCTTTTCCAGGATGTCATATAATTAGTTTAAAACATATAGTTTTAAGCCTTTTCAGACTGGCTACCTTCACTTAATAGCTCATTTTCTTTGCAAATGTTGAGTAATAACCCATTGTCTGGATGATGTGCCATGTTTCATTTATCCATTCACCTATGGAAGGGCATCTTGCTTGATTCTGTGTGTGGGCAATTGCAAATGAAGCTGCTATAAATAGCTATGTGCAGATTCTGGTAGGGAAAAATACCAAGGAGTGCAATTGCTACAGTGTGTTTAACTTTGTAAGAAATGTCCCAACTGTCTTCTTAGATAATCTTAGATAACCACTTTGCCTTGACTGAGTCATTTTTCAGTGACTGAGATTTTCTCTTTCTCCACATCCTCCCCAGCACTGAAGTTATTGGTCTTCTAGATTTGGGGCCTTGTAATAGATGTACAGTGGTATCTCATGGTTGCTGACATTTGAAATTCTCTAGTGGCATAGCTATAGACATCTTTTCACAGGCTCATTTTCCAAATGTGTAGCTTCATAGGTCTTCGGATCTTTGCCTATTTTTAGTTGATTTGTTTCCTTAGCATGGACTTTTAAAAGTTCTTTGTGTATTTTGGATAAATAGTCTTTTTTCAGATGTCTTTTTAGAAAACTGTCATATTAAGGTGTGACGATGTATACAGATATATCTTTGTAAATGTTTTCTCCCATTCTAGGCCTCATCCTTCTCATTTTCGTGGTAGTGTCTATTGTACAGCAAAAGGTTTTAATTGTAATGAGATCCCACTTACTAATTCTTTCCCTTTTGGATTGTGCCTTTGGTATTGTATTTAAAAGGCACAGCAATACTCAAGTTATCTGGAGGTTGTTCTATGTTAACTTTTCAGAGTACCATAATTTTGCATTTTAAATTTAAATATAAGGTCTATTTTGAGATAATTTTTGTGAAGAGTATAAGGTCTGTTTGTAAATTTATTTTACTGGGTGTGATGTCTAATATTTCCAGCAACACTTGTGAAAAAGACTATCTTTGTTCCATTATATTGCTTTTGTTTCTTTGTGAAAGATCAGTTGACTGTGATTATGTCAGTCTATCTGTAGGCTGACTATACTTTTCCACTGAGGTAATTGCTATTTCTTTATCAATACTACACTGTCTCACCTACTGTAGTGTTTTGTTAGTCTTGAAGTCAGATAGTGTACTGCGTTCCTTTGACTTTGTTAGGAATGGAATAATCTCTTTTGGGTCTTTCGCCTCTCCATAAAAATCTTTGAATCGGTTTAACAGTATCTACAAAATAGCTTGCTGAAATTTTGATTGTGATTACAATAAATCTATAGGTCAATTTAGGAAAAATTAACATCTTGACAATACCCAGTCTTACCATGAAATGTCTCTCCGTTCATTCAGTTATTTTTTTCTTTCAAAGTTTTGTAATTTTCCTCAGAGAGCTCTTTTACATAGTCTGTTAGATTTTTACCTAAGTATCTCATTTTTGGAGTGCTAATGGTAAACATTTTACATAAATGACATTATGTTTTTCATTTTAAATTCCACTTGTTCATATCTGGTATATAGAAAATTGATGGAGTTTTTATATGGAATTTATGTATTCTGAAACCTTGCCACAATCATTTACTAGTTCCAGGACTTTTGGGTCAATTTTTTAGATAGTTTACATAGATAATTATGTCATCTGTGAATAAAGACAATTTTACTCTATCCTTCTCAATCTGCACACCATGTATTTCCTTTTCTTGTCTTATTGCATCAGCTACGTACTTCAGTGCATTGTTGAAAGGAATGGAGAGAAGAGACTTCCTTGCCTCATTCCTGCTGTTGTCAGGAAGGCTAGTTCCTTACTGTTAAGTATAAAATTAGCTTTGGAGTTTTGTAGAAGTTCTTTACCAAACTGAAGGTGTTTCCCTCTATGTCTTGCTGAAATTATCTATTTTACTTGTATAGTTTTCTATGAATGCTGACATGTTTATATCAGTTTTTTCTAGTAAAGTGTACTGGCTATATTTGGACTGGGGGCTCCCTACGTAGGCCTCTTGTATAATTGTCTTTATGGGATTCCCCTAATCATATTCTTTGTCAGATCTTAGATTCCTTGATCTTTGGTTTCTTGGTTTATACATTCAGTTTGATAGACTACATCTTACAGGAATGTCCTAAAAAGGAAGAAATTAGAAAAACTAAGCTCTTTGAGGTTTTTTTGTTTGTTTGTTTGAGTAAGTCATTATTCTACCTACACCCAAGGTAGATTGGTTAGGATAGAATGGAAGTGAAAATAATTTTCCAAAAACTGGAGGACTTTCTCTTTGCCAGTGGTAAGATCTGACACTATTTTGATTTTTGCTCCTTTGTGCCTGATCTGATATTTTCTCTTCAGAAACTCAAATTTTAAAAAAAAATTTTCCCTTAGAGATATTGTATTTAAATGTGATATACTTAAATGTGAGTCCTTTTAGGTAAATTGTGTTTGGTTTTAGTGAAGTGTTTCAATATAGAAACATCAGTTTGTTCTTATGTGCTGAAAAAATTTCTTAAATTATTTGCTTTAGCATTTCTCTCTGTTTAGTTTTTCAGTTTCCCGTGCCCCTGAAACATCTTTTCCTTTTATATTAGATATGAATTTGTTCTATAGGTCTCCTTTTTGTAACTTTCATCTCTTTGTTCTTTCATCTCTCTTTCATTGTATGTTTTGGGAGATTTATTTGAATATATCCTCTGATTATTAGATTTTTATTATTCAACTAAGTATTCATGATTTTTAAATTTTCAAGAGTAGTTTTGAATTATCAGAATCTTTCATAATAACTTATTTAATCAATACCATGTCTTTCATACCCTCTCCCTGGGTAGAGTACACTTCCATGACTACTGTCTATGTATAAACCTTCAGCCAAAACCCTACACCCATTTAGGCCAACATTTTACTTTGCTTTTTAGGGTACCTTACACTCTTAGCCTGACTGTACTATTCTATAACATGAAAATAGCTTAAAATTTCTGATCCGCCACACACTTATATATAAAATGCCATTATCACAGGAACATTGTCACAGGTATGGAATGAATTATATGTGCAAAAACATTTCAGAACTACTCAGAGCACACTGCAATTCTGCACCAAGATGCTGATCTCTCCGTGCCACTGGATGGGATGCTCATGCTTTTCCACAGTCCAGCCGGTTTCACAGTACTGCAGATGCCTGAGGTTGCAGGCTACAATGTTACTTCTGTATCCCTATAGGCAGGGGAGAAGGAACTGGCCTTTTCAGAGTCTGAAAGTTAATAGGGAATGTCTTTTTAGCCTGATATAATCCTAAAAATTTGCATGGATCTTGTTTCTTCCTCTATTACATACCTGTTTCAATGTATAAATAAAGTTTTTGTATCCCTTATCATGGAGTGAGACTGACAATTCAGGAAAATCTACTATATTTTCCCGAAAATTTCTGTATCTTCCAGAATGTTTGTAAGTATCTCTCTGAGTTCATAATACTTAGTCTCTAAGTAATCTCTACGCCCTCAGTTCTGAGAAATGTGGTTCCTTCCACTACCATGCTTTAACATTTAGATCCAGGATAAGCTATCAAATTAAAACTTGGGTCCTTAGACAAGAGGGCATGGCTGCTTAATATATGGAGAAATATGGGGACAGAATGGAATTGACTGTGGGATACTAAGAGGAGTAGCTTTTTACAAGGAGTAGCTTGTTCCTCTGTTGTAGTACAAAGCAATCAAGATTGCTAGGGAAGTGGAGAATAAAGTGAGCAGTGTCTACATATTGCAGAGGAGAAAAGTGGGTATAGCAGGAGCAGAGAGTGTAGGCTGTGCTCTTTTAAATAAAGAGATTAAGAAACATGAATCTGTTGACTACATAAAGTCTGTTTTATTCTCAGTGCATACACTAGGAGGAATGTACTCCATAATCATTATTTTAAATTTGCAAAACTGGCTGCTTCTCATTGGTGACAATATAGGGTGGTTTCCTTATTTTCCCTCTTTCTTAATCTCCTTCAGTCATTCCTAGCCAGTCCCCCAGAATGTCCAGTCTAAGTGAAAATCATGCTTATATGTAGCAAATGGGTTTAAAGCAAGCCTCCATACACCTTTCAAACATGAGGCCACTTTTAATTGCTTCTCTCATTTATTATATAGAGTTTCTGGAGCTGCCGTGGTGTGTGTGTGTGTGTGTGTGTGTGTGTGTGTGTGTGTGTGTGTGTGTTCATTAAATTCTCATAGTAGAGAACTCATCATTTTGAAGTGTACTATTCATTGACATTTAATACATTTACAGCACTGCGTAATCATCATTATTTTCTGATTTCAGAACATTTTCATCACCCAGAAGGAAACATCATACTTCCTGAGTGAATATTCCCCTTTTTCCTTCCCTTTTTCCCCTCGGAACCACTTATTAATCTACTTCATATTTCTGTGAATTTATCTATTCTGGATAGATCATGTAAATTAAATCATACCATATGTGGCTTTTCATAACTGACTTCTTTCTCTTAGTGTGCTTCTTTAAAAGGTCCTTCATGTTTTAGCGCATGTGAGTACTTAATTCTTTTTCTTGGCCAAATAATATTCTTTCATATGGATGTGTCACATTTTGCTTTTTTTACTCACTGGTGGGATGACTATTGGATTGGTTTCCTTCTTTTGGCTTTTGTGAGTAGTACTGCTATGGACATTCTTGTACAAGTTTTTGTTTGAACACCTGTGTTCAATTCATCTGTACTGGGTATATAACTAGGAGTAAAATGGCTGGGTCATATGATAATTCTACGGTTTCTTTTTTGAGATGTTGCCAAATTATTTTCTTCAATGATTGCACAATTTCAGTCTTACCAACAATGTATCGAGGCTCCAATTTTTTTTTACATTCTTGCCAATACTTTTTATTTCTTGTTTTTATTTTGAATAACCATCTCAGTGTGGTTTTATTTTGCATTAATGATATTGAATATTTTCTCATGTTCTTATTTACCATCTGTATATCTTCTTTGAGACATGTCAAGTCCTTTGTCCATTTTTAAATTGAATTGTTCGTCTTTGTGCCATAGGGTTTTAAACATAAAGCTTTGGACAGAATAGGAGTTACTGGTTGGCCATTCTATAAGAAATCATACCAGTTAGAAAAATGTTCAGGGTAAATTTTGCTAAATTTTTTATCCACTGTTCACTAAAAGGTTGCTTCCACATTTCTTTCCCTTTGATCTCTGGTCCTCTGGCTTCACCTGTCCAGAAACAAGGGCAACCTTTGATTCCAGCAAATAAATGAGACACTGCAGAATTGAGGTACATTATTACATCTGAAATGTCTCTTCACTATGGGTTTCGAGGAGTCAGCATTGCCATCAAAAGACAATTGCTAAATGGCCCTGACTTCATTATTCGCCATTCACATTAGCAATTGCTCTAAGCAATAACAAGATTGTAATCCAAACCAGCAGCCTGTTATTGATCATTTCTTTGATTTAATACATAGAAATGGGTATCTTTAAAGAGCATTTGCTTTTGTTCAGATTCTTCCAAAATCATCCTCAATGGAAACATTTAGCTTAATAATGTGAATGAATTCTTTTTCATGTCCGAGAACTATGAGGAAGACTCAGAATTTCTAATTTGTTAGAGTAATTTGAATAAATGAGCAAGTGGGAAAGGGTGACCAGTTTACTAGGGCTGGGTTACACTTCTATAGATTAAGGGTGAGACGAGTAGAAGAAATATTTGTGATCATCCTATTTGAATGTCTTATTCATTAAAGGAAGTTCTCAACACACACACACACACACACACACACACACACACACACTCCAATGTGGAAAAGTGAGAGACAGAAATTTGCATCCTGGGAGTTGTGATTGGTCATTGTCTTATTAAGTCTGACTCCACTGAATTATTCTCACAATAAAATTGTTCTTATGATGCTCTGTATCATTGGCAGCTCATGTCCTCTGCAGAATCTTCTAACTATTCAAAGCACATCGTGATCAGCAATCAGTTATTATTTGAATCTTGGTACCACTTTAATAAGCTGTGTTTTATATTTAAGTAGCTTCTCCCCCAGTGGTTGCCCATGGCAGGCTTTGATAGCTCTTTACTTCTTGTTTTATATTTAATCTCTAAGTAATTATATTCCGTGGCCTTAAGCTTCAAAAGCATCACAATATTTGAAAAGACACAATTAAATAGTTCAGATGACAGCGTTAAACCTTCAGGAAAAGTCACTCACTTAAGAACAGTGGTGCTTCCTGCTGGACACTTTTTGCCATCTCTTTCTTCTCTAAAGATTTCAAGCTGAGGATTCTGTCTCAACACCGATATCTTTAGGGCTTATTATAAGCTCAGGGTGACCCAGCTTCAAAAAGTCTAATAATTCATGAGACTATTTTGCAAGGGAGCTCTTGAGGAGGAAACAGAACAGTGACATTGATGTCAACAGGAGTCATTCTAATAGCAGTGACGGCGTGGTGGGCCTGGCACCTTTTACATCATCTTATTTAATCCTGGACTCACTGACATCATCCTGCTTAACCCTTGTTGAAACCCCATGGCTATGTGTTATTACCCTCTCATTCTGTAGATGGAAAGGCTGAGGCTCAGGAGGTTCAGCAAGGCTATTCACATAATGAGAGAACAAGGTTTCAGACCTAGGTCATGTGATTTTGGTCCTTTAAAGCCAGCTGGGAAGGCCCTTGAAGGAGCCCACTATGTCGTTACCATGGACCTAACTTTCCCAGATAGAGTGACTGCACAGACTCCTGTCTTCCCAGTGCTCTCTATCTCTATGGCAACCGTCATCATGGACGTACTGTAGTAACCATTTCCGCATTTGTCTCCACCTTTCCAGACTTGGAAGACGGAAGGTCTTTTACCTCTGTTATGTTCAAGACGCAACACAGGATTACAGCCTATAGTTGGGTAAAATAATGGGTAGAAAATACAAATCTGTGTCTGAGTAAATTAAGAGGTTGCATCCTGCTCTCTCTCCCAGCTCTTCATATTAAAAGGGGTCAGCGATTTTGTAGGTCCTTGGATAAATGACTGCGTTGCTTTTCCCATTACTTCTTTCAGTCCCCATTGTTTCTTTTCGACTACCTTCTGCATCCTTATCGTCTGCAGTTGGCACTTACATATGAGCTAAGCCAAAGCAAGCCTTTTAAAACTGTGGAATCCTATCCATTAGTCGGACTTAAAATTAATTTGGTGGGTGGCAGTCACCATTTTTTCAAAGTGAGTAGAACAGAATACAATTTACAGCATGCAGGGCACATAGGAAGACATAACCTTTGTTTCAGATGGATGATTAAATAGAGGATACCATTGTATCAAGGGTACTGCTTAATTACGGAATATTTTAAACAGGACAGATGTCACATTGGGTTGCTCATTTGAGGTAGTGTGTTTCACTACACTCTGCACATGAATGGCACATTTTACATTGAGGGCCTGCGAGTATAGGTCAGGGGTAGAAAGTGTGATTGCATGTGCTACTGTGACACAGTGTCTTTGTGAGTGTGTGCTGGTGGAAATGTGAAGTGTGTTGTTCCTTGATGAAGTACAGTCTTAGTGCCATCCCAACTCCTGTCTCCCAAGTCACACACCCTTGCCCTGTTAAACAGCTCCTAAAATCTTACATTTATCCTAAGCTATTTTAAAAACTATTACCAACATTTAAAAAATTTAGTCTCCTTCCAATTATTTTGAGGGTGTTACATAAATAGTGCAGCAAAATTAATAGGAAGAAAGCATAGAAAGTTCTAAAGATTTTGTGTGTGTGCGTGTGTGTGTGTGTGTGTGTGTGTGTTTAGGTTTTTTGAGACAGGGTCTCACTATGTAGTTGAGGCTGACCTGGAACTTATTATGTAGCCCAGGCTGGACTCAAACTCACAGCGATCCTCCTGCCTCAGCCTCCCGAGTGCTGGGATTACAGGCAGAAAGTTCTAAAGATTTTAATGGTGGCAATTTAACTCTGAAATTTACAGAATTATTTCACTTCATATTCTTCTTTAAATTTGTTTCCCCAAATGTTAATCTAAGAGCCTCACGGCTTTAGGTAAATTGTGGGGGTTCCATGTATATCGGCCAGTGGCACTAATAGAGGATTTACACTTTAACTTGCCGCAAAGGAGCCAACTTTGCTGGGAAATGCATCCATGTGCGGAGCCAGCTTGCACAGCTCATTGGAGATAAGACAGTTTTGACTTCACATGCCAAACTTTTGTCACTTTGTCTATTTTCATATTTCTCTATGACTCTGCAGAGACAAGCTTTTGATCGGTTGAGCAGCAAATTGAAAATGCTCTCCTTGAAAAGCCTAATGCTGAAGTGAATACCAAACAATGTTGCTTTTCCTGAACCAGGTATTTGTTGAGTGCTTGCTCCGAACTAGGCAATTGCTGGGCACTGAAGTTATAAAAATGAACATGATCTGTTCTACGCTCCAACAGGTATTTAGCTTGGAGCTTTCCCACCACAGGCCTTGGATTCTCCATTTGCCCTCCTAAGTCCACCCTTTTGCTCTCTGCCTAGCCATCTACCCTGAAAGGCTGATCCTGATGGAAGGCTCCCAAGGACTCTCTTCTGCCTGGCTTCTGCTTGGGATGAGTATGGCTTAGTCCATTTTCTGTTGCTATAATAGAATGCATGAGACCAGGTAATTTATAAAGCAAAGAGCTTAATTGGCACACAGTTCCAGAAGTCCAAAGCATGGCACCACCATCCACTCAGCTTCCAATGAAGATCTAGTGTGGCTTTAATTCATGGCGGAAAGCTGAAGGGAAAGAGGAAGCTCGTAGAAGAGTCAAAAAGTGAGATGTGGCCTCGCTTTATATCAGCCTGTTCTCACAGTAACTGATCTAGTTTTACGAAGGTGAGAACCCACCCATTGTTGGCAAGCAGCATGGATCTGCTCATGTGAGCTTCTACTCCACAACCTAAACACCTCTCGCTGAACTCATTTCCCAGCACTTGCCAGGGTGACCCACACTGGCTCCGTCTCTCCCAGAAGTCAGTTTTTTAGGTCTCTGTATTCCGGGTCTGTTCTCTCCCTTCCTATCCTTCTGCTCTGTTAACAGCCTTGGGCAGCAAAGCACATTGTCTCTCTGGGTTTTGCTACACCTGCCCTGAATCTTCCTTCTGTCAAGACAGAGCTCCCTAAAATGTACCAATAAACTCAATTAAAGCTGAAAAAAAAAAAAAGACAGAGCACCTCGCTGAGTACCACTTCAAACTTTTCCCTCTAGCACTTTTCAGCACTCCTGACTTAAGCCTTAGCTCATTTGCTGCTGTACACAGTTGAAACAATTTCAGAGGACTTATTTACTGTATGTTTCCAGGAAGAGGGCTTATTCATCAATATGGAAAAGTATTTAAAACCACAACCTCTGCTTCCTCCACGTATGTTTTATCTCTATCCACTGGCTACTTGAGAAGCTCAATAACCATTAGCCATCATGGGTGCTGTTGATCATGACCCATGAATAGGTCAGAGCCTTCACTGTTAATTACCCGGTTCACTGGGCGTTGTGGACAGGCTGGAGGTGAATGTCCTGGGAAGAGGAGCCTTGCAGAAGAGCAAGAGAACTGAGCACCTGGCTGACAAATTGATCGCCAGTCCCCAATCCATGACTCCTATTTTAGTGTGGCCAAGTGATGTCAGGGAAGGATGGGGTAGGAATTTAAACAGCAGCAACAGAGTTACTGTAGTGTAGAGGTATTTATTCATTGCTTGCTGTGAGTCAGGCATTGTATTCCATAGGAATCCCTTGAAAGTCTTTACACGATTAATTTATTTAATAATCACAGTTACTCCATGGAGTAGCTCTTAACTCTGTTTTATTAAAGCTGTGAGCAAAAGAGGATAAGAAACTTATCTAAGGATATACAACTAGAAATTGTCAGAGCTAAGATTTGAACGCAGCATCACCTAACTCAGAAGGGTTCCTTGTACTATTTCAGCTCCCAAAGCCTCTTTGCTTTTGGCATCGATTGTACCAAAAACCGCATTTCGCATCACATTGGATTATAAAAGTTTCAAAGATTTCTTTTAAATTAGGCATACTATAAATTCAAAGAAAGAAATCGGATCAGGATTCATCGTCATCTCTTTCTCTTCCAGTAGAAAAAGAGCAGAGTGCATACAATTGAGGAAGAAAGAGGAATAAAGGAGCTGCACATTAGTAAAATGCCCGTGAAACCCATAGTGAATAACAGTCAAAATTGAATTTTCTGCATTTTACATTCTGAGTCATTTGCTCTATGACCCAGTGAGTCTTTCTTCCAGTGCTAGATTTTGAACTTGTGTCTTTAGGGAAATAAAAGGCTTTGCTAATGGCTAGCTGAGTCTCTTGTATGTAGCTTTAGAAGAACTCTGCCTACACTTTATTCCTTTGGAAGCAAGTATTTCTCACAGTTTTCGCTAGGTGAAGAACTGCAGCTGCAAAAACAGAGAAAACCAAGAAGTCTGTCTGAAAACTATCATTGTTGTCTCTATGGGGAGAAAAAAATGTTTTGAAAAAACAAAACAAAGCAATCCAGCCTGTTATAAATTTAATTTATGAAAATAATGCCACAGGCCTAAAGCATCCAATAGGGTAGTGGTTGATTCTTTTTTCTAGCTCCTTAAGGAGCGGTTTCTTTATTTGATATGTAGACTTCAGATTGTCTTATTTTATCATTTAGATGTCATATCAGCCATAAGAGCAGCTGGGGGTTTGCAGACTTATTGGGACAAGGCAGGAGACTATTTTTCATTTCTTCTAGGTAAAAAAAATAAAATAAAAAACTTAACTTGGTTGACAGATTTTCCCTGTTGGTTAGGATTGATTTTTTCCCAAGTCTTTTCGTCTCCTTTGTTCTCACCACAATGTTGCATTTCCTTGGTTCTGTGAGAAGCATTAGAAAAGGGTAAATCATGATGTTTTGGATCTATGGTCTTTCTTAACCTCTGGGATTATTTTCTTTAACAGAGTTGTTGAAAAGTCAGCTGTTACCTGCCAGAAAATAAAACAACCAATTTTTCATCACAACTTAAATAAACATTGAAAAATCAGCATCCTACAAGGACCACTAGCATATGTATCACTGTAAAATGTTTTATGACTCTTGGTATAAGGGATGCTCATAGAAAAATAAATTGTGTTGTAGCAAACATTTCTCCTTGTCTTGGTTTGTAATAGCCCTAATCTCAAATAAATCTAGGCTAAATATTCTTAGTCTCCACGAAAAGTGGCCTTCAGTTTCAAACAGTTGGGTGAAATCATTGTGATGATTAGCACAGACTCAGATATAAGGAGGTGACAAACTTGTATCAACTCCTAGGTCATCTTTTGATATTGCTCTTGAGTGACCCATTTTGCTTATATATCTGCTTACTGAGAATACCAGTTCCCAAACATTGCCAAGGAGAAGTCTTTGCATAGCACCCCAGGGTACTTGAAAGAACAATTCATAGAAAAATACAGATTAAAAACCATGAGCCATTACCATTTTACATCTGTCAAATAAGAAAATATTTTTAAAGTGTAGTACTCACTGCTGGTACAGTTCTGGTGATGCTTCTGAACTTATGCTATCAGTAGCAACATAATAGCTTTGGAAAACATTTTGACAAAACATAAAAGCATGTCCATGTCTTTTAATACTGTAATTATACTTACAGGAATTTTAAACTAGGAAATCATTTAAAAGAATACATAAAGGTAAGATGTTCATTGCATTTTATTTTTGATATCAGTGAACTATTAGAAACAACCTAAATACTCAGAAATGGAGGTTTTTAGTCAATTTTGCAGACTCTATTTTGAAATCTCATTGGTGACACTTTATAATAGAATTCAGTGCAAAAGTATTGATTGAAATGTATAAAATTATTGCATGCACAGGAAGAATGAAACTTGCTAAGATACATTCAAATTTAGCATTTACATTTGCTTTATAGTGTTATTTTGTACTTAACAATTAAGGAAGATCAACAAATTGCTTGACTGGGAGCATTAGTATTGATGGGAAGAGCTGTTTTGTAATTGAAACACTCCTTGGAGTAGTGTCTTTGTTCAAGTGTAAAACGCTGAGTCCCGAAATTGTCAAGGATCTGAAGAATTCAACTTAACTGATTCAAATTTATGAAAGAGAGAAACAAAAAGATAAATGAAAGGAAGAGATATTCTTCCAAAATAACTTTCCATTCTTGTTTTACTTTTCCCTGGGGTTGGGGTAAATGTTGACACCCACCCACAATAAAAAGATCTTATCAGATAATTTTGAATTCATTTCCTTTAATGGGTTGAAACACTGTAGCTTGTGTCATAAATTTTTAAATGTCTTACTACTACGGGTGATGTAAATAGAAGGGTTCTACCGCAAAGAAATATAAGACAGGATCGGAATATAAGCCTAGGTGACCTTTTCCTGACAGCCTGATTTAGGCTTATAAACATCTCATAGAAAAACAACAAAACAACAACAGCAAAACTTTTGGAAGAACCTCTAAATAGTAGTAAAGGATTGGTCAAGTAAAACATGCTGTAGTCATATGGCTCACACTAAGAAGGCATTGGAAATAAAGTAGAAATATATGTTTTAATCTGAGTAAATGTCTACAACAAACTTAAGTGAAAAGGGGAGATATAAACCTATGCATAGAATATGATTCCAAAGTTTACACTCTCGTTCGTAGCACAAAAAGGAATAAAAAAGATATATAAACTTGTCAGTAATGGCCACTTGGATTATTCAGGTCTGTATTTTACAATTGTTTATCTTATCATACACATAAGTACTAAAATAATGGAGAAAATTGCTTGTTTCTTAAATGGCATATGTAATGAATGACTTATTGCTTGAAATAATTTTAGAAAGGCAACATAAAATTACAATAAAATGAAACAAAATTGATTGCATTAATTGAATAAAGTCCACAGCAGTGTTCATATAAGGACATTCCTTTTACTCTAACTCCACTGGTGAATAGCTTGTATCGAAATGCCAAATATTTGAATTTACTTATTCACAAGATGTTCCTGACAAATTTTTGTTTTCCTTTTTCTGATACCTTTTATTCCTTTGCTAAAAATATGATGTTCTATACACACCAAAATTATCCATTTTCTTTCCTTCCTTCCTGTTTACCACCATGTTTCCTTTTAGTTTTATAGTTCTGGGCAGAATAAATGTGGGGTTAATGTTAGTGTTTGCTTATTTGTAAAATGTTTTGGGTTGATAAAATACTGACAAAATTAAAGTAGCTGAAGAGAAAGAGCCCCACTTCAGCACTGGTTAGCAGCTAGAGTTGCCCCCACTAAATACCTACATGCAGCCTGTGATTTGGATGTCTAATTTGGACCCATGGAAAAGTCAGAAGTTATCTTTCTGGATTCAAACAATAAGAAACAACAATAAATAAATAAATTTTCAAAATCCCAAGTTTGAATCTTACTAAATAAACCACACTATAAAGGAGAATGGTGTATATTTTCATTTATACAACTAAACATTAACCAAGGGAGATTGGCCCTCAAATTTGTCATTCTCTATATAAAGAACTTTAAAAAATCAGACAACCCTCCCAAATATAATGACCCACTTCAAAAATGGGCATCTGAAATTAAACATTTCTCAGACCAAGTAAAAGCAGCAAATAAACTTATGAAAAAATGTTCAACATCACTGGTCATTTGAGAGATGCAGATGAAAACAACACTGAGATTCCACCTCACCCCAAAAAGAATGGCTGGTATCAAGAAATCGACCAATAACAAATGCTGGCTGGATCGTAGAGAGAAAGAACCCTTCTTCATTCTTGGTGGGAGTGCAGACTTGTGCGAGCACTGTGGAAATCAATACGGAGACAGCTCAAACAATTAGGATTAGAGATTCCATTTGACCCAGCTATTCCTCTGCTGGATACCTTCCCAAAAGAATTAAAAGAATCATATCACAGCGATATATGCACACCCATGTTTATAGGGGCACAGTTTGTAATAGCTAAAACTTGGAAACAGCCCAACTGTTCATCAACCAGAGACTGAGTAAAGAAGATGTGGTTTTCCTATAAAATGAAGTACTTCTCAGCCATGAAGAACAAGAAACTAGAGACATTTATAGCTAACTGGATGTACATTGAGGCCATACTCTTCAATGAAATATATAGGACACACATGTAAATACCAAATTATTTCTCTGACATGAGAAACTGAAAGTGTAAATAAGGATCAAAATGTATAATTGATAATGTGAAATAGGAAGAAAAGGTCTAAAGGGAAAGAGGAAGTGGGAGGAGTAGGGGAAAGGAAAGAAGGAAAAGGAAAAAATCTGAGAAAAGCAAAAATGAAAATAAAGTCTTTGTAAATAGAGAAAGGTGGAGGGGGTGAAGGGAGGGAAGGGAAATAGGGAAAAATAAGAACCTAGATACATCATGAAAGGTAAAAGTTCCCAATGATGAATGTAACTGGATTGTGTACCTAAAGTGTACCAATAAACTTAATGAAAAAAATTGTCATTCTCATCCCCAAATATGCCAGGCCTGAAGATAGGAACTCTCAGGTCTACCTTCACACCCTCCTCTAAGTGTACTCATACATGAGATTGAGTTATGGCGCTGTGCCTGGTCTTCACTTAGTCTTTATCAAAACTTTTTTTTTTTTTGTCTTCACTTTCAATACTTGATAATCTGGATTCCTATCATTCCAATCAAGCCTGAGTTCCTTAGGATTCCCCAGTTGGGGTAGGATGAACCTGTGTAGCTAATAACAGTATAATCTGACAGCAGCCAGACCTGTGGAAAGTTTCTCCTCAACCTTTTATTGGTTGGGGGTAAATGCTTATGGAAAGACAAAAGGAAAAGAAGGGAAAGAGGGAGGGAAGAGAAAGGAAGGAGAATATTCTAGAATCACATATGAAAAATGCATGTCTCCTTGGCCACTGTGTCTACTGATTTTGATTCATTTGCTTTTTTCACCTTGGTAGTTTAAAAAAGAAAGCCTCACAAAAGCAAAAGCCATAGCTTACTATAACATTTATTACATACAGAGGAAAATAATGCTATTTATGTAGAAGATAGTCATTGTATCTATTTCTTTTAAATTCCTCTGGTTATGTGTTACAATCGTTTAGACTGGGGGTTACCCAGAAATGATTTCCCCCAATAAAACACTATTGACGGAAGACTGCTTTTCCCCTATTTGTTACAACCTTAACACAATACACTTCCTCCTGCTTCCTCCTTTGTTCCCTCAGCACTTACAATCTTGTTACTTCCTTGTGGATTTGAGGGATGATTCTAATAGCCAAAAACATGGAATTGCCCCAGGATTTGGCCAGGTCTTACATAGTGTTAGTTTTCAATAAATATGGAATCAATTAGACTCAGAACTCTGAAGAAAAAGTCACACATTTATCAAATAATTCACCAAGAGACATATTCTTGACACCTAATCCAGTTAACTGTATTAAAGTAAGCTAAATCCGCAACAAGTTGCAATTCATTCCTCTTCTTGTAAGAGTTTTGTTTAGTGGCTGGAACACTTGTTTCTCGGTATGTTGATCGAATGTGACTTCCACCAGAAAGCTTTGCAATAAATAACACCAGGAGGTTTATGAATGATGTATAAAGCCCAGCAATATAACAATAGGTAAGGCAGAGATGAGCCATTACTTTATTTCCGTACAGCGAAGGCCTTGGCAATGTAACGGAACCATTGGAATACTGAGTGGCTGTTACCAGTTTGTAGTTAGTTCCCAGGGTAAAACAGGTTTAAAATGTTCTGGTGAGTATTTGATTTTTTTATTATTAATGGAGCTCTTGCTTCAGCTAAGCACAAATAAAAATCACTCCTCTTGCTCCTCTAGGGTTTACCCAGTGGAAATTATTTGGGTCTGCTGAGTGCTTTTTGCCGTATTAATCACTTTTTATTTGCAATGAAGCTATACTCTTACATTTAGCAACTTTAAGACTGTAAAATTTTAATTTTTAATATCTATCTTCATTATCAGTACTATTATTAGTGTAGTTTAAGACCAAGTTATCACTATCGTGAAGAAAAGGGTGAAAGCTTATTTTTCATCCCATATTGACCCATCAGGGCCTGTACTGGTAAACTGATGACCTACTGATGATCTTTTAAGAATAACGATCTGGATCTCATGATTAATAGTGTTTGTTTTTTAGGAAACAATCTATTTTAAAGTGTGTTTTCTCATTAAAGCCTAGGTTCTAGTACAAATCAAAGTAGTTAGTGCATTGCTACTGTGTACCTAACACTGAGTCTCAGCACTGATTCCATAGAAACATGGACCATAAGAGTGTTGTGTGGGGATGATTCGGGGTTTCTGGATGAGAGAGATTCCATGTGAAACTGACTTCTGATATCTGGGGATGGTAGATAATATGGCAGATCGGCCAACCTCCAGTGGGTTCCATTCCCCACCAGACCTATCATATTTCTGTGTATAAAACCAGTCACTCATCCTTATATTCATTCAATAAAGCTTTTATTGAATCAGGAAGAATCTTTTTCAGTTACAAGTTAGAAGTTAGAAGACATAAAGTAAGTAACATATCATAAATGAAACATATGCTTTCTTCTGTGCTGTCTCCATTTTTAAACAAATTTTTCTTTAAAGGTCCTTCAAACCCAATAAAGGAGAAAAAGAGTTTGAATAAAAAACTAAGGCTTGACCTCAGTCCAAATTGGGTCACTTTTCTGTCCGAGGAGCTCATCATTGAGGCCAAGGGAGTACATGGACCCCAGCTTCCTCTTGGAGTTACCATCAGCTATACAGGAACTGGGCTGTGCCTTTGGCAGGGATATTTGCCGAGGGCCCCTAACCAGAAGCAAAAGTCAGGTGCTGTCAGTGAGGGACAGATGGATACCATACTTCCTGATCACTACTCCCTGCACAGATTGTTGATACAGAAGTAAAACATGGCTTGAACTCTTTCCCTCTCAGGATTCAACCCACGGTCAACTAGCCTTATCTATGTTAACACCCTACGGCCCAGCCATCTTCTTAGGTCAAATTCTAATCCTGTCCTAACACTCTTCAATAGTGTTGCTGCCTCATTATTGCATAGTAATTAAAAGACTAACTCCTTGACTAACCTTCCTTTCAATGTACTTCCCGATTGTGACAGAAGAAACTGTATCTCTTGGGTTTCTAGTGGTCGAAGTCTCTTGAAGGCTCAGTTCAGATACTGTCTTCACAGAACATCACTGATTTCCCCATCTAATATCTGAAGCACTGATAGGACCCTATCCTCCAGCACTACCTCTTTAACAAATATTTTTCAAATGCTTATTCCACGTTTAATGCAGTCCTAAATATTTATTTTTTTCTACTTTGTATTATTGCTCATAGTGTTCTTTTCTCCTTCCTTCCCCTATAACCTATCAGCTCACTAAAGGAATGCTGCTTAAACCACTGACTTGTCCACTCCTGTGGGCAGTTAGCCTCCTGAGTGAACCAGTGTCCCCCAGTTTGCATATTTATTGAGCACTAGCGTTTGCAGCCTCTGGAAGCAGGGTTTTGTTTCCTCTCAAATCTCTCTGTGCATGTAGTATGGTGACATGAATGTGGGCAGCATACAATAAATATTTCTTAAGTCTCTAAATGAGCTAGAAATTGAAAATATTCAAATGTCTAAGAATGTCCCCATTTGTTTTATATCTCAGTATTTTGGCATGATTTTTGTTGTTATTGAAACCGTTTGTTGTACTTTTCCAAACAGATTTATTTTCTGGTTTTTAACTTGAAAAGGATCTCTCTCTCTCTCTGTCTCTGTCTCTCTCTCTCTCTCTCTCTCTCTCTGTCTCTCTCTTTCACACACACACACACACACACACACACACACACACACACACAATGAGGACCTTCCTCAACAGTTGTTCATGCCAATGTCATTGACCAATTGTTAAAAGCCTGGATTTTATAAATGCATCAGAAAGCCAAAGGGCTTTACAAGTTCTTTTTTTGTACAAGCATTGCTGAGTTAAAGTATTCAGCAACCCTCATGAAGCTGGCATAATGAAGTAAGCATTCCATTTGTAAAGTCACTTGCAAGTACAGTTGAGCAACTTGCCTTCATTTGTGAATTTGTGATTTGAATTGATGAACATTTCAGATGTAGAAGTTTAGTTTAAAATATCTAAACCAAAGATGGGTAGAAAAAAATTCATTTTCTTGGTTATAGCTATGCAGGTATGGCAAAACTTCTCATCCTATCTTCCTACCCTACAAAATAGTAAAAGCCTCTTTCCCACCCACTCTCTCAGTTTCCCTCTTGGTTGTTCCTCTTCACGAGTAATTTTTGAATAGCACTGAATAAGGACCAGTAGGTGTCAATTGATATTGGCGACTAGAATGGTTTTGGTGATAGATGGGAGAACAATTTCAGTGAAGGGGCAAAGTCAGAAGCCAGACTGCAGTGAGTTGAAAAGCATTTGATGCAATGATGCGGTGAAGGAATTATAGGCTCTGCAAAAGGACAACCAGATTAAAACCCCAACTCTCACATTCTAAATGTTCACCAGGGGCATGTCACTAAGTCTATGTCTGTTTCTGTGTCTGCCTCCATCTCTTCTTTATAAAATGGGAGTAAAATTAGAATCACTGCTACTTTGTTATGTGAGTTCAAATGGGAAAAATGCGTAGAACGGTTCCAACTACATCACATACCTGCAGTGGATGTTAGCCATTGTCTTTGATGAGGATGCTAGGACAGCAAGTTGACATTACTTTGGAAGTCAGACTATGAAGACTGAAGAGAAAATGAAGACATGGCTGGACAGAGGGCAGGGCGACCTAGATAGGTGAAAGACGAAGGCTTTGTATGCTAGAGGTGACTTTCACAGAGTGTGAGGTTTTGGTGATATAGAAAAGAGAGGTCAACCGAGAGGTGAGGAAGGGTGGGACCCAGAGGAGATGTGGGTGGGCTGATGGGTGAACCTTGCATGAGAAAGGCTTTTTGCTTCCTAATGTCAGGGCTAAAATGAGGGTAATAAAGTGGGAAAAAGCAAGATTCATGTTTTTATATGTGGGAGGCAAAGCAAAAAGCATTCAAGACTAGTAGCTTGTTTTTTTGTCAAGCAGTAATGAGCTCATCTGGTGAGAGAAAAGAGGTGGCGGGAGTGAGGCATAGCTAAGACTGAAAAATGAAGAAGTCACCCAGCGGTAACTTTTGGAGACAGGATGACACCAGCCAGAATGTACAGTCTGATGAGAGGCGTGAGAACTTGCGGATGACGGGAAACTGCTCCTCGGGTGAGAAGCTGGTGTTTGTTTCCACAGGTGGCACATTTCTGGGTGATGACAAGTCTAAAACCATTTGAAAACTTTAGTGGTTTACAGTGTGAAGTTGAAATTTGAAATGGTTTCTTTGACTCCAAGGAAAGGATTGATTTTTCTATCCATACTTTTATGATTGATTGAATTCTCTTTCTCCTTTCTACAAATCTGCAGTGCTATTAGGAATGTGGCCTTTAGAGTTGAGTTAGATCCTATCCCTATTCCATTCAACCCCACTTTGAAAGTACTCACAGTCAGGAAATTCACCTTTTATTGGCCTGACAGTTCTATTTTTGAGTAGACCAGAATCCATTAATGTGGAAAACATACATGTTCTGATAAGGGCTTTATCTTGTGATGATCACACAAAAGGCCCTCCCATCCTCCATGCCCTTTGCAAAGCTGTTTTGTCCTTCTTCGCACCATGAAGTAGAGTTTGCGTCCTCTCCTCTTGCATCTGAGCTAGGTTTATGAATCGCTTTGATCAGGATTGATAAAACCAAAAGTGACACAGTGTGGCTTCTGTGCCTAGTCCTTAAGAGACACTGCAGGTTTTCGTTTTTGCCTTCCTGGAACCCTCAGCTAGTATTTAAAAAGAGTCTGACTTCCTGAACTGCTGGAGAGAAAGATCAGACAAAGAAGGATGAGAAGAGACTGGCTGAGGCTGTCCCAGTGGGTTCAGCCACCCCAGCAGAGACGCCAGACGTGTTAGTAGCACCATCTTGATTCATGCAGGGCCAAACTGAGATGCCCCGGCCAACACATATGATACAGAGACCCACTGTTGCGAATGGATCCTATCCATGGTGCAGAATTGTGTGCATGTAAGAGGTGGCTGTTGTGTTAAGCCAACAGATTTTAGAGCTTTATTATGCAGCAACAAGGTGTGAGAGGGAAGGGTTTCAAGGCCCAGAGACAAACTAAAAGATCACTGGCGTAAGCCAGATGTCAGGTGATGAGCTAGAGAGTGTGGAGAGAGGCAGAGGAAAATGTGGGAGAACAGTAGGCAGCCAGGTTCAGTGTGCCTTGGTGATTGGATTAGTGTCAAGAAATAAAGATTCACTTGGAATTCTGTGTCTAGGAAAATGGTGCTGCTATGGACAGCAGTATGGTCTAGACAAAGACCTGGAGTTTTGAAGAAGGTTGAGTCCATGTGGCACTTGTTATTTCCTGATATGGTAGCACAGCCTCCAGGTAGAAAGGCTGTCTTAGCAGCTTCAAGTACAGGCTGGAAGCAGAGGGCTGGAACTGATAGAGGTTTCAAAGAAAAAGAAGCAGCTGGCTGTTCTTCCCTGTTCCTCCAGCCTGAAGGGCATTTTCTAACTCCCTTTAACCTAGAGAGCAACAAAAGTGGAGACATCAAGAAAAGGCAGAGGGAGGAAGAAAGGAAAGAGACAGAGACAAATTCATGTGGCAAGAAAGAGTCCCCCGCTGTCCTGTGGAACGGCTTCTTCTTCAGCCACACCTCTTGGAAGGCTTCACTGCCTCCATGAAATTAAGGAAAGCAACACATGTGCAACTAAAATTATTGCCATTCAAAGCCTCACCCTTTAAATAGCACCAAGTGAAAGCAAGAAGCCCTCACCTTGGCTTTTCAAAAATACAATGAAAGGAGAAGCTAAACTTTCCTTTTATGGATTCTTAGAACCTTCGGCAAGGGCTCTTTTGTTCTGTGCATGCACAAGGGAGGAGGCTAAGACTGCTGAGATGCTGAATCTTCACCTGCGCACTCACCAGACTCTACAATATTTGCAAAGAGAAAGAAAAATACAATAGAATGCCTCACTTTTAAGGAAACAAATACAGCACAGAGACTACATGGTGCAGCAGCTCATGGTCTATCACCAGCCAGCCCGGTGTCCGGGTCCATGACGCATCCCTTACTCACGGTGAGACCTCAGACAGAGTCCTCACCCTTCTGAGCCCCTGTCCCTCTAGCTGTGAAACTGGGAGAGGATCTCACAGTGCTGCTTTGAAACATAAAGGAAGTGGGTAGGAGAAGCATTTAATCTAGTAAAGGAAGGTTAGTAAGTGGTAATTGTAGTCATTAGAATTAGTCACAGTTTGAGCCTTTCAGATATCTGTATCACATTGAGACTATTTTTTCAGAAATTATTTTTAATACAAGGAAGTGAGGCTCAATTGCACTTTTGTTAATGATTTAAATGTAACAATCGCTTAATGTAATATTCTGAGCATAATATTATATAACAGCAGGTCATCTTATAATTTACAAGTGTCCTAAGAATTTCCTACTGAGGATAAGTTCTGCTTCCCAGAATCTTCATAAATCTTCAGGCAAACCAAAATGAACCTATTGGCTACTCCTTGTTTTTCAATGTTCCGACACAAAGTCAGCAAACTTTTTCTATAGAGGGCTAGAGAGTGAATATATTAGCCTTGTAGTTCATTATGATTTCTCTTGCATATTCTTCTTTGTTATTTTCCACACTTCAAGAATGTAAAAACAGTCTTAGCTCGTACAGAAATATACCATTGATGGAATTTGACCCACAGGCTATAGTTTGCTGACCCCAATCTAATGTAAATTTGTTTTATTTATTACTAGGATGCTGTACCAATAAGTATTTAAAAAGGAGACTAAGAAATGCATTAAGTAAATAACATTTAAGTGATTCTTCTTCTGTTTCAGACATATATGGAGCTTAAATGAGAGCATTGATCTTTCCCTTTATGGGACAGGACCATTTGCACTGAAATGCAAGGAGGCTGGATATGGTTGTGAGGGGTGGGGACCACTCCACAGATTAATTCTAAACAACATCCTTACGCTTTGCAAACATTTCCCTTCGTCGGAGTAGCAGATTGATCATAGGTCTTTATGGCACTAGGCATCAGCTACCATTAAAACCCTCAGCTGAAAATTTTGTTGCCTTTCATGAAAATGAGAAGCTGGTCAGCCCCAAACTATTGTCTTCTTTAGTTCTACTTCTGTTTTGCACTAGTAGCTTGAATATCCTTCACAACTTGGAGTGTGTGTGTGTGTGTGTGTGTGTGTGTGTGTGTGTTTCATTGCCCACAGGGAATTCCTTCTAGTGAAATATTCTACTGAAAACCATAATCCAGGACTAGCTCTTTTCTCTCTGACCAATGACCCAAGATGCTTCTTTAGAGACAGCTGTAGACCCATTCCCCCAGCCCCTTATTCTGTTTTTCTTCCTTTCTTTTCATTTTCTATTGATTACAAAGATTCAGAAAAAGAAGAAATAATTTAAAATGTACCAAGTAGTTCAAAATATGTATCACTGGACATTGTGAAAGCCGGGAACATTCTGGTCTTTGAATCCAGCCTGCTGTTGGCAAAAGCTCTATTTTACATTTTAAAAGACAGATAGAAACATGAGTCACAGTCTGAATCATCTGTTCCTACCCTTGGCCCTAAGAGCACAGGTCAGGCAAAGTGGCACCTTGGCTGACATCCTGGCCCCGTGCTCAGAGGTGGTCTGTGAGCTGGACATCAAGAATGCTTTTGGTTAGGTTGGTTTTAGTAGGTCCAAGAACAAGTTAGGTGAAGTAGCTTCTTTTGCTCTGCTACCCTAAGCCGACCCTGCAGCCTGGACTTTCACACCTCACCAGCCCACTGATGAAAGGAGGCTGGCTCAGGAAGAGAACATCAGCAAAAAAGAGAGGCAGCTGGAAACAAAGTGAAACTGAGCACTTTTGTCCCTGGGTCTAAGACAGAGCTGGCCCGTGCTGCTAGTTCCGCCTTCTTAAGACTTTTTACTCTAATCATTCTCAGGGTAACAGTTACACCCTCCAGCCTCTTTTCACTGTTTCAATGATTATTGTCCACTCAGTAAGATGTAATGAGTATCTGTCATGTGCTTGTGCTCTGTTTGGTGCAACCGGGCTTTTTTTTTTTTTTTTTTTTTTTTTTTTTTTTTTTT
>NW_022900945.1:11220164-11314044 GCF_012274545.1 Fukomys damarensis
TTTTTTGTCTGATTTCTTGTAGCTAATTTCTAGGGAGACTTTAATTCCTCAGTGAAATTAGTTTCTTTGCCACACATTACCGGTACCTCTTATTCATTCCAAATGCAAACGAATTTTATTACCTCCAAGAGAAAATGACTTGGTTTTCTAGTTTTTGGCAAGTGCTTTACCACCGAGCTGCACCATACCCCTTGGTTATCCAGTTCTGAAATCCAGATGCCTTTAGTACCGTCATTTTTGTCCAATCATGGGTTTCTAGATGTTTTTCTCTGATTGACCTTCTGCATGGTCAGATTTGTAGCTTCTCTCCCCCTTCATCACTTCCTGATACTTTCCCCAGAACAGTACCAATATGCTTTAAATGAGGTTCTAGAAACATACAGTAGAGCTGAAATACTGTTCACTGCGCTCAAGGAGTGCATCTTCACATCACCAGAAGAGGGCGCTACAGGAAGGCAGTCTAGATAAATTCCTCCCTTAGTCTCAAACAGCTTTAGAGTTAAACAAGATCTTGGTCACCTCTTGTCCTGTAAGTTTCCCCTTAGTATGTGGCAATCCTATTACCCGTATGTATCCATTCACTGCTCAATCCACATGTAAGAGTTTCACATAATTTCCATACAGCATACCAACCTGAAAGTAGTCAGGTTGTCTATAACTCTTGGTTGATAAAAGCATCAGAATTGACAGCTTTCAGGTCTGTAATTAAATGTGTGAAACTAACAAATAGAAATTAGAAAAAGGTATTTTTGCCCCTTACCAGTCATGTTGTGACATCAATTTGTGTGAAATGAGGGAATGAGAATTTAGAGGATTTGCTTTTCATTATGGTATAAATTAACATTCAACTACTGAACTGAAATGGATTTGGGTAAGAGATACCACTATCAATAATCATTTGGAATTAATTTTACCAAGATAAATTAAAATCCCTAGTGACAACAAGCAAGACTTATCTTCTGCATTTGTGAAAAAAAATTCTTAAATAATAGCAGTTTCTTCTAAGGGTTTTTATTTTTTTTTTGAGTTTGCTCCAAAATCCTGTACATATGACATCCCTTATCTGATCTTATGTTTCCTTTAAGGGTAAACATGAGTGACAGTCACATGAAACAAAGACATGAGATGGAAGTTGAAGATGATGTTGGATAGAGAAAAGTCAGGAAATCATAGATTTATACAATATAGAAATGTCACCAAATTTAGTTCCCTGAAAGGGATACATAAGGGGATATCATCACACTTAATAATCTCCAAGAAGAAAGAAGGAAAAATCCTCCAGTCATCAGATATAGGACCCTTGCACAGAGAGTAGTCCTCCAGGCTCTCTGGACAGCAGTGAAGTTGTATATATGTGAATAGCTTGACATCATATATTTACCAGAGGTGATAATGACAAGCAGTGCCTATCCTTTTTTATCATCCTGAAAATATTGTATACAATAATAATAAGTAACCACAAGCAAAACACCCCACTGGCTGCTAAGTGAGCTAGGCACTTTTTTGTCCTTTAAAAAGCATTGTTCTTTGAGTAGCCATTGCTATTATCGATGAGGAAACAGAGGGTTAAAGAAGATAAGTCATTTCCCAGTTCTGACTTTTTAAGAGACAGAACTGGAATTAAAAACCAGACTCCACACCTCTAAACCCTCCTGGCCCTTCATCATTTTGGGATAACTGAGTATCTACTGAAAAACTCTGCTGAGATGCCCTATGAATTGTCTGACCTCCAGATTACTTGTTCTGTATTTCAGTTTGTTATGGTGTCATGTTCTAGTATTAGCCATTTACAGAGATATATAGTGTACTGTTATTTTAAATCCACACACATCAAGAAAACAGGCCTAATTGGTGGAAATTAGGGTAGTTGCAATACCCTGGTGATTAAGCAGTAGAATGTGTTGCCAGAGGAAGTTGTAGAATTTTCTCTTTTGAAAGTCTGAAAGAAAAGCACAAACAAGATTTAAATACACTCTTAGATTCCAATTTCTTAACTCATAAAATGAAAAATTTAGAGTAAGTGATTGCTTTCGGTCTCCCCAAACCCCAACATCTTACAAGGCTGCAACTTTAAGTAGGGATTAGATGTTATAACCTTTCAAGGTCTTTTGTAGGCTTCTATTTTTGTGCTCAAATGAGTCTTGGCTTCCCATTGGTTCAGCTCCACATTCTTAACTTTCTTTCAAATGGCGATCTCCTAAGAGCTATTATTTAAGAGTATCCCAAATGTGCAGTGTACAGAATTAAATATAACTCACATTTAGGACTTCAATAACCATAGTTCATGAGCATTCTGTGTTCATTCTCCTTATGTGACTAAGGTTCAACAACAGAACAGTATTTCCTCATCAGGTAGCATTTTATAGTGCCTTGTGTATGTAACAGATGGGATCTTATAAATGCATTAGGCTTGCTTATTTTAATATCTAAGCATATGCAAAGTTCAAGAAATATTTTACATGCAAATGTCTTGGGCTCCACAAGGACCTATCATAGAAATCCATACTCTGAGGCTTTAGAGCCTTAGTCTCAACAACTAATCACTTGACTATTTCCAAAGCAAATTTCTTCAAACAAATCAAAGGCATTTGTCCTACTCAGGAACCAAATTCAGTGGCAACTTTGACATTTGAAAATCAAGCTGCTTATGGAGATATTTATGCACTGAAAAAAGAACCCAGAATATCTTTCAATGAAAGAGAAACACCTTTTTTTTTTTTAATGCTCCAATGACTCAGAAATTTGTCAAGGAGAATTTTATTAAATTTTCTTCATGCATAAAAAAAATAAAAGCTCACCTTTGCAGTAAGAGCTAGCATTTGAAACTTCAGCCCAAGAGATCTTTATTTTCTGAAAGGTTATGAGTGCCTAGGATTTTATTCCTTTTGGAGTTATAATCACCGTGTTGCTTCTGAGTTGTTAACAATAACACTGATTAAGAGGCAGAAAAAAAGAAGAGGTACTCCATATACCAGTATTAAGAGGCTTCAGAAAGTGGAAATATTTTAAACACTGCAGCATTTATGGTGAGTAGGACAAAAGTGCCCAATTTCCTGGGAAGCAAAGCAGAACAGAAAAGAAGGGAATGATAATGACAAACAACTAACCTTTATCCAGGGCTTCTCTGTGCCAAGTTCTTCACATGCACTTTTATTTAATCTACTCAGCAGCCCAATGATAAAGCGTGTGGTTACCCACCAAGGAAAATGAAGTTCAGAGGCGTTGAATATTCACATTAGCGGGGTCCGGGTCACCAACACCAAACCCAGTGAGCGTTGATTCCAAAGCCTCGCTTCTTTGTGCTCAACTCTGCGAAGGCCCTCTCTGTGAGGAGGGTGGGACAATACCCTGAGGGGAACAGGTGACCAAAGTCCACGGGCCCAATTCACTCTCTGGTTGTGTGGCCCAGTTCAGCGATGACACCTAATAAACATGTGCCGAATGAATAGCTCCACGGATGAACGCAAAATGATGTAAGACAACTCACATACATTCTAGCCTTTCCACTTCCGACTTCCACTCTTCGTTCGTTTTACCCATTCCAGTGTCTGTTAGTTGTCCATGGTTCCGTAAGGCAATTTGGCTCCCACTCCCAGAACCGGTCTTGCACAGATTTAAAAAGAGCAAAACGCCTGTTTGGCAGCCTCTGCCCACTCTCACTCTCTGCTGGTACTACTGGTTCCCAAGGCCATGCTGTCCCTGCCTGCTGGCCACGGGCCACCCAGAACTCAGCGGGCCCAGGGCTCACCCTGCTTGTGAAATCTGATGGTCATTTTTCTTCCTCTTTCCCTCTTCTCCCCCAGTCAAAACTTTAGCCTTTCTAGAAGCAATTGTCTGTTTGCCATTCTGCCTTCCCTGCTAGCCAGTAATATCCCTGAAGCCAGGAGCTGCATCATCGTTATGGCTCCAGTGCCCGGCATGGTGCCTGGATACAGTAGTTGTATAGCCAACAGTGGACAGATCGATGCTTTCCGCTGCAGACCTTATCAGGTTGTAGGTAATGGGATCCCGTTGCTATCAAGGATTATTATAATAATGTACTTCTGTAGAAGGACTACCATTAGAAATTGTAGACTCCAGAGTTTCAAGCATGTATGTGTGTGCTTATTGTTTGTCTAGCATGTTATTAATTTATTCAATAAATATGTCTTCAGTACCCGTTACGTGCCTGGCCTGTTAGGCTACATTATTGTTGGCCATAATTAGTCAGGACACACTTTTGCCTTCCATTATTCCTGTGACTATTCTGAGGGGAGGCGTTCTCATTTCTTACTCCTGAATGAAAATTCTAGTTAGGTGCCATAATTTCTCTGCTTGCTCACAGATTTTTTTGAAAAGAAATGTCCTAAAATACCTTGAAGTCACAACGTTAGTCTTAACTCAGTTAAATGTCACTATTCTCAGTTCCATGGAATAATCAAGACTCTGAATGTGACTCAGCATGAGGTCTTCTCCCCTCCTTGAGCCCTGCATCTAGGAAGAGTCACATGTACTTGCTGGGCCCTTTGTCAGACCACTCCTTCCTGACCTCTTAGCTCGCCTGATAGCTGCTATTTCAGATCCCCACCTCAGACAGAGGTGGGGGAAGGATAAGGAGATGGTGACTCCTTAGTCCCATTAGCTGTTGCTCGGCGGTTAGTGCTGTGAAACTCATAGATGCTCACCTTGATAGAGACACTTTCATGGGCTCCTCAGAGATTCTCCACTGGTCTCCTTCTCCTAAGGACTTTCTGATAAGGTTTAGTGAAGTGGAAATGCTGTTTGTGGCTCTTCCCTCGACTCCTAGGAGTCTGAAGACTGTATTGGTAAGCATCTTCCAAGAAGACTTTCATGAGTGATGTAAAAGGAAAAAATCCAACACTAGCTGTGTCTCCTGCTGATGCTGTTCTGATCCATGGGGAAAATCTACTTCTCACCTGACAGACTCTGGGAGAGCAGGCTGGTTAGTCAGCTTAGTTGGCCATCAGTCCTCTCTACCTCCTGACCTAGAAACATGGCCCCTGGTACAGCCAGCAGTCTTCCCAGACATACCCTCACCAGACCAGCCAGCAAGCTAGGGTCACTGTGATGAAATTCCTTTCCCAAATCCCACACATCACTCTCCAGTCTTCTGGGTTCTCAATGTGGAGATGTTATTTCTAGGATCTAGGGTTTTTTTTTTTTTAAATCTGCATATGTGGGTTGGCCTTGGGAATTCTCATCTTTTTAGTTCAGTGGTTTTCTTTAGACACATTTTAAAAGCATACTGTGTGTGTTTTAAGCATACTGTATTTTTTAGGCATGTGTGTGTGTGTATCTCAAATATATTGAACACAAAGAATTTGTGGAATGTGATGATAAAATTATTTTGTCACCTCCCCCTTTAAAATATATTCAGTTCTTCCTCTTTTTCTGACTAAACCCTGAATTTGGGCATTCCTAGGGCTTTTCTGATACGTCTTAAGTAAATAAAAATGTTCTGATCACAACATAAAAGATGTTAAAACTCGGTACTTTAAATGTCCTGCCCCATGTCATAGTGGAACATCCCAACCTCATTTGAGTTTTCAGCGATTTTCCTTCCTCTTTACACAGCCTGGAAGTGAGGTGTATTTGGTTCCTTTTCTCTTTCTTGCCTTACCCTGCCTCAGCTAGCTGCTGTGTATGGACCTTTTGGAATCAGCAAAGAGGAAGGTGAGAGGCAGATTCTTACCTCAGTTTTTCTGTGTGAGGGGCCTCATACCCTCTGGGCCGGGCCCATATTAAGACTTGGTCTTCTCGTGGAGAACTTTCATGGATTCTTTGGAACGCTCCTCCCACTCCAGAGCTGGGAACTTCTCCGCTGCGCAGTTAGTTCTCTTCACACAGGTAATGCATTTTCCTCTGACTCATTCCTTCGTCCTTCCACAGTCGCTGGGAATGGGGTGGTGGTGGGGACAGTATCCACTTCCAGTTTCTATTTGCCAATGTTCAGCCTCTATCTCAGAGGTCTGACTGCACAGGATGGAGCTAACACGCCCTCATTCTCCCTCCCTTGTGTGAGTGGTCTGTATTTAACATAAGGGAAGCACACATCTTTTCACCCAAAAACCTCTAGGAGACCCTTATGCCACTGTTGCCCTTAGATGGAAGACACCAGTTCCCTCCATCTCCTTAGCTGCAGCTGATAGACACCAGTTTCCACTTGGTTCTGTGATAGTTTCTTTTGTAAGATTAGAAGCAAGGGGGCAAATACCACTTCGGGGAAGGAACCTCACAGCACATCTCTTATCAAAGAAATTGGCCCTTAAAGTCTTTCCTCACTTAAATCTTTTATATTCATGGTGTGGCTGAAGTGCTTATGAGCCATGTAATTAATTTAGTTGTCTCCTTTTTTTTTAGTCCTACAGGCTGGTCTGTCTCACAAATCACTTCAGTATCTGAAGTCGGCATGAGCTGAGTGTTCAACCAAAACTTCCAATTTAACACCCTGATGTGTATGTACAATTAGATGCACCCAACTGTCCTGTAGAGTCCCAGCATACAGTTGCATTTCTGTTTGACCTATGAGTAAACAAAGGTTGAGAAAAAGCCAACATTCTATACAGTGGTTAGCTAGGATTTCTGACTCCATGGCTACTCTTTACCTGCCTATAAATTAACACATTGTCCTTCTAGGAATAGACAGAGGGCCCTGTAAGTAGATGAAGAAGAGTAATTCTTTTGCTATTTCATAGGTCTGCAGAATTATTGAGAGCTTCTTATACCAGAGTTTTTGAAAAACACATAAATGGTGGGAAGTAAAATAAAATATAGTAGTAGATTAAATGATTGTTTAGTATTAATAGACTTACATTAAAAAGAAAAAGAAAAATATAAAAATATAAACAGGAAAAATGAAAATGGAAAAGTCAGCCTATTACAGAAAAGGAAATAGCTGCCAATTTAATAATGAAAGCTTAATGTGGTTTTCCTGCATTTAAAAGAAAAAAAAAACTGCTATACAGATTCAATGCAACCGTGATTGAAGTCGAACAGTATATTTCACAGAACTTGAGAAACAATCCAAAAATTCATTTGGAAACAGAACAGATCTAAAATAGCAAAAGCTATTCTAGCAACAGAGACATGGCAGGGGGTATCACAGTTCCCAACTTGAAATTATACTACAAAGCCACTATAACAAAAACAGCATGGTACTGGCAAAGAAAGAGACTGAAGGATCAATGGAATAGATTGGGAGATGCAGAAACAACACCAGACATACTCAGCTACCTCATCTTTGACAAAGGAGCCCGTCCTCACTGGAGAAAAGATAGCCTCTTTAATAAATGGTGTTGAAAAAACTGGCTTTCAACTTGCCAAAGATTAAAACTAGATCCTTATCTTTCACTATTAACTAAACTAAAATCCAAGAGGATTAAAGATCTAAATACCAAAACAGAAATGCTAAACTGAATGGAAAATAAATTAGGTAGAATTCTCAAAGACAATGTCATAGGAAAAGACTTTATGAACAAATCCTCACATCATGAGAACTCGCACAAGGAATCAACAACTGGTATCTCATTGTATTAAAAACTTTTTGCACTGCAAAAAAAACCACCGACAGAGCTAAGAGACAGCCTACAATGTGGGAAAAATATTTTACAGCTGCTTCTCAGGCAAAGGTCTGCTATCTAGAATATATAAAAAACTAAAAAATATCAGACCCCCACAAATACAAAGAAACAATTCAAAAATGGGCAACTGAAATGAACAGACATTTCTCAGACAAGCAAGGAAAAGCAGCAAATAAATATAAGAAAAAATGTTCAGGGCCAGGGATTTAGCTCAGCAGTTCAGTGGCCTGCCTTGCAAGCGCAAGGACCCGAGTTCAATCCCCGGTATCAAAAACAAAAAATGTTCAACATCACTGGACATACAAGAGTTGCAGATGAAAACAACACTGAGAGTCCACCTTACCCCACAAAGAATGGCTGTTATCAAGAAATCAACCAATAACAAATGCTGGCAGGGTTGTAGGGAGAAAGGAACCCTTCTCCATTGGCATTGGAGTGCAGACTGGTGCAACCACTGTGGAAATCAATATGGAGATACTTCAAACAACTAGGATTTGATATATTCCCACCTGTGTTTATAGCAGCACATTTTGTAATAGCTAAAACTTGGAAACAGCCCAGTTGCTCATCAGTTGGAGACTGGGTAAAGAAAATATGATTTTTCCTATAAAATGGAGTACTACTCAGCCATAAAGAATGAGAAACTAAATACATTTACAGCTAAATGGATGCACATTGAGGCCATACTCTTAGGTGAAATAAATAGGACACACATGTAAATACCGAATAGTTTCTCTTGTGTGAAAAACTTAAAGTGTAAATAAGGTTCAAATGGTATAATTGATAGTGTGAAATAGGAAGAAAATGGCTAAAGGGGAAATGGGAAGGGGAGGGAAAAGGAAATAAGGGTAAAGAAAAATGTGAAAAAAGGAAAAAAATGGAAAAAAAAAGTCTTTGTAAATAGGGAAGGGTGAAGGGAGTGAAGGGAGGGCAGGGATATGGGGAAAAAATAAGAACCGAGACATATCATGTAAAGGTACAAGTTCCCTATGATAAATGTAACTATTGTTTGCTTTAAATTTACCAATAAACTGGAAAAAATAAAAGAAAACTGATTAGAAGTAGCTTTCCACCAACAATAAACTCTACCCTTACCATGCAAAGTGTCTTAGGACACGAAACTACACTTACGGTGTAGCACCTTGGTAATAGGAGGATATGAATATATATGAGAGACGGCTTTCCATCATTACAACAAATCCCTGAGATAATCAATTTCTGAAAAGAAAAAATTAATGTTGCTTTAGTTTTGGAGATTCCAGAATAGGATCAAGCACACACATTGTTTTGATGCTCTGGTGGGGTAGCAGCACACCATGCCAGAGGGCATGGTACAGCATAACCCATCCACTTATGGCTGGAAGTGAAAGGGACAGAGGAAGAGGTAAGAATCTCACTGTTCCCTTTAAAGGCACACGCCAACGACCTGAAGACCTTTCACTTAGTATCTTCTCAGAAAGGTTCTGCCACCTGCCATTAGTGCCAGGGGCTAGGGACCAGGCCTTTGACACATGGGCCTTTGGGGATCTTCCAGATCTCAATTGGCAAACCTAACTTGGGTAGGGAAGTAGGCTGTGGGGTAGGACTGTCCAGCACACATGTGAACCATCCTGAGGAAAGTTCTGAGTAAGAATCAAGGTAGATTTAAACTAAGAGAATGAATGAAAGAGGTATTGGGGTGGGAGATAAATAAAATAGCACGTGGTTCGAGAAGGTGCAGTTCTGTACTAGGGCAGTGTCAATAATGTCATTCGGGACCTTTTTTTTTTTTTTTTTTTTTTTTTTTTTGGTACTGGGGATTGAACTCGGGACCTTGCTCTTATGAGGCAGGTGGCAGCACCACTGAGCCAAATCCCTGCCTCCAACGGACCCATGTGTTTTCACCAGTTCTACCAACCAAGCTTCTCGAATGGACAGGTCATCTCCAGTTGCCCTAGGACCGGGACAGCTCCGTTGTCTCAAAACCTACAGTCTTCTCTCACTTTGAGGTCTGGGTCATGCAGGATAGGAGGGGAATGGTGTGGAACTGAAAGTGGAGACTGTCTTAACTTTTATTGACAAGTACCTTTAGACTTATTCTGTACATCATTTTACTCCCCTTGATGTCCAATTTCAGTTTAGTTTTTTTTTTCCATCTGATTATATCATTCAACAACTTTTCAAAATTGAGTACTGTCCTCAGAGGTAAAGAACACCTGCTATCAAACTACTTGCGCTGGGGGTTTTTTCAAGTAGCTAGAGAGGCAGACGCTGCCAGAGTTTGCAAAGTCCAAAGGACACACCAAACAGGCCTACCAAACCTGGAAGACTGGCTGAGAGGAGATGCTACAAAATAACCTCTGGAAGAAGGTTTATAGAAGGGAGATGAGGGGATACCACAACAGCAATGTCATCCCAGTAAGAAACAAATGCTCAAAGAACACAGTCATAATCTGTTTGCCTGTGGTGTCTTTCCAAGACTACCCTTCACTTCTGATTTTGCACTGTGATCTCAAAGCACTACTTGGATTAGCCATTTCTCAAATGTTTTCCTGTAAGTTTGAAATCTTCCAAACTGGATATTTTGATGAGTCATTTCTCAGATGTTTTTCTGTTACTTGTCAATCTTTTAGTTTTCCAAACTGTGAGCCTTTCTGGACTTCCAAAGGTAATGCTTGTCTTGGCTTTCAATTAGATAACATATAGATATATGTTGAGCTCTTCAGTATAGAAAGCAGTGCATTATTATAAAGTCTAGAATGATTTTAACACATATCTTACTCCTACTGAATATTTATTTGGTCCACTTTGTCATTTTAGTTTTGCATCAAGAAAGAAGAGGTATGGAACTCAGTCACTCAGAACATTTTCAAACTGATATCAACAAATTTATCAAGGATTTTCAAAGTGAACAGGTTCATGTTGGTCTCCCACACCTCCAGATTTATTCTGTGTCCTCATCAGAGCACCACTGCCATCTGTACCAACGGCCTTAGCAGGTCTTTCTGTTGTGTGGGCATCACCGTAAATTCCTGCAAGGCTGTCAAGCTTTTCAAATACTAGAATATGTTGTCAAAATGTCTTGGTGTCTTGCCACAGCCTTGAATCAATTTGGCAGCAGCTTTCTAAACACATCCCTGGTGCTGATTTCCTAATACATTCCTTATCCATTTCGAGGGCTAAATGATATCTTGACCATGTCCTGCACCTTAGTTTCCTCACTTGAAACACAGTCTGTTAACTACACTGAGTTTAGGGAGATTTTTTTCCCCCAAAATCTAAATACCCATTGTTTAATTAATTGGACAGCTATCCATTTAGAGTTGGTGTAAGGGTAAGATCTTCTTAGTAAGAGAAGCAAGTAGAAAGATGACAAAAAAATCATTCACCATATTAACCAACCCATCTGAGAAGTAGACAGATGTTATTCAAAACTGTAAACCCCCTGAGCAGCAACCATGGTCCAAAGAGTGCCTTGTAAGAACAACATGAAGTTCCCAGGCCTCGTTCACATAATATTCGCTGCTTGTTCGGCAGAATGTGCTGGAGATTCAGCTGGAAGGCTGAGGCAGGGAGCTGTTCAGTAGCTCTCTCAGCCACAGACAACGCAGCAGGGCAGCTCTTGAACTCACTCCAGCACTCTGGCTTGGGTTACATTTTAGTGCTGGGTTGGATGTTGTTTTAATTTTTACTTGTTGTTTCAATCTGTTCCCATTGTAATATTGCCAAGCTCCACACGGAATGCAGATTTGCTCAGAAGTATTCTCAGGGGCATGCAGGACCACCCTGCCTGACTCTCACTGGGCTTTAGGGTGCACAGTGCCCTAGGGATCCTGCAGACACTGCATGGGAGCCACTTGGCTTCTCCTGCAGTGCTGTAACCCTAGGGGAGCCAGAGTCTCGAAAAGGTTCCTCTCCTGTGGCGCGAGAGGTAAAATTAAATTGTGTCCCAGCAGTGGAGGTTTCTTAATGAGGATGAGCCAAAACTAATTGTATTGATTTGTTTATCACTGGCTTAGGAGGCCCATCAAACAAATGGACTGAGACTATTTCCATATTCTTATCTGTTGCATAAATGAGAAACAAATGACCTCTCCATATGTCTGTGTCTGAGTGTCTGCCCTCTAGGAGTGACTGCTCTGTGGCCTTGGATGGGAGTTTTCTCCAGTGCTGGGGCCATTCTTCTGTCTGCCTTATTCTGATGGGTGAAGAAATTGAGAAGTTTGATATTCCTTCTTTTATTTCTCATTCAATGAGGGCTTAACGTGCTCAGTTTGATTCATTGCCAAAGGTGCCAGATGGTCTGCTTTCATCAGGGGACCTGATCATGAGTATTAATAAACAATTTCTGATTCTGTGAGGAAGGGAGAGCCCTAATCTTTGGAATGGAGGGAAATGAGGAGTCACGGAAACCAAATGAATCCAAAAAAAAGGAAACTCTCTTGTCCTGGCCAATTGGGAAGATATCATAGGCGGACAGCTTGCAGAAAGCACAGGAAGAAAAGAACCTCTGCCTACTGGACTCTGTTGGTCTCAGGGAGTCCACTCTAGCTGTTGCGCCAGAAACTGAGAGGTATAGAGAGAATGAGAAGCATTACAGGACCCCCCACAGGCCAAACGGCATGTGCTGCAGGACCTCTGGGGATGCCTGAAACTTAGGACAGAACTGAAGGTTAAACAGTTCTCTCTCTGTATCCATGGTGGTTACCTGGATAACTGAGACCATGGAAAATGAAACCGCAAGTAAAAGGAGAAGAGAGGCTCCAAGACTGTGCAACTGAACAGCAGATCCAGGTCTGATCTGTCCCTGGTTCACTTTCCCTGCAGTCAAGCAGCAAAACGAATCCTGGTCCTTAGACAAGATTTAGGGGATACAGAAAGAAAACCGGCATTTACCGAGCTCACATTCTGCTCCAGTTACTTTGCTAAGTGCTCATATATATTGTCTCCTTAAGTATCTCACCTAGTCTGGCAGGTGGGCATTTATATCCCATTTCAGAGGCTAAGTGGCTAAGGCTCAGATGGTTTAAACAGCTACCCAAAGGTGCCCAGCTAATTCTGGCCAATTCAAAGCCAAGACAGTCTTCATCAAAGCCCAAACTTTGTGATGGTGAATACTGATCTCTGTCCCTTTCCAGTATAAGGCTAGGAGCTCCATTCACATGTCTAAATGAGCAATTCCAAGAAGAATGGCACTTTCTTCCTCTCTCTCAGTGGCCTTGCTTTCCCCACCAGTCAGGCCTCATCTGAAAGGGGAGAATAAGGAGACCTCAAAGAGCTCAGGGGCAGGAGCACAGCACAGAAACCACTCAGGCTGCTCTATAGCTGAGCTCTTTCATGTGCTGAACCAAGCCTGTGTTTTGCTCTGAGAGCCTTTGCCCTGCAACTCCGTGTAGTAAGCAGCTCATGAGGGGGCGGCTTCTCGTGGCCCAGCCAGGGCTCTGAGAATAACCCTGGTTTCTGAATTTTGTTTTGCAACTGGTAGCTGAGGCAGGAACACGCAGTCGTGAGATTTAGGTTCAGAGAAGGTGGACAGAGGTCTTTCCACACTCACCAAGGCCTTTGATCATCAGTAAGCTCGTACTGGATTTGGAACACCGCTTGACTCTTTAGAACCCCTGGAGGAGGTGTGGATGCTGAGATTGTGTGATTATTTAGGTGACCTAATGGTTTGCGATGTACAGCATGGTTGAAGGGGAGTTTTGATTAACAGGGAAAACTCTTTAAGAAAATCTGTCTTAACCTTTCTAGAAGCCTATATAGTTGATCCCCCAAAATTGTATTACACTTTGTCTAATTCGAGGGAAATCCTCATCTTTTCAAATTGCTTCACATGTTACCCTCTCTTTGTAGATGCAAACTGCCTTAGAATGTTTGGAGACTGTGGGGTCCAAAGGCTTTCAGCTCTGTCTCAGTTTGCAAGACAGCAGAGAAAAACAGGCAGAAACTTATTGAAGTTTAAGTTTCTTGTCTAGGGTTATTTGACCAGCAAGTGACTGCAATGAGATTCTAACTGCTTTTTCTGTATTCTGCTCCATTAACCAGCTAGCCTGAATGCTTATTAACAACACTTCATGAAACTCAGAAAATATAAGAGAAACAGATATGCTTTATTATATAAGTATCAATAAGCATTTCCAGATATGGATAATATTAATTCATTAAACAACAAAAAAATAACAAATGAGGGAGTAGTTTTCCCACTTGACAGTGTTCATTTCCTTAATATACAGCAAACTTTTGATATATCCCTAAGAAAGATATTAGCAACCAAATGCAAACTAAGCAATGAAGAAGACACATAGTTGGTCAACGACTAGGAAAAGGTTCCTAAGCTTGTATAATTAAACTGAGATATTTTTAAGTAATTTGCAAGAATTTAAAAGCTTGATGGTATGAAATGTGGGTGAGGTTATGGGGGAAAACTGTCATTGGGAGTATGATTTGAAGCAGTTTTTCTGGAAGGGAATTGGCAATATTGATTATAAAGTTCTTATGTTCACAGTATTTGGTGGGGTGTGAAATTCAAATCCAGTCACCGGAAATAAAGTATCCATGGGCACAGAGGCTAGAGCTGAATGTGATTTTTCCCATCAGGACACTTACCAACCGGACTTCAACCCAGATGGAAATCCCAGGAAGCCTCTCTGAATCCTTTTCTTTTCCCTATCTCCACTCCTCTGTCCATGGTTCCTTCCCTTCCTCCTTGACCGTTTTTATCTGTCAAGACTTCCTCTGGGTTTTCATGTCCCAAGTTCTCAGTTCTAGGAGGTTCTCCCCTGTTTGGATCCTGCTGTGTTCTTTGGACTCCGTGGCTTTCAGAGTGAAAATATATGAGATACTAAAACATTTTCCTTGCTAACTTTGACCAACACTTATTGGGTGACTCAAATGCAATATACTTATTGAACCTTCCTCTTTTTGTTTTCTTCATTGAGTTTATTGGTACTTTTCAGGTATACAGTACAGTTACATTCACCACTGGGAACCTGTACCTTTACATGATGTATCTCGGTTATTTTCTCCCATACCCCTGCCCTCCCTTCACCCCCTCCACCCTTCCCTATTTATAAAGAATTTGTTTCCACTTTTTGCTTTTCTCTTATTTTTTCTTTGCTCATATTTTTTCTTTTCCCTTCTTTCCTTTTCCTTACCCTTCTCTTCCTCTTAATGGGCAAGAAAAAAAGGAGTGGGGAATTTTTGTTAGCTTCTGTATAAATTGACCCAGAAGGACTCTTGAAGGAATTTACTGAGGAATAATTGCAACCTTGTTTGTAACTGTAGAACATAAAACTAAAAGGCCATCGATAAGCTTACAAAATAAAATTAGGTTCATCTCTATTGCAGAACACTGTGCAGCCCTGATCTTCCATTCTGCTGGAATAGAAAGGTGTTTAGAACATAGCATAATTTCATATTCTCTAATGTGGACATTTTTTAAGAAGGGTTTTAGCCAATTTTGATGTTCATGCTTTTAAAATTATAAATGAAATTATCAAATATCTACTTATATTTAGTTTATTCATAGTTACATATTCGCCTTTCAGATTGCATATCATATATTACTTTAGAAGTATTTGAACTTCTTGCATTTCTTGAATCAGTAATACACACTTCAGTGCATCTTTGACATTAGTCTCACAAATTGAAGCTGCTTTCCGAATCATCTAACACATGTTTTTCAAAGTACATTCGCCTTATTTCCATCTGTTACTTGAGATGCACCATTTGTTGGCCCCACATACAACACTTGCACTGGAAATTTTATTCCAAACCAGGAGTGCACATTCACATAATATCAAAAGAATTGTTTTATTGTCATTCATTCTGTAGGCATGATGTGAGATTTCACAGCACAACTACTTATTCTATTGCTTATTAAATGATCTTTGAAAGGCTTGTTTATGCAATCATAAAGTTGAAATTTTGACTTCTTTCTCCTTTATTTGTGATAAATTTTGCTCCCATTTCATCAGTTTTATTAAGTAAACCTAAGAAGTCTCATGTTGATTGAGGTTTTTAAAGAGTAAAATACCTTTCCTAAACACTTTTGTTCAAAAATTAAATGATACAGAAAACTTCCCATATTTTCAGACACTTTGAAATAACCCAAAGTTAATTATCTTTCTTTGCTCAAGAACAGTTTTAGGAAAGTAGCTTGACTTTTTGCTCAGGCATTTATGGAAGGTATATAGAGGTGGAAAAAGTATTCAGGACGTATTCTGAAGAAAAAGAACAGGCTGCATAATAGTATTTATAGCAGTTCCACTTGTAGAAAATAAAAGGACAATACTAGTAAATGTTACCTGTAATTATATGTGACCACATATTCATAAACTGTTTCTGGAACAGTACACTGTAATTACCCAGGGCATTAGAAGACCCTAGGAGGAGGGGGATTCATATATTTCTCTTTTTACCTTTGTTCCAGGCTTGGCAATGATGTATTTAATGGAAATTAGTTTAAAATCCCCTCCCTTCTCTCTCCTACATGCCATTTCTCCGTGTTGAGCTTTTCTTGTATTACCTTGAGCCAAATTAAACCACTGACCTTCAGATGGAAAGGGCTGGAACCTGTTCAGTGACTCTAGCTCTGTTCCCATCCGTTTTGTGCTGTAGTCATACACCAAAGCCCTGGTCATGCTCAGTCTGTAATCTGTAAATCCCCAAATGTGTGCATGATGGTTTACGAGGCAAAAGACCCAAAAGGCAATGTCTTTATCCCTGGAGCTTAGACTCCAAGTCACACAAAAACAAACACCAGGGAAGAGGAAATCAGTCTGGTGTGCTGAAATAGCAGTTGAAGTCAGTTTGTGGAAAATGGACTGAAGAAAGCAAATCTTATGAGTAGGTCAGAGAAAAGAAAAGAGCATGCCCAATGGGCAAGCTAACTGCAGTTTTCCCAAATAAGTAAAGCCAAAGGTAGAGAAGCGGGGTATCAAAGCAGCTTCAGTGCGTATGGCTCAAAAGGAGAAATGCAGAAGAAGCATGAACAGCAGAACAAAGTGGGAAGGAACCGGTGTTTAATGAGTGCTCACACTGAAGTAGGAGCCTTATGGCTTCAGGTCCCTCTGAGACACCCTGACCATCAATGCCAAGCAATACAAGTTTGTTTGTTTGTTTGTTTTTAATATTCAAGTGGTCTGGATGTTAGCCATCACTGGAACTGACTTGGAAAATGGATGAAAGGGGAGTCCCTGGTCACTTCAGCTTCTCCTCTGTTCCCACCTTAGGCTGCAGCATCTTCAGGCCTCAACCTCTCCTACCAATCCACTTCAAAGACTGGAGACCAAAGGTGACAAAGGACAGCCCTGCTCCTCCTGTATGTTTCTTATCAAGGGGAAAAAAATGTCTTTCCCAGAACCCCAGTGGCTTCCCTGTGCATCTCATTGGCCACAGCTGGGTCACGTGCTCATCCTTTTCCAGGGTTAGCAGCTGCATTTTGGAGATGAAGGGATCTCTTCCTGTTGCCTATAGGTAGGGGAGAGCTGTATTAGCAAGTAAGGGAAGGTGATGGTCTTAGAGAAAGCTGCCAGTAGCATGGGCTGCATGATTTAATCCTCTCAAACAACCTTTGGAGGTTTTAGGCTTCCCATTTTGCTAGGACTACCATTAAATAGAACCACAAACAGAGTGCCTTAAACATCCAAAGTTTATTTCTGGTAGGTATAAAGACTAGAGATCCCAAGTTAGGGTGTCAGCAAAGTTAGCTCCTTGTGAGTCCTTTGAGGGAAGGATTTGCTCCAGCTCTTTGTCTTTCGTTTGTGAGATGCAGCTTTCCCCGTGTCTGTGCACATCCCCTTCCTTTGTAGGTCTCTGTGCCCTAATTTTCCCTTTCTGTAAGGATGTCCATCAGACTGGACTAAGATTCATCATAATGACCTCATTTTAGCTTGATTGTACCTGTGAAGACCTAAGGCTTAGGATGTCAACACGTAAATTTTAGGTGGGCAAAATTCAACTCATAGCACCACAATGCAAAAAAACTGAGAGGTGTGTAGAGATTAGGTAACTTATCCAAGATCACAATGACTTCTAAACTAGCTGTTCCTTACTACGCTCTTGTGTTGTTTTCACTATCTCAAACACACACACACACACACACACACACACACACACGCAGAAATCAATGAACACAAAATGTACAACATTTTGTGAAATTTCTAGCATGTACTACTGAGTGTCAGATTATTATAGGGATATGTGGGATAAAATACTCATTTCCAGCTAAAGTACTTGAATCAGTATCTCAGTGTGGCCACTGCAAATTATAGTTCTCAATCAGATAACTTGACACATGATTTAAAAGCTGTGTGCTTTAAGCTCTACATGCCAAAATAAATAAAATCAATAAAAGAATTTAAGGAAGTGAGGTCAGGAGAATCACTGCCTATCAAACACCGAAAAAGCTGGGTTGGCCCAAAATGAAGCCACCCAAAGGGGAAGCCTCTCCTGCCACTCACACTCACCTGCCTCATTCTGTTTCTTCTGAACATGGATCCATTTGATCCGCTCATCCCCACAAACTCATGCTCACTGCCCAGCTCCCCTGCCTTGACCCCCTGCTCTGCCCCAGTCAGTCAGGAAGGTGCCCGCTGTGGGCCTGAACATTTCCTTTCGCAACATTCATCCGTCTCTGTCCTTCCACCAGAGGCAGGGCTCTCAGGTAGAAATTGTTGGGTTAATTCCTGCTGAGTTTTTCCTGTCTTGCACAATAAATGCACGCTTTTTACTGAAGATATAATCTCAATACAAGATGACTGAAATTCCAGACCTTCTGACAGGATAAATTTGAAATTGGAATTCACATAGGCAGTATTTCTAGTACATAACCATAAATCGAAGGACTGGTTTTATCAACAGGAAAGTGAACAATTATATATTTAGCTCTGTTGAATTCTTATTCATTCCTTTCATGAAGTGAATGGTCTGGTAAGGTCTAGTGGTGGGTGTTACAAGTCTTGAAATCTGAGACTGTGATAGGCACTGTCATGAATGTTTGCTCTGATATTCGGTGTTAGTTGGCTGACATGTGTGCTTGGTGCTAAGCAGGATTAAGTAATCTCAAAAGGATTTACAAATCAAGTGAGCCATCTCCTCCTCCTGTTGACCTCTGGTGGCCCAGAAAACAACCTATTCCATGCCTTTCTCATAACTTCTAGTGGGTCCAGACAATACCTGGCATACTTTTAGAATGTAGTTGCAAAACTCTTATTTCTGTCCACATATTTTATGATATTTCCTGTGTGTCTTTATGGCTGTTTCTTTTTCACTTACAAAAACTTTTATTGGATTTAGAATTCACCCTACTCCAAAACAGTATAATCTCAAGATCCCTACCTTAATTACATCTGCAAGGATCTTTACTCCACATAAGGTCACATTCTGATTTGGAGGTCGACACATTTTCAAGAAACTACAATTCAGCCCACTCCAGTACTGAATGAGCATCTGAAGAAAAAAAAATGAATGAATCCTCAACATGGTATCCATACTAAATGTGAAGAATTACACATTCATTTAACATGAAAATAACCTGCATTCAAAACAATACAAAATTCAAATGTAGGTCAGTTACTCCCCTAGCACAGGAAACCCAGTGGATGCTGAAATTTGGGTATGTATGTTATTTTGAGAGTTCATTATATGGTGTCATAGATTTGAAAGAGCCTAACATAATTTGTGGCCCAGCAATGTAATGGATTATATTAAAAGAGAAGTTTTAACATTGTTAGAGTTATATTATTTTCTACACTATTCCCTAATACTACTTAGTAGTACCAATACTAGATAGTTGGGTATTTTTAGAAAACTTCAGACTAGAAAGGTGTTGTGGTGTGTGGTAGCTATTTAGGGGGATTATGCCCACAGTTACTATTTTCCAGCTTTCTTCAGGTGTAGCATTGTTCAAGGACAGAAAGAGCAGAGGCCTCTAGTCCATCTCTCCCAATCTATAGTTTCATGCATAAAGTTCAACAGACCCAATGAGGAGACACAAATCTTCCCGTCATAGGCCTACTAGACAAAAAACAGTGCTCTATTAGACAATGCGGCCAAATATTTTACGTACCTGGTAGATGTGCTAATATTTTCGGTAGTGAGTGATGATTGATTACAATGCTTAGGCAAGAAATACACAACTAAATCTACTATGTAAAAACTTGAGATAATATGTCAGAGAACATTGAGACAGGTCATCAACCCAGAGCTTGTCCTACCTCACTTATTGACACCGCAAATAATGATTGTGCTTTGCAGACAGGACCAAGTCAAGTCTAGACCGGAGTTCAAATTGGCAAGACTCCATTGATCTAATTGGAGAATTTTATTTCTGAAGAGGCAAGGGCATCCATAGTTTAGAAGGAGAGTCATCTCTGTGCCCTGTGAGAAGCAAATCCAGTCCCTCTGGCTGGCCATTGCTTGAAATGCAGCATTGTTATTAAAGGCACAGAAAATAGAGCTCCGGATGAAAGGCTGTATGTAGGCTGCATGATCCCGAGTTTTTCACCTTTGCTAACCTTAAGCTAAAAGGAATAATTTTTAAATGGGCATGTGACCCAGTGTGTGCATGGAGGAAGTGATGCCACTTCCTTCCCAAGTAGTGCCAAGCATTTTTGACTGGCTTGTGCAAGCTTGTCAGTAGTTGCTGAGGTTCACCTCCTCCTTTAACAGTGGAGGAAAGAGCAGAGTCTGTGCAGCTCCTACCTTGAGACATAATCATTATTTAATGACGTGCTGTGTGTGACACATGAGCTTTATTTGACACATTACAGGCTACGAAGCTCAGGAATGTTGCTGCGGCTCTTTGCAGTGTCTGTGAGGTCACAGGAGTCCTCTTCTTACAAAACATATAGCACCCTTCACCGTGTTTGATCTTGGGATTCTTCCAAATCCTTGTTAGCTGATCTGTACTGAGTGAGGGGCTGCCAGTTCTAGTACCACTGAACTGTGATAAAACTTCAATAGTAATAGAGCAAAGAGATGGAAGGAAGAAAGAGAAGATTCATTCTAGAAGGAAAAATTGGGTCCCAAAGTAGGGAGGGTTTCGCTATGTTGATAGCCTCAGCAAAGGAGACCAGGAAGAGGCACAGAGCCAGACAAAGCCTTAGCTTAATGAAAACTTGCCTAAGTGGGTCACTGAAAAGGAGAAAGCGACCACTGAAGCAGATATAAGGTTCTGGAGGAAGAGATCTTTCACTTAATTTACAAGTTTACCTAGGATGAAACTAGATGCCTTCCTTCTAGAACTTGAGTCTTCTCTCTCTTTCTTCCATCTTAATGCTGTATTATTTTACTACTATTGAATTCATGTCATAATTCACAGTATTGAGAAATCAGTCTGCTTAGCTTTACACTGGGGAATCTAGCTAGAGTAGATCAATGTGCTTCCCTTCCCAAGGCACATTTAGGTCAAAGGAAGCCTGCAATGTCTTATTCCAAAAGACTAACAATGGGGGTTTCGGTCCAGAGTCAGGTGTCTTCAGTGGTGCAAAGGGAGGCTGTGGACAGTTTGTTAAGAGGCTTGAGTCAGAAGGCAGCAGTCAGGTCCTGTCACCTGGCTGTCACCTCTCCATACAGAGCAGACCATGGGGAAATTATTGAAAGTCAGTCAAAACAAATAGAGGCAAATGTTGACACAGTAGAGAAGAGATTTGGAGTGTGAGTGAGAGAGAGCAGAAATAACTATTTAAGGTGACTATTTCTGGAGAAAAAAATGGCATTCAGTTGGGTCTGGCAGAAAGACACAAGCAGTCTCAAGCAAATGCCTCTGTTATTTGTTATTTCTCAAACTAATCAAAATGTAAAGTTCTGACTGGTCCAGAACTGTGACTCTCAGGAGCTGCACTTGGTTTTGAAACTGCCAGACCTCAGGAAGAAGTAGGTGGGGCTGGGGTGGTGTGCCTGGAGGAGGACATGCGGGTGGGCAACCAACAGCACAGCTCAGAAAACAAGCTGTGGGAAACACTCATCCCTTCTGATTCTGTGTAAAACAACTTTTAAAAGATATAGTTCACATGGCAAATAATTTACCCATGTAAAGTATACAACTCCATGGCCTTTAGTACATTCGGAGTTGTACCCTGATCAGTGCCCTGATCAGTTTTAGGAATCTGCATTACCTCATCCTTTTTCCATCCCTTCTAGCACCCCTAGCACCCACTAGACCTAAGCAATCACTGACTTCCTTTTTGTCTCTCTAGGTTGGATTCCTGAACATTCCATCCAAGTAGAATAGGTTGTCTTTTGTGACTAGAGTTTTCCACTTAGCATAACATTTTCAAGGTTCATATATTGTACCATGTATCAGTACTTCATTCCTTTTATGGCTGTACAATATTCTGCTATATGGATATTTAGTACACTTTATTGATAAGGTCATCTGCTGATAGACATTTGGGTCATTTCTACTTTTTCGCTATTATTAATAATATGAACATGTTAGGCTTTCAAGGAAGTGCTAGACTGCTTTTCAATGCAACCACAACATTTTGTATTCAGAATTCATAATGTATAAGAGTTTCATCTTTTGTCAGTACTCTTATTATCACTCTACTTCACTTTAGCTATTCTGGTAGGTGTGAAATAGGCCTTAAGTAGCATCCCATTGTGCTTTTGACTCAGATTTTCCCGATGGTGAATAATGTTGAGCATCTTGTCCTGTGCTTATTGGCTCTTTCCACTTCTACATCAGAGCAGGTAGACTTCCCTTGTAGAGGCTTGGCCAAGCACAACACAGATGAAACAACAGAAAACACTCTAATCTCAGTGGACAGAGCGGCTCCTGCAGAGGGCCTGCAGAAAGGCTCAGGAAAGTTGCACCATGTTTGAAGTTGGCCATCTGAGCTCCAGTGTTGCTGTCCCCAGCACCTCAGAAGCAAGCACCATCCAGGAGCTGATCCAGACCCCCGCTTCCTGTGGGAACATCAGGGAGCATAACATTCCTGCATCTCTCTTTGATGCAGCAGGTGATGGGTTCCCAGGAGATAGATTCCAGATTCTTGTGCAGCACTAACGAAGAATCAGTTGTGAGGCACATGGTGATAAGGAACAAAGCAGCTAAATTTATGGAAGTTAATCAGGGAAAGTGTGCTCAAAATAAGCATGTTTTTGCTAGCAGAAACAGAAAAATGTCACTGAGCAGGGAGAAAAATTGGGCTGGGGAAGAAAGAAGAATGTAATGGATGGGAAGGAGATGGGTTTAAGGATTTGAAATGTGCGCCCCGCCTCCAGGGTGCCTCCCATTGGGTCTTTGAAGGCATGATTGACAATATGATTGACTGATAGGATGCTGAGTCTTCTCAGCTATGTCCTTTCCCATAATTCATTACGTTGTAGTTGGATGCATGGCCTGCGGTCACTATATATGAACCTTTAACACATTCCTGGTGAGGAGAGGTCACTGAAGGTCATGCCAATGGTCTAACAAGCATAAGCCCTGGCCAGGAACTTTAGGAATTTTCTGGGTCTTTGTCATTCTTATTTTTGCCTTCCATAAGGACAAAGGAGGGAGCTGGCTCTCAGAGACACTGCCCAAGTCCATGTGAGTGGAGGTGGATCAATCCCATAGCCCAGTTGTGCTGTCTCTATTACTTTCATCCTCCACATTTGGGCTCTGAAATTTTACAGATACTGCTGCTTTTATGTTATGGAAAAGTTGAAAAATTTCAGCTGATTTTTGAGACAATAGGCATATTTTTCACTTAACCAATAAGAAAGTTCTTTTGTCACATAAAATATATGTGAATTGCCAGTATAAAGCTGGTGATCTTAGAGTGTCAACTTAGTGGGGACAATATATGTTTAGAAGTCCTAGTTTAAGTAGGACAGAATTTTCTAGGTCTGGGATGCTTCCGATATGACAGTCTAAGAGTTGAACCAACTTGTCATCTTTAAACTCGGTCAACAAATGGGAATGGAATGATTTATTCTGGAAAAGCCAACAGAGTTATGCTTCAGTATTTGATATAATATAAAAAGGGTTGAATGCTGATGATGTAATAAATTGTCTCCTCCTACTCAGTGCAGCCTGAAACAAAGAAACAGACGGGCAAACAAATAGGAAAACAAAATGTACAAAGAACAAAAGGATGTCAAGTAGTGAGTGTATTTGTTATCTAATTTGCATTCAAAACATAGTGGCAGGAATTCAGAGAAGTGGCTTGAATCAAATTGAACTTCACATCAAGAATAGGTAGACATTTATAATATCGGGGTTGTTTTCATTGACAGTACAGCAGTTTCTTAGTTGAGTCATGAAATGAATAGGAACACGTGCTAATTCTGACACTTTGAAACAGGAGAGCAGTTCCTGAGGTAGTAGAGCTACATCAAAGGGAACAAGTGGATTGGAAATGGTCTGCACCGGCGAAGTTAACTTGGATAAAGTATTAGTTTCCCGTTGCAGCTTTAACAGATTATCGCAAACTTCGTGGTTTGAAACAACACAAATTTATTTTCTTATGGATTTGAACTTAGAGGTCTAAAATGGGCTGGCAGGACCACATTCCTTCTGGAAGTTCTGTGGGAGAATCTGTTTCCTTTCCTTTCCAGCAAGAAGTGTAAGTGAAGCTGCCTGTACTCTCTGGCTCTTGGCTCCACTTACTTTGACCTTAGCTTCCATCTTCACATCTTCTTTGCTCGCTCTCCTTCCTCTGGCCTCTTTAAAACCCCTGAGGTTAGGCCTGAATAATGCAGTACAATCTCTCCAAGTCAAGCTCCATAACTGAATCACAACGGTGAAGTCCTTTCTGTCCTGGAAGGCAATGTAGTCACAGGTTTCAAGAATGAAAAGCAGGGACATCTTCAGGGGGCCATTACAATCCCTCCCATGGGGAAGAAAGGATCTTCGGTCACTTGAATATCAATGTGAAGATGGGGAGGGTGTTATTTGGAGGACTGAACCAGGCTCTGCAGGGCACAGTTAAAACAAAGAGGAATCTGCTCAAGGGCCATGGGCTGCTGCTAAGTCAGAGGTTTGGACAGCATGGATTTTCGTGTTGGAAATCACAGCATTAATATGAAGGACACGATTGAATCCACTCCATACTAGGGGGTCTGGACAGGAAATTTAGACTGGGTGTTCACACTGAATTTCATTTCTTTACATTTTTAAAGCATAATTATGAGCTAAAAATAGTATGTGTGAAATATTGTGGCCTTTGATGTCTACTCTCGCCAAAAGATATCTTGGAGCCTGGTGCCACGTGGTGTGCTGGCTGCCAGGAGGGAAATACGAATGAGATACAGACTCTGCAGCCTACAAGCCCACAACCAGATAGGACATGCCATGTCACAGTACAGCAGGGAGGACGGGGTGAACCATGGGACCAGAGAGAGGGACCCTAGAGGAAGGAGGGCCCATGAAGTAAAACATAAAGCATACAGACAGCTGGGTGTAGCCAATAGTAACAGCAGTCTCATGGTGTTCCCTGCATGCCATGCACTAAGAATTGCATATACAAGGAGGGCTCAAAATATACAGTGAACGTTTAACCAAAAAGTTGCTACATAAGACACATTGCCATTAATGGCCCGCAAAGTACTCCCCCTGGCTATCGAAAACACTTAAGCTATCTTTCTTGTGGCTTTCTGAAGCAGTACTAGAAGCATTTTTTCATGAGTGTCGTCTCCACGTCTTAGCAACATGGAAGTGTGATTTAAAACACAAATACAAAGAATACAACTACTGAGGGACATCCTTGGAAAGCCTCCTGAAAACATGATGGTGTGTGCTCCTCCCCCTTGTTCACAGGATCTGGCACCGTGTACCTTCTGGGTCTTTTCAAGTCAAAATAATCATGAAAGGTAAATGTTTTGAATCAATTTAGGACACCAAAACGGCCAGGAGAGTGCAACTAAAGACACTCACAAGAAAGGACTTCCGGAACTGCTTCGGAAAGTAACAAGGACACTGGGGCAAGTGTGTTCACAACAAGTGGGAGGATTTAGAGGAACACTCTGGGCAAAGTGCATTTTACTGTAATAATTTTTTTAATTTAAATATTTACTTATGTTCCTGTCACCTCTCACATATTAATTTACATCACAAGTCTGACAAACGGATGTCCCGGGTCTCCACTACTCTTCCCCGTGGTTGCCGCTGTAGGTCAGGACTTCAGGGTCTTACGTGTTTTCTTTCTGTTGTCCTTGTTGTCTTCTCCTTTGCCACACCAGAGTGAGCCAGTTATAAGGTGAATGACACTTGGTGAGCTAAAATCCTTCAAATCTTGCTCAAATAAAACCCGAAACCCTTAACTGTTTGACTAGGTCAGGCCTCCGTATACTGTCTGCCCTCACCCCACCCTCTCCCAAGCTCCCGCTCTGGCCATTCACAGACCCAAAACAGTGGGCTCCTCATCCTTGCAGCGGCTCCCTGTGTGTCCTCCAGGGCCTTCTGCTGTGGTTCGCATCCCCAGCCTGGGTGCCTCCTTCCCCTTCTCTCCCCACAGCTCAGTGTTTGTCCCTCTTTCTCCCAGAAAACTTGGAGATTCTCCAAGCAGGAACTCGGATTTTCTTCTTCCCCTCTCTGGCTTTTACACAGTGCTCGGCACATAAAAGCCAGGCAGCCATTGTTTGCGAGTTCACCTACTGAGCGGAAAGTGTTGCCCTTCAGTGTGGCTGGGCCCCTCTGCCAATCGAGTGGCTGCACAATTGCTGGTGATTGGAGGACACTTAACACCGGAAAGGGCTCCACGGCTAGGCCTCTTGAATGCTGTGAAATGAGTATCAAAATCAAAATGCTGTTCAGTTTAGGGGTATGAATAAATGATTTCAAATGAATTGAATTTTCTTCTCAACACTGAGTGGTGGCACAAAATGAATTATTAGATAGCATATTTGAAGTAATAGTCCTCTCTTGACTTCTCTTACCATTTGTTTTTACTTCTCTTATGGACCTCTGTACTCAGTGTCCTGCCAATCCTACAAATGTTTGTCTCTTCCAACGTTGGAAAGGGTAGGGCCTGGCACTTTGGTACTGATTTTGAGATTATTTCCTGGCATTAGTCTGCTTCAGAAGTTTGTTTTTATATGCATTTGAATTTTATGATTTTTGTGGGGGAAGAGTTTGCTACTAAGGTAAATAGAACAAAAAATGTGGAAGGTGAGCTCCAGTTTTTTATGTCTGTGCTGTTTTCCACAGGTAACTCCTAGGAAGAATCTAGAACTTTCTCTATGGTTGCATACACACAGGCATTTATAATCCACTGAGGTGTTTGGTTTATTCTTCTACTTCTTATATTCTGCCACTTCAGTTATTTTTAAAATATTATTTAATAATAGTCTTTGAAATTCACATATAGACAAATGCACGTATATATCTACAGACACACATACATAATGTATATGTACCATACATGCACGTGTTCACACACATAAGTAACTTCTTTTTCCTGTTGTTTGCATTTAACAATTATTTTTTCTTCTGTTTGTTTTTGCTTCAGCTATTTGAATTAGGTTTCTCTAACTAAAAAATGAAAAGAATCCTCTGTACATTTTTGCTAGCACTGAGTATAGATAGCATTTTGTATTAATGCAAGTTTTGTGATAGGAAAGATCCCTAGATGTGAGGTTGTTAGATCGGGGACTGTGTGCTTTTGAATTTGGATAGCTACACCCTGAAATATTTCTTCTACAAGAACAGTGCCTAGATAGTATCTGAGATTGCTCTTCGTGTTACACGTTTAAAAATTTGATCAGTCTTTTTTTCATTTTCAATCAAATGAGGAGAAATTGCTATCCATTAATTTTTATTCCCCTATAAATAAGGTTGACAAACATTGCATGTTTCTTAGCTTGTATGTTTATTTCCTTGTGATTGGCCTTTTGTTCAGCTTTATATTGACTTGTCTGCAATATTTTTTGAAAGAACCATAAAACGAATATTAAACTTTTGTATCTTACACATACGATAGTTACTTCCTCCCAATCCTCTTTTAACATTCTTGATTGTAGCTTCTTCAAAATTTAATATGTTTATAATAAAACTTGTCAGGTTTTTTAAATTTTTTTCCTTAAGTCCTTTTTGCTGTTTTGTTTTTAAATTTGATAACTAGTCAGGTAGATTCTAGTTAATTCTGGCTTAGTTTCAAATTTTCTTTGGTGTTTGGCACATTTTGTAGTCCCCTATAAAATAAAATTATTTTTTTAATTGATAATTATTCATGGGATTTTGATTGAGATTTTATTAAGTTCATAGTATTGTATCAGGAGAGTCAACACATTTAAAATATGGACTCTTCCCACCCAAGTGCATGATATATTGCTTTATTAGTTCAAGTTCTGCTTATGTCTTAGAGTAAATTTTCATCACTTTTGTTATATAGGCCTTGCACAATTTTGGTGGTTTATGTCTATTTGTTTTATAAATTTCTTGTTACAGTGAACATGACTTTTAAAGTGTGATTCTAATGTTTTATTCTATCATATAGAAAAGTTAATTTTTAATTTTACTTCACTTACTCACATAGTTTTTCATAGACTCTATTATTCTTGCCGTTGCCTTTCACTGTGATTAATGAAGCCTACCTTTAGAAGGATTATGATCAATTATTGTTATATTTATTTTCCACCCTTATTAGATCTTTCCTTTAACTTTCTCTGATTTCTTGGTTGTTCATTACCTGAAGTTGGTTACTTATTTGCAACATTTTCCATTATTTATTGGTACATTTTAAGGCTCTGTTTCTCTGAGTTCATTTTTGGGTTAGCCCATTTTGATGTGTATTCGCTTCTAAATGCATTGTGATTTTTAGTTTTGAATTTCTCTTAAAGTCACGTGCCTTTCTAATGCTGACAAACACCCGAAATAAATCTGCTTAATATGGGAAATGTCTGTTTTGCCTCAAGATTTCAGTTTATGTTTGGCTGGCCAGTTGCTTTCAGGCCTGAGGTGAGGCAGATCATCATGGCAGGGAGCACATGGGTGAGAAAAGCTGAGGAAGCCACAAGAGAAGCAAAGAGAGAGCCAAAAGGAGCGCCCGGATACTAGTACTGGATCTCGGCCAAGGGCTCAGCCCCAGTGGACTCATTTCCTTGCACGAAATCTACGATGATTTCCAAATAATGGCTCAGGCTAAGGACAAAACCTTTAGCACCTCGGCCCATTCTAAATCCAACCCCTAGCAAGTCATACTTTATTGTTTTAAAGTTTTTTTTCATTTTGTTTACAATCGGAGCTTTGTGTGTTTTGTTTTTGGAGGGAAGAGACACAAAAATTTTAGCTACTTAATCAGAAAATATAGACTTTAATTTCTACTTTTTTATTTATTTATTTATTTATTTATTTATTTATTTATTTATTTATTTATTTATTTATTTTGTACCAGGGATTGGACTCTGATCCTTGCGCTTGCCAAGGCAGGCCACCGAACCACTGAGCTAAATCCCCAGCCCTTAATTTCCACTTTTTAAATTGTATGAGATTCTTTTGTCGCACTATAGAGTCAGTTTTTGTAAGTACCCTATGGATGTTGGAAATAAGTCGTTTTTGTCTGTTGGAGAGAGTGTTCAGCATGGTAACATCAGTATTAATATTTATTTCTAGCTATATCATTTTCTTGATTTTTGAGAAAGCTATAGTTTCAGCATTCAGATACAGTTGTGAGTTGATTTTTCTTCATAGAGTTCTAACATATTTGATACATGTTACTAAATATGATCAGCCCTCTGTATGCACAGATTCTGCATACTAGGATTTAACCAATCACAGATCAAATATATTTGATTTTAAAAGTCTGTATTGACCATATACAGACTTTTTTCTTGTCATTAGTCCTTAAAGCACATGGCATAACAACACTTTTCGTAGAACTTATATTGTATTAGATATTATATGTAATCTAGAAATGATTTGAACTATATGAGAGGCTATGCATAGGCTATTTATATGGGTTTATGTGCAAATACTATACAAGAAATTTAAGCATCCGTAGATTTCAGAGCCTGTATGGTGTCGTGGAATCAATCCACTGTGGATACTGAGATGTAACTCTACATATAACATATCATCTTTACAATATTTAAACCTTTTTATTTTGTTTATTTATGTAAGTATTTATTTATTTATTTTTGGTACCAGGGATCGAACTCAGGTCCCTGTGCTTGCAAAGCAGGCGCCGGAACCACTGAGCTACATCCCCGGTCCAAACCTTTTTATTTTTAAGCTCAAGTTTATTATGATTCACAGGACCCGTCTTGATCTACTGATGAATCTTCACAATTGACAGTTCCATACCATCCTATTGTAGATATGACTATCATAAAGAACATATAGGTAAACTCTTTTTTGTGTATGATATATGGCTTTTATTTTTAATAAGGTATTTTTAAATTTGCAATCATTATAAGAACTGAAATATTTAATCTTACAATTCTAATCATTTTTTCTCCTTTTTATATTGTTAGTTTCATTGTATGTTCTCCCCCCCACACTCCTGTTTTGATAATTATGCATTTTTTCCCAGTGCATGTTTGTTTCTTTGTTTTTTGGTGAGCCTGGGTGGGGACCCAGCACAGGGCCCTGGGCATGATAGTCAAGCCCTTTACCACTTCCTCCTCACCCCCTACATAGTGGATACTTGAATACACTATATAAACTTACATTTTCCAATTCTATGTTGATATTAGCTGTTTTCTTCAAATCTTGCTTCTGTATTAGATCCTTAATATATTTTACTTCCCTTACATTTCTCTGTCCCTTCCTGGGTTTTGTTAAAATGCTCAGTAATTATAGATTCATTTTGTGTGCTCCTTTAAAAAATTTCCCTAGGAATTATTTTGGAAAAATTACCTTAATTGTCATAGCCTTATTATCAAACATCTTTAGAACTATCCACATGCATTGTGGCTATTGCCTACATTTTCTTGAGTCTCAAAAACAACTTCATCCTATTTTAGATTCTTTTATTTTTCAATGATATTGTTTTTTTATTTTCCTTGAATATGCCTTCAGATATTCCCTTCAAAAAGATCTTGTGGGATAAAATATCTTGAGACTGTATGTCTGAAAATGTCAACTCCATCTTCACACATTGAAAATGATTTAATTGTAAAATTCTAGGGTGAAACCATGTTTTTTCAGAATTTTGAGGATGCTGTGCATCCAAATTTTCTGATGAAGAGAATGATGTCAGTTCCTTGTTCCTCTGTTCTCCAAACTGCACGTCAGCTATCACTTGTTGTTCTTGAGCCTTTGAAATATAGGTGGTGGACTGAAGAACTGAATTTTTAAATGTATACAATTCTAATTAATCTAAACATTAAATAGCCACATATGAGTATTGCATTAGTTCAGCTTTACCATTAAGGAGATATAACCAGTTGTTTCATTATTCATTATTAATAATTTAGTATTAGCTTTCATTCTCCCAGAGTCATAACTTCATACTTTAACCCTTTCCCATTTGTACTTTAGACTATAGAAGAGTCTTTCATTTTGATCTAGTTCATGATCCAATTTTCAAATATTCTAACTTAGTTTCATGGTAATTGTGTCTTTAATTTCCTAGATCTCTGCTCTTCTATATTTGATCAAAGCCAGTTGACTTTATCATGGTATTCATAAAATTTTAGACGTCTGTTTATGTATTATATTCACACATGTAGACATGCATACATTTCTGTTTCCTTTGTTAACTTTTATTTCCTTAGCAGATACTTCTGTTTGTTGAGTCTGCTGCGCTTTTTTCGTGATATAGTTCCTTTAAATGTTTAGCAATTCTTGGATGTTTGCTTATATTTATATATGAGGTTCTTGATTGAAATGTGTTGATAGTGACATCTTATTTCCTCAGCACAAAAGAGAATCTCTGTTGAACTAGCAGCAAATGCAAACTCCAATAACAGAAGCCTTTGTTCTAGGGATTAGGCAAAGGAAGACAGACATGTCACTCAAAAGCCCCTCTTTAAGGCAAGTTCATAACCTCTCATGTTGGCACAGCAAACCTATCAGAGGTACTTCTCAGAAACACCTCTTTATAGAGCTACATTCACAGCATAATTCTAGAAACATACATTGGCATCATCTGCTTTAGAATAAGGGATTAATATAGTGCATACCTAAGAATACACAAACAGTACAAATCACGGGTCCAACCACCCAACCTACTACTTCCAGCGTTCACTACTACTTTGAACTTGTAATTCGTTATAAAGTTTTTTTTTGGTGTTGTGTGTGTTGTTTCTGTTTTTGTTTTTTTGCAAACTTCACTTACTTTGCAGGCTCTTTTGTCTATGTGGCGTATGGATTCCAGAGTCCTGCCAAGTTTCTTTGAATGGATGTATTTAGAATTGGTATTTCCCCTACTATTCTGGCACTTTATCATTATATTTCTATTAATACTTTATGCCTTAAAGTCGTTTTGAGTGATACCAGTATAGTAGCTTCACCAGATGTCTTTTACACGACACATGGTACCCTCTTACTACTGATAAACAAAAGATCTTTGTAAAAACTCTAGCCTGAAAATATTAATCTTTCACCTGGGCTATCTTTATTAATATATGTAGTGATCTATGTTTACATCTACCTTATTATTTACTATTTGGCTTATCTGGGTTCTTTTTAATGCTGTTTACTTTCTTGCTTTTTAAATTATCATTCTACTGTATATTTAACACCTCCCCCAAGCTGCTTTTAAAATTATTTTATTTATACCTTTTCCGAAAGGGGAGTAGCTTTTCTGCGATGTGCCTTTGTGATTTTTAAAAACATCTTTTATTGTGAATGTTTGCTGAGTTTTTGAATCCGTGTATTGATTTCCATTAGTTTAGAAAAGGTTTTTTGCCATTATCTCTTTAAATGTAGCTTCTTCTCAGTTCTGTCTTGTCTGATGTATCAATCACATATGTTACACACTTTCTCTTGTGCCCTACTTTTGCTTCCTCCCATTTTATACTCTCATTTTGCATCTGTGTAGCTTTTCTGTCCATGGTCTTCAGCTTCTCCAATCCTGTCCTCAGCTCTGTCAGTTTGGGTGTTACATGCATGCTTTTAGTTCTCATTTTAAGACATATTTTCGTTTATATAAATCTATCTAACTCATTTGTGGTAATTCTGTGGTGGCTTTGTATTGCGTCCATCAGTTTAGACTGAACTATGTTCCTCAGATTCTCCTCTTTCTGAGTTTCCAGTTGAATGGGGCCACAAAAGACATTATATGTACATCTTGGAAGACAGAACTGAAGCAGTAACCATACTAAAGCACCATGGGACGTCGTGAAGCTATCTGATGCCGTGGCTCACAAACTCATCACTCATCTGTTGGTTTACCTCACTGGTTTTGAGCATTACCAGGCCTTCAGTCTGCTTCTCTTTCAGCTTCTCTGAATCCTCCAATGTAGACCAACTGTGTAACAAAGTATGAAATATAAATGAGACTTCTTTCCTGCAATAATTGTCAATGAGATTACGACCAATGAGAAGTCACACAGCCTTTATTTGATCTTCGTGTGCTCCAGCACATTCCTACGTATCCCAATTTACAGACTTTTCGTACATTGCCCTTTTCCTAATGCCTAACCGTGAAACATGAAGCTTCCGTCTGAGAGAAATACATCAACTTTAAATATTTCTCCAAATGGATAGATAATAACTGATCCAGATTAATTATCTGAAAAAAATTATCCCCCATTTCAAGTTTTTTCTGTTACTCCCGTTTTCTTGTTCAGAAAATCAGATATTTTATAGTCTTTAATTTAATAACTATCGTGTATGGATCTGTTTCTCTTACCTACTTTTTTCCTCTTGGTTTTTTAACACATAGGCTTGTCTCTTTCCATGCCTAAAATGATCTTAATGAGTACCAAACACTGTGCATAAATACCAAAGACACCTCAGATGTTTGTGAACTTGCATTAGAAAAGATTGTCTTTTGTTTTGCTAGGCACATAAAATCAGAGGTGTAACTAATTCAGGAATAAGCTTTTTGACTAACTAGATGCTTTGATGAAGTTTCAGGCTGTTTCTCCTTTGGTTAGTCTGTAGTGCATTGCTTTATTCACTGGGCCCACTCATCTTAGTGGGTCTTTGTCTTCTTAGCACCAAGAGAATCCACAATTTTCCATTCCCCCTTCTTAGTTCATAGCTTAGCTCTTTTAGCTCTACTTTTACACCTTCAGAATTTGGTAGACGCTTTGACAGGTGAGTCAGTAACATCTTCAAGCTGTGAAATATCCAATTTTTGTCACTCCATTCTATTTAGGTTCCAGTCTACTGTGGACTTTCCCCACCCATGGCCCCTTTTCTAGCAAAGGCCCCAGCTCCCAGTCTTCTAATGCCCAGTAGCACCATAAGCTTCTAAGGAAAATTCTGCTGAAGATCATTACACTTTTCCAAGAGCCACCCTTGTCCACTATTTTAGCCTCTAATCCTCATTTCCACAGCTATTTATTGTACACCATGAATCAAATGATTTTTATGTTTACCTTGGCCTTTTAAAAAATGAAACCCTTCTCAGCTGGTAAATTGGTGTGCTGAAAACTACCTTAATCTTCAAAGGAAAATTAAGCCTGTCAATGTATTCTTATTTATGCCTTAAGCAAATTCCTATCACTGTATCACTTTGCTTTTAGAATAACCAGTTTCCCAGTCTTGCCATACCTTTTATAATGGTTTGTTAAAAGGTCATATAAATACTAACTTTAGAATGAAGATAGATGAACATTTACAGCCAGTAAGAAATCTTGAACTAGAAATTCCAAAGCATTTTGAACCTTTGGCCTAAAAAAATAAGCATCTAATCTCACCTTTTTCTCTTGCTATACAATGAGGTTCTTTAAGTTGAAGAATATGTTACTCATCATATTCACACTTACCATAATACTTAGTTTTTGTAATTACATAATAGATCTTCATCATTTATCTATTAAATAATTATGAGTTAAATGAATACATGATCACACTGAGCTCATAGTAAGTGATTTGATTTGTATTATTCATAGGATGAATAGTATTGCTTTTATAATTCCAGAGCACAGCATATAACATTAGAGAATTAGAAACAAATATTTTGTTTCATTATAGAATCCTGTATGTTTCATGCTCCTACCAAAGCTTAGACAATAATAAAAACAATTTGTCTCTCACTTCTGGGATTTCTCCAAGAGAGTTCTTTAGAAATGAAGGACTTTAGTCATGTGGTCCTTATAGATTTTATAGTAATTCAAGAAATATATATAAAAAAGTTGTGCTATACATTTCAGTTCTCTTAACACTTATATTTCCCTTTAGAAAAGAAAAAGCAATCACATCAAAAGAGAAACTGAAAAGAAATGTTACCTAACATAAAAAGTCATACTTTTCAAAGATTATATTCCCATTTCTACATAACATGATCTCATTATAAAATCATCAGTACATTTTTTAGTCATAAACAAGGCAGTGAAAAGAAAATGAATAGCAATGTAAATGACTTTCTGGAAAGTGACATCTATTCCAATTTCAGAAAAAAGCTGACTCTCTGAAATATTAATTGATCAAAATGAAGAGGCCAGATTTTAGATACACAGAGAAGCCAGGGAACCTTTCCCATATCTCTGCAGCTTGTTGTGAAGGAACCTGTGACACTGACTTTGAATTTAAATTGAAAAGTAAATAAAAATAGAACACAGTATCAGGCTGTCAATTTGAACACCTTCAATGAGGAATGCTATGCTTCTGTTGTTTTGCAATTCAAACACAGAGTAAGAAGGAACATGATTCTACTCAGAAATAAAATTGCCATCTTCCTGGCCACTACAATGGGATTCCAGAGGGTCAGCCTCTGGCCCTTTCTTCCCTGACTTAGAAAAGTAGTCTAGGTCATTTGTAGAAATATAGTAATTGATAGAACCAACTAAAAAAAATCCTCACTTGCTATGGAAGTATTCCAATCCTATGGGAAAAAGCTTAATCTAATGTCATTCTCTCAACTGTTTCAAGAAGAATCACCACTATCTAACAAATTTCCCAACCTTTCCCAGTCTTTGTATTCTGCATTTTGGTTTTTCCACCCAAATATTTTATTTTTTTGTGAAATAATTATTTATGTACTTGTTTGCAAGGACCAATACAATTCATTTAGCATAGTTTCTCCAAACAACAAATGTTTCTTTTCAGAGGGTTCAAATGGACACCTCTGTCAAGTGGCCCATATATGAAGGTGTTAAAGATAAAAGCAGGCTGTCAAGTTCCAAGCTCAAGAACAATTACCAAAAACAATGACAGGCTCAGCACTTCAGAGCATTTGGAAAGAGATGCCTCACCTGTTTTCATCTTTCACTGTCTTCTGAACATACTCCCATTATATTTTGGAATATAAAATTATTCAAATGAGTAAATCTTCTTCATTGCTTTACAAGTCTCTCTGTAGTAATCAATCCCCCCCTCCATCAATTACTCTGACTATAATTCACAGTATTCACAGATCAATAGATTAATGGCCATACCCCATTTGTGTTGGGGTAAATTTATTTAGAATATGATCCAAGAAACATAAAAGTGTTACAGATTGAGATGGTTTTTATGTCCAAAGAGTGAGCCACAGCCCTTTCCCACTATTCATGCATGAAGCTCATTAATAACTTTCTTCTCTCAGTAACTGAAGATGAATCCTTTAATTTGAAGTGGCCTTAACATTAATGAGTCATGTCATTACTCTGGAATCCTTTAAGTTGTTTTTTTTTTCCTCATTGACTCAGTGAGGTAGAAATTAAGGACAGCTCCCATTAGTTTTATATATTTCCCAAAGCATCTGCTCATGGTTGCAAATTGATCTATCCCAAATATTTATTTGTCTGTAAATGCCATTGAGTCAATATTTCACTTAAGATTTGTCTCTTTGTTTTTATCGAAACACAGAATCTCTTTTAAAAGTTCCATCAATAGCATCATTTGCAATTTAAATGCTTTAAAAATATGATCCTTCCTGCTGTGTTTTTGAATACTTCCTTCATATTTAATTGCTGTAGACACTTTAGTTCCTAATTAAACTTTATTGTTTATGATGTTGCTGCCATTAATGGACATAACAGGAAAAAGAAAGGATAGTCCTAGCAAATTCTCTGACTGCTAATTCCAGGCTTAATACTTCTTTTAGCTGTAATGAACTCATGGAGCTGAGAACAAAATGGATAGAAGGTAAAGCACAAAGCAAGTTCACGTTTTTGAGAATTTACTAGATGTTCAGGAAGACAAGCTTGAATTGGACTTGAATTGGACTCTGATTGATAGGGGAGATTAGCTTAGAAATAGCATCTCAAACACTTGCAAGATGAATATTCTCATTTTTCAAGGTTCTTTTTTCCAGCACTTCCCCAGGTTTTGCATTGGTGACAAAGAGAGGCATATTCTCCACACACAAAGCTTGCTTCATCCTCAGAGCCTTAAAAGACTTTTATTGTGAAAGAAAGGAGACACTTGATGAATCGGATGGGGTTTGGTCATGGGAAGATTTGCTATGAACCATTGCATCGAGGCTGTAATGCCCACCAGGCTGACACGCTTATTGCCCATTTCAGAGATTAAATAGTTTTGGAAAAATTTTCTCCCCTGGCTGTTGTAATTGTGTCTGTGAAATAAGTGTTCATTCTGCTGCAGCAACATGGTTGGTTGGAATGCTTCCTTCTGTATTTTCCCCCAGTGGACTAATTCTTTAAAAAGTCTACAGTTTCAGACATTATCAGTTAAGCCATGAACTTGCTAACACCTTTCCCAACTCTTAACACCCTTGTCAGGTCCCATACTAACACATAATCAGAGACACTATTCTGTCCCTTTATCATGCGTTGTCTTTCTGTGTGTTTGGAGGGAAATAAAGGAGCTGAAAAATTATTCTGGGAGATGGACAGAACCTAACATTAGGAACTTTGAGAAGCTTACAAGCCCTGATCAAAAATACAGTGTTCAAATAGTGTTTATTACAGTCAAAGGCAATGTTGCCACTGATCCTTCTCAAAATAACCCCTTATCCCATCCTTCCTTCCACTTTCTGCAGCAGTTCTGGAAGGTCCCTTTTCGTGAGTGTGTTTGAAATACTTCCAGGGGAAAGTTAATGAAAATTTGTCTTTTATTGTAGTTTTTAAACCATAAGCACTCACCATAGTTTTGCTCACTCCTTATGTGCTGCCAGATAGTAACACTCAAGAGTAGAAAGGGGGATGCTGTAGTTCTGGGACGTCTGAGGCTTCTGAAAAACCCCTAGTTCCCCCAAATGAAATAGAGTGAAGAAAACATCCCAAAATGAGGAAAGAGGGCACAAGCAAAAAAAAAAAAATCTAGATTCATCATGAACAAATCATCTTTCCTGACTTTGCCCAGGGTCAATATTGCATATCAGTCTGCTAACTGCTGACAAGTACTGTCTGACCTTTTGGGTGATTTAGAGCATTTCTGTTCCCAGCCTGGCCAGATTAAGATCGTTCTGTGTTAACATGGATCACTATATATTCCTTACACAGCAGCCATATCTGGAATTTCTGGGTTTATCATTTTTTAGGTAGCTTTAATATCATAGTTTAAAATTGAATGTGAGACTATCAAAGAGACCTAGAGACAGTTAATATAATATTTACTTCTGAGCACTCACTCTACTCCTAACACTGCTAAGCCTGCAGTGATTATTTAATCTTGTGAAAATTCTATGAGCTAGGTTCTGTGGTTTTCTTGTAAAAACACAATTTTGAGAGCTTGCACGATTTGCCTAATATCACACAACTAGTAATTAGTTCAGTCAATTTAAAACCAGGTCTTCCTGATTCCAGATTTTCAGCTCATTCTTAACTACTGTCCCACTCTACCTTTAAAACAGTCTCTAGTATCCTGAGCAAACAGAATGCACTGATGCTAGAAAGGTGATTACTAACCAGACACATTTTATATTAATCTGGGCTGGGACTGATTTTTATCTCTTTCTATTTGTGGGAATGCTCCAGGTGACAAGAAAATAATTTATAATGGAATATGGCTCAAAATCATACTGGTTGTTAATATCAGGGCAGTATTCTGGTGTCTAGAAAAATATATGTTGAGGTGGGAAGCAGGACTTGGAATGTGAATATACAAATATCATGAAAAGGTAAACTAGGAGCTCATCTTAATCGGTGAAAATGACCATTGATAGAGTTCAGTAATTAGAGACAGGCATTTGATATGAAAGATGCAGGTCCGGTACTGTTTTCTTACATTTTGACCAATCAGAAGCAAATAGCAATTATTACACTGACGTTGACTGTTTCTGTATCAAGGTGAAATCTCAAAGTTAGAGGATGCCCTATCCTCAAGTCTCTGTCACTCTTGGTTGCATAAGTTCCCCTTCATGGTTTAATCTCCTTTCCTACTTCTCTAAGTGTTTGATACAACATCATGATATCTAAGGGACAGGATCAGGGATCTTCCCTGTCTCACATGCGTGTTGCAGGGATTAATGAACTAACATATTCTAAAATGACTTTAAGAGGTGAAGTGTTACATAAGTGTCAAACATGGTTAACTAGCAGTCAAGTTATTAAGCACCTGAATATTATGCATCTTTTCTGAATTTCAGAAAAAGGAATGTACATATTCATTTTCAGCAGCACTGTTATTTGAATGATATTCAGACACTCAAATAAATGTCTACCCCAATTCTAATTATCTCTGCTCTTTTCATACCAGTCATGGAGGCCTTAAGGTGGCATATTTATGCAACTATCGGTGAGATAGATGCTGTTACTAATCTTGTGTAGTTTTTGGTGTCAAAGAAAAGGCATAGAGTGCAATGAAGATATTCCTTGCTTTTCAGCCGGTACCCCAAACTTTGCTTTTTAAAATTTTTTTCATTTTTACTAGGCCATGTTTGCAGTGCATAATGATTCATTCCTCGTGGGGAGTTGATCCGTGGACGTAAATACATCTAGGCTCTTTTTGTATCTCCTTCCCCTCCCCAACCCAGTGCAATGAAAATATTCCTTGCTTTTCAACCTATACCTTGTGTTTCTGATACTGAAGAACAGAGAGGCAGCCAGGCCTGGTAGTTGATAGAAGGAGCTTTGGCCCAGACTCCCTGGCTCCCAACCCTGGCCTTGCCATTAGCTATGTGACTGTGGGAAAGTTATTTCACTTCTCTCTGCCTCCATTTTTTATGTGAAAACTTGAAGTACCTATTTCATAGTCCTCACATCAAGGTGCTAAGGAAAAGCAGTTCCTGAATGCACTAATTGCTTTTTCAAAGGCTATCTTTAAAACTGCCATTAACACTGACCTAGGCCAGTCTTACTCTCAAATAGAAAAAGAAGTAGAATTCGGTAATTAGTTTTCTAGGAGTTGTGTGTGACATTCAGAAGTTTACAGAGCACATTCAAGCACTTGTTATGTACCAGGACACTCACCCTGTGGTGAGATAGATCAGTAGAGAGACAAGTTTTTATTTTTGCCTCTTTTCTGGCAACTCTATCCAGTCCCTACTGTTCACCCTACATACAGGGGTGGACACAACTCCGTGCTAAGTCAATCATACTAACTGCTCCTGCCAGAATAATTATATGATTCAGTGGAACCCATCTGAGGTGTCCCTTGGAATGTTAAGTAAGGATGGGATTTAAAAGTAAATCATAAACAGCATCACTCCTGTGTTCACAATGCTAGAACAACATGATGTTGAGTCTACAAGAGACCAAATTCATTGCCAAGGGCAGAAAGTACAGCTGTTGCTGAGAAGTATGAAGCCAAGCAGGGATGAGCTGAGATGAGAGATGAACACTGCAGTGAGCTCTGGTGGCCTTAGCTGGTTTTCTGTTTCTTTGTTTTGGTTTTTTGTTTGTTTCTTACTTTGTTTTGGTTTTTTGAGACAGGGTCTCACTATGTAGTTGAGACTGACCTGGAACTCACTATGTAGCCCAGGCTGGTCTCGAACTCGCAGCGATCCTACTGCCTCAGCCTCCCAAGTGCTGAGATTACAGGCGTGTGCCACCACGCCTGGCTGGTGGCCTTGGCTTTGACAGTAGCCTTTGAGTCCTTGGTCCCCATACTTTCACTTGGTCAGAAGTCCAGTACATCTCTCAGCCATGTGGACCAATAATCAGATTCTTTACATTTCACTTAAAATATTTTGAAGTCTATTTCTGTCTCTTGAAACATAAAAAATCCTTACAAGACAAAAGCTGTAACTCACCCACTTTGTGGAGAAAGGAATCGAGGCCCACAGATGTTAAGTGACTTGCTTATGATATTAAGTGGTTTTCAGAGCCAGAACATCATATCCTGAGCCATGTGGAATGAGATGATCCCACAGGCTCTCTTCCAGGAGCTGGATGTTAATGAAAGGGACTGAGGATTTAAATGGCCCAGTCAAATCATGGCTACCCTCATAGTTCTTTTTTTTTTTTTTTTTTTTTTTTTTTTTTTAATTTTTCCCTAGCCACTAAGAAAAAAAAATCTAAGGCAAGTTGTTTAGGAAGTGAATAATTTGCAAGAACCACTAGCCCTAGACGGTGGCTGTCTGCTGTAAGACACCACCCCATCTACTTGCCAGAGGTGAGAAGCCACAGAGCCAGCCTTTTCCCATCTTCCAAGGTGCTACTCTGGCAAATGCAGAATATGCAGAGCCCATCAACCCCTTGGGTCTCTTAGAAATGTGATTATGGAGCATTCCCCTTCCTTAAAGAGCAGACTTTTGTTTTTATTAGCATGTGTCAATATGGAATAACTTTTCAATGCAAATATGAGTGACATTATGTTTTCCTGACATGTTTGGAAGCAGCCTGGGGCAGGGCGGCAGTGAATCAGTAAACATCACCCGTGGTGTGCTGGGGATTCATCACGGGTGCACACTATTAATGGGCTGCTGCCATATGTTCCATAATAGCATGTTTGCTAACATGGGATTGGGCTGCCTGGTTGTCTGACAAAGCTGCCAGATCAGTTTCCTGATGTATAGAAACAGGCTCTGTTAGCCAGATGCAGAAATCTAGCAAGGTCGTTATAGGAGTAATTTCCATTTTGTGTGCTTTTTTCCCCCTCATTGACTGTAAGAGAATGTGATTTGCCTCATTGCGGTATGATTCCAGGTGCAAAACACAATAATGACCTTTATGCCAAAGAATGAAGTTCACAAAATTGATAAGACAGCCTCGATTCAGCAATGTTGGAACCCATTACCTAGAGGCAGGAACCGTGTTAACTTCTTCACATGCGAGGTCTGAGGTCAAGGTGAAGGCCCAGGCTGCAGCAGGACTGGACTCAGACAGAAAGAAAAAGGAAACTCGGGCTGCCCAGCAGCGCTGAGGTTTGCAGCCCTCCCTGGGAAAGGCACAGGGCTCTTGTGGGAGTTGGAAAGTTCAGCGAGGTCCTTTATCAAGGTGGACGTCTGATGAAACCACAGCCCACTGTGAGCTTGAGAGCTGGGCTCCCGGAGCCGGGCTCCTGTGAGGAGCTTCCCTGCTCCTCCTGCAGCCCCTTCTCGATTTCCTCCACTTTGCCTCTGACCCAGAACTATACCACCTGCATTGAGATGGTGCTTCTTTTTCCTCTCCTGGAATTTTGATTATTGGTGCTTGCACTTAATCAGAGATTTGTTAGGGAGTCTTTCCTGTAACGTAGGAAACCGGGGGATCCCATTTTCACCCACGCGGAGAAGGGTTTCTGGCCAAAACAGCAGGGTGGTCTGATATTAGCACATTATTGGAAGTAGCCAAACAAATCAAGTCCTCCACTTGGTGGAAAAGACAAGCATACAAAACGTGCATTGAGAAATAGTCCCTAGTGCAAACATCACTGGAGACTGGGGGACCCTTCCAAACCAGTGTGGTGGGGGTCAGTGTGTCCTACACTTGCATCCCCTTTCCTCTGTTTCAGTCTGACTGAGAACTCAGTTTCACATTCCCTACACAGGACAGGAAGCCAGACCTAGGGTAAAAATGGGGAGCAAGAAGGGAAAGCAGAAGGTCACATGTTCTTTGAAGCCTGGAGCTTATAAATTAAGAAGGAAGAAATAGAGAATACAAATGCATTCGGTCAGAAGGAAAGGGTAGTGTGGGTTTGAGCATATTTGGCAGAGGAAACAAATTAAAATGGTAAAATGCTTTGTTTGTTTACATCCCCAGAATTATAAGCGTCTCTGTTTGCCCTGGGGTTCATGATATTGAAGGAGGGACCTATTGGATACGTTTATTGATGTTTGATCTCTAGAGCTTTAGCCTAACCAAGGACAGAGGCTGTATATTCTGCAGATGCTCATAGAAGAATAAGGCCTTTTTTTAATATTGCTAGTTCTGCTGTCATTTCAGGACCCCAGAGATTCTGCTTATTAGAATAGCAGGCCAGCAAAGAAATGAGGTGGGCATAGAGGTGGCAGGGGTTAATTTCATATTTATCATGAGATCTTGCATGATTTCCCTAAAAGATACTTAATTTCCACTGGGCATAATAACTTGCAGCTGCCGGATTGTGCTGTGTACCAGTGGTGAGTTCTTGTCTTTGGAGATTTATGCAAGTCATTATTTAAAAATAGAGATCCGGGAGTTACAGCTGGCTAATTAATCTACCACTAAGGAAAGCTTAGCAAATGACCCACTTAACTGTGTTCAGGAACCACGGTTACTCTGAAGCAAACTTTCAAAAATACCCTATACAAATAATCAAATTAACACATTGCACAGCTTCGTGTGCTCTCAGGGATGTATGTGTCCTGATCCGTTTTCTGTTACTGCAACAGAATACCTGCAATGGAGTCATTTCAAAGGAAGGTTATTTAGCTTGTGATTCTGGAGGCTGAGAAGTCCTAGGGCATGGTGGCAACGTGCTAAGGCCTTTTATGCTGTGTCACAACCTGGCAGGAGATGCAAGGGCAAGCAAGCGCCCACAGTAGAGAAAACATGAGGGACAACTTTGCTTGAAGCACACCACTTATTTCTTTATTTATTATTTATTGTCCCTGGGTATCAAGGCCATGGGTACTATGCCACTGAGATGTCCCTTTTTTCATTTTATTTTGTAAATTTTCAGATGAGGTCTTGCTAAATTGCTCAGGTGAAACCTGAACTTGCAATGCCCTACCTCAGCCTCCCAAAGTGCCAGGATTACAGACATGCACCATATAGTACCCGACTCTTGAACCAACTAACCCAGTGCTGGGGAGAGTACCAGCTCACTCCTAGGAGGAGGGAATGTATCCCCTTGGCCATCACTAATTCAGGCCTTCACACACAGTTGAATGTCCACAGCCTGGGCACCTACATGTTTACTTCTTGGTCTTTCTGACTGAGGCTGCTACCGGACCTGCTTATTGTCCTTTTTGTCTGTGTCACCTGCCTGTGCAGGAACCTCACTATAGTCAGCCTTTTACTGTGTCACCTCCAAGGCCTCTGCCTGTCTTCTGAGGGCTCCTCTGAGGTATGCAAGCCACATACCCACCCAGATCTCCTCTCAGTGCATCCTCTCCCCCAGGCCCTGCAGTCTCCTCCCTCTCATCCTGTCCCATTGTCCAGATGGCCTTTTCTGTTCCTCCCTTTGCCTGAACATGGTCTTTCCATTGTGCACAGCTCCAGTGTGTCTATCTCAGGCCAATTTAAATTTTATTTTCCTTGAACTTGAGGGGGCACAGTTGATATAATCTGGTCATGACACATGTTCATTGTTGGTCTACAAAGGCTATGCTCATGTTTTGCAATGAATCAATTAATTTAGTTATTGTATTTGATCCTATTCTTTTTCTCTCTCTCAGCATAGGCAAGCATTGTATTCTTAACTGTATGTGTATGTATGGTGCTGAGGATGGAAGCCATGGCCACAGTCTATTATGTTTCGAGTGGATCTTTCCTTTGTGTACAGCGTTGTCCAAAAAGTTGTTGTTCGTTGTAGTTTGTATTTATATGTCCCCGTAAAGCCTCGTGTACTCAGAGGTGGAACTTTTGGAAGATGACTGGATTATGGAGGCTTGCTTCGTAGGAGGTTGGAAGAGGCAGGTGGTCACTGCGGATATGACCTGGAAGGGTATCTCTCTCCCCAGCTCCTCCCTTCACTCCTGCTTCCTGTATACCGTGGCACGAGCGGCTTCTGTTTTGCCATACACCTCTGCCATGCTACCCTGCCAGGGAGCCAGCCGACCTTGGACTGAACCCTCCGCAAACTGAGCCAAAATAAATCTCTTGTCCTTTAAGTTTTATGGGTGTCAGGTAGTGTGACTCAGGAAAAAGGAAGGTAAGACGTTGTTATATATGTGTATATTTTAGTTTTTATGAGTGACGTGAAATTTCAGCCCTTTCTGACTTTATTCACTCAGCCTATGCATTTAAACGCCATCCACGTCTCTCTGTCTATGAGGCTGCCTCATTCTCCATGGTAGTCAACCATCATGTATGCCGATCGGCATCCTCCACTACATATGCACTTGGATTTTTCCTTCTTTCTGGATCCCCCATCTTAGCCCATTTTCTTCCACTATAACTCCACAGACCAGGCGGTTTAGGAAGACAGGAGATTTGTTTGACTCCCAGTGGTGCAGGCTGGGAAGCCCAAGAGGATGGTGCCACCTCTGACAAAGGCCTTGGTGCTGCCTCACACCACTGCAGAAGGGCAAGTGAGGGTACAGGGGACAGACTGAGTGGTAGTCAGGTGGAATTCCCTTTTCTAGCAACCCAGTCTGTTTCCTGATAACTGAACTGCTCCCTCCATGAGAGCACTGATCCACCTGAAAGATCCTAATCACCTCTGAAAGATCCCACCTCTGAAATTCACTCACAATGGCAATTGAATTGCAACGTGAGTTTTGGCACAGACATTTACATCATATCTCGGTATCCATTTACCCTAAAACTGGACTCGATAGCTTTCTTATGACTGTTTCACTTTTTTCCTTGTCTTTTGTATAATTCATGTGAGACCGAGGAGTGCTCCTTACAGTCTTTTCCTCCCTCAATTCACTGATCACTTTCTATCTAGATCTTCGCTGAAACTTCACTAAAGCTTTGCATAATTGGTGTTCAACAAACCCCTGTTTATTTAGTAATTTGAACACCGTGACTCTCTGAATTGAAGGTAAACACTTTCTCTATTCATGACCGTATCTCTAGACTCTAAAATGGTGCCCAGCAGGTTATAGATGGGTCTGGAAATAGCTCTGAAGTCAGTAAGTACCTCACTCCTCGCATAAAGTAATTATGGAATAACTGATTATATAGGAGTTGGTATCCCTGTGTTCTAGTTTCTAATCTGCCACCAGTGAGGCACATGACACTGGCTACATCAGCTCACTTCTCTGGACCTCGTTTAGACCAAATGCTTTCTCAAGTCCTTGTCCATTCCTACTTGCTCAGACTGTGAGTTCATCAGAAATTTTTGAACATGAAGCAAGGTCATCCATGCTATGCCATTATCTCCGTGGATACAGGCTAATCGTGTCTAAGGCAGTCAGGCATGGGAGAAAAGGTGCTGGGCAGAAATGAGAGCCCATGGTTCTCATCTTAGGCTCTCAGAACGGTGGTGAGAACAAAATGAGCCAATACCTATAAAAACAAAGTGCTCAGAAATGTTTCTGGTGCACAGCAAGCTGTGAAATTCTGCTGGCTTTGTGGTAATCTGCTGTGTGGCACTTGGAAGTCTGGTCATCCTGATCATGTATAAACCAGGGTACCAGGAATTCTAGTTCGACTGGTGAAATTAATAGATTTCTTTCACAGGACGGTAATCACTAGATGACAGTATGATTTCTTCTAAAGTCCAAATGGGTTGCTTTCAAGTAATAAGTTCTAACTTTCCTGACTTTTGCAAAGTGAGACACAAGAAAGACTATTATCCTTCAGGATCCCATAATAGGCAAGGAAGATGTTGGGACCAGAATCCCTTGTTCTTTTCTTTTAAATACCTAAAAGCACCGTTTCTTCTATAGATCAGTCACTTAAAATAAACATAGACTAGGACCGTGAACTCATTAATATTGTATGCAGATGATATTTCCCCCTTCAGTGAGGAAGTGGTAACTAAATAATTTGCTTTCTCTTATCCTTAGGGAAGTGAATCCAAATATTGGACAAAATATTATTAAAATTCTGAACAGCATTGAAAGCATGAGCTTATTTGCTGCTGTAGGGCTTCTTTTTTCTCTAGGTCAAAAGGTAAAGCTATTAGTTTTAAAGAAAAAACATTAAATGCTTTCAGTAATGGGCTGCAGGTTTTATAACTTAACTGTATTTGCTTCATGAGCAAAAACAGCATTTGATAACAACTATTCTACTGGGCAGCAGAAGTCTTAATCAAACATCATTTCAGTTTAATGTTTTTACATCCAAAATCCAATTTGTGGATTCCTCTGCCATGTAAAAGTTAACCAGAAAATCAGATAAAAATACATAATGAGAACTGGAAACTCTATTGGTTGTAAATTTTTGGGCAAAGGAATGATCAAAGTTTGCAGTCAAAGAGGTGAAATATTCAGTTATCAAGGACAATGTAGGAAAATGAGCACAAACCATTTGCTTTAGAGCTTAGAAACACTAGAGTAAATTATAAGAATTAAACCTGGTGAGTTTAAAAAATTGTGAGCTTAATTTTGGGTAGTACCATAGTTTCCTATTACAATAATGATAGTTTGTGTTCTAATAAAGTCTTTCTACTGCAATACTCCGGATGAGCTCAGCTGAAGAGGCCTGTTTTAAAATATGGAGTATAAATTAAAATAAAACATGCAGTGTGAATACCCAAGAAGGGCTACCGTCAATTAAAGGAGATAATATGTAGAAAGGTAATTTGAAAAATTCCTCAGTCCTATACACATATTTGTTATTATTTCATTACATGAAAACATCAACAGAGTATCTGCTATGTACTGGGGACTTCTTTAGGCACTTGGAAATACAGAAATAATGATACAGATCTCTGCCCTTAAAGATTTCATTCTTATGTTGGGGAAACAGATAGCGAAACAGAAAATGTAGATGTAATACAGTAAGTGCGATGATGACAAGCATGACAATGTGCTTGGGAGCATAGAAAAGGACCCCAAAGTTTCAGAATCAAGGAGTTCTGAGGGAATTAGGGAGGAAGCTAGGTAGTTCTGAGGGAATCTCCGGGAGCGGGTAGCATGAATGTAGCTTTGAGATTAAAAGTAGTACTGTGTATTCTGAATCACTAAAGAGATAGTGTTACTCGAGCTTGAAATATCAAGCAAGGAACAGCACAGGAGTCTCTAGAGGTCAGAATATGGGAGGTGTGGACCTTGCATTAAAGGTTCAGACTTTATCCAGCTGGTGGTGAAAATTCAACCAGGTGGTAATGATAGTTACTCTGGAGGAGGAAGGAAAGTGGGTTCAGGAGTCCGGGAGAACAGTGAGGAGAGTATTGCTGTAGTCTGGGTGAAAGAACAAATTTAAGAAAGAATAATTGACTGGAACAGAGAGGAATAATTTGAAAAATAGCTTCAGAAGACCATGTATGGTGATTGAAAACAAGCTTAAATATAGCCTGGTTTTTCTTAAAAGAGAAACCCAGTATACAAATAAATTGTAAAATAAAAGGCAGACAACAGGAAGAGAGAGAGAGAGAGAGAGAGAGAGAGAGAGAGAGACAGAGAGAAAGTTATTGCAATGCAGTGTGGCCACAGCTGGTGGTGAAAATTCAACCAGGTGGTAATGATAGTTACTCTGGAGGAGGAAGGAAAGTGGGTTCAGGAGTCCGGGAGAACAGTGAGGAGAGTATTGCTGTAGTCTGGGTGAAAGAACAAATTTAAGAAAGAATAATTGACTGGAACAGAGAGGAATAATTTGAAAAATAGCTTCAGAAGACCATGTATGGTGATTGAAAACAAGCTTAAATATAGCCTGGTTTTTCTTAAAAGAGAAACCCAGTATACAAATAAATTGTAAAAAAAAAAAGGGACAACAGGAAGAGAGAGAGAGAGAGAGAGAGAGAGAGAGAGAGAGACAGAGAGAAAGTTATTGCAATGCAGTGTGGCCAACGTATCTAAAAGTGTACCTTAATTTAGTGTAATTTTTAAATGTGTTTTATATGTTTTTTGGTCTGATAGGCTGGCTGTTAATTTGTTTATAATAAACATCATAAAGACTTAGAATAAATAAATAAATCTGATGCTGGTGAATAAAAAAGAAAGGATGTTATATACATGTACTAACTCCCCACGATGAATGAATGAAATTATGTGGCAAAAACATGCACTAATAAAAATTTTGAAAGAAGATCACTGAGTCAAGGAGAGAAAAGAGTTCAAGAGGATGGCCCTCAAGCGTCTGTTGGCTAATCAGTACTACGGTATCCACACAAAAAAGAATTGGGCATAGCAGATAAGACACACTCTTCTTTTTGTCATGTTGATTTCAAGGTCTCTAGAAGACAGGTATCCAGGATATAATTTGATATAAGCTCTGAATTGGGAAGAACAACTCTGAGTAGGCAAGTTATAAGCACATAGGTGGTAGTTAAAACCCTGACAGAAGATGAGGTCTCAGAGAAGGCAGGGAAAGATAAAATCCTAGGGGGATCAATTTTGAGGGCGGACTGAAGAAGAGAAAGTCCCAGAGGAAGCAATAAAATTGAGACAAAAGGATGAAGACAGTGTCATGTCACAGAGACCAGAGGAACAGAGGTTCAGATAGGCTGTGTGATATGAAGTGACACCAAAGCACTGAAATCCATGATAAGAACTTAGTCCCCAGATGTAGAAAAGCCATGGCTTCAGTGCTAGAGCCTTCTCATTGCAGTAGCAGCAAAGTCAACCGAGAAGTGGAGGTGGGAGAGTAAACACAGAGTCCTTATCTGTGTGGAAATTTGGGAGAAAGGACGGAAATAGCTAAAATGGTAGCTCAAGGAAGTGCAGGGCTGAGAATGAGTGATTGGAAGAGTTGAGAAGTTCAAGGATGGAGGCAGAAGAGAAGCAACCTGTAGTAGGAAAGTCAGAAGTACATGATGAAAGAGAAAAAACTTTTGTAGCTCATTCCTTAGAAGTGGGAAGGATGGAGGGACAGGCTCCAGAGGAAAGGTGGACCTTAACCAATAAGGACTTAAACCTTGAAACCTTTAGGGCTAGAAGGATGTGTGGAGAAGAGAGTGGGCCATGGGGAGTGGAAGAGGAAAAAGGTAAGTCGGTAAGTCATGCCTTGTGGGTGGTGGACATTAGTACATACTCCCCTAAGATGGACACAATGATTACACAGGTGAGTTCCATGTTGATGGGTCTCACTGTCCTGTTCAGGGTGCTCTCTCACCAGCCAATCACAGGGTTCCCCATCATTTACCCATGATCCCATGCTTCCCCACCCAAGCCTCTGATTCTCCTCCAAACGCCATGGGTAAGCTTGATCTACCGGTGGTGATGATCTTCTGGCCTCACTGGCTCACCCTTAAAATATCCCCTGATTGTCTATATCCAAGCACATCATAAACTATTTCAGTTTGAGATACAAATGTCTGTTATCCAGCTGGCAGGGTCAACCTTTTCTCCTGCCTTTTCCATGGACACTCTGGCTTTCAAAGCCCTCACTTTATGACTCCCCAACCCCTATTCAACTTGTCTTCCCTCCGCTCCATAAACATGCACTCTCAGCTCTATTCATGCCTATTTCAGCATTTCTCAAAAGTGAAACACATGGTGTGAAAACCATGTGGCTGGAATAGTGCTTAGCACAATGAGGATTCCTCAGGTGTCCCCTTGTCACACCTAACGGGGCGTGTCATAGGCGTTTCTGTGAAGAAGGGTGCTATGCTTCTAGATGCCGTATTTCAGTACATATTACCTTGCTCCATCACAACTTTTCAGCTACAAATTAGAAGTATTATTCAATTCTTTTTTCTTAACAGAAAGTTAGGGAAATTTGAGCCAACATGTTTTTAATTGGACTTTACTATTATTTGCCAATTACTATTATAATCACAGAAGTAAAGACAAAGCCACTTTCTCCTAAAATCTGTTTTCCAATATGTCCAAAACTCTGCCACGTGATTAGGAAAGAAATGTGCTCACTTTTTTGGGCTCACTGTCATAGCTTGATGCCTCAACCTCCAATGTGCTGGCTGTGTCAGGGCTGATGGGACGAGTGGCTAATAACAGAAATGCCCCAGGGACTGTGTTCTCTACTGAGCCTGGATCGAGGATGTCCAGTTGCATAATGAAGGACACCAGTTTTAGAACCAAATTGATTTCCACCCTGGGAGATATCTCAGAGGGCTGATGTGAGAATTAAGTGTGACTCTGAAATTTAAAGAGTTCAGCTTCATCATCAGTAAATAGCAAGTACTCGGTAAGTTGAACCTGCTACTGAATTACTACTACTTATTTCTGTCCTATGTAAGAAACTGGTTTAACCAGCTGCTAGCAGAGGCATGGCTGCCTTCTCACCTGATCTCTACTGTTCAACTGTACAGTGGAGAGTTTCCTGTTCAGTTATGCACACATACACACTCTCTCTCTTTTTCCATAACTGATGCCTAATCTCTGTAGTCAGTAGTCAATTAACATGATCAGCCACTTAGGGTAATCATTTTCCTAAGAACCAAGAGCACTTACATTCAGTGGTACCTACTGTAATGCAATTAATTTTTCCAATAATATCCATCTGATAGATAAGTCATTATAAATGAGAGCCATAATGATAAGCAACCTCCTGTTTACTCATTTTGAAAAGACTCTTTAGGGACAGTGGTCCTCAATGATAATGAAATGGCACAATCCAATTAGAGAATTATGATTACACAGGGTAGTGCTAGAATGAGAGGAATTGCTGTCAAACAGGAAATACTGTGGTCTGTGGCTTGCTTTCGCTATCCTTTATTGTTACTTTCACCTTGATCCCCCTCTCTCCCTCTTCTTGGGCCAGTTTTGGAACCCATCCATCCTCGAATGCTGGTAAATGCCTAAACTATAAACAGCTTGCATTTCTACAAAACAGCTTATGCCTGAAAAACTTGATAATGATTTCAAAATTTCTTTTAATTGAGTTTTTAATTACCACAGAGATAGCAAACATCGCATTCATCTGTAATTTTGACAAAGATGACAAGCAATTTCATATTCTTTGGAGAACATTTGACAAGGGAGGGACCCTCCTGTGAAGAACCAACTGCCTTGGTTTTGGACAGGAGTATCTGACAACCATTCACTCTCTGGGAAGGTCAGGAACTAGAACATCTGGATCTCAGGAGCAGTGTTTGATGTAACAATCCAAGTGCTATAATGCAAGCTGCTACTGAATCAGATGTAAGTGTGACTGGCTGGCTGGGAATCCAGCTTTTCTAATTGATAGCCCAGCATAGAGTATGGATTGGGAGACTGTAGAGCCATTTTGTACATATGGGCATAATTTTACCTTAAATATATTTTCCTATCTTTAGAGTTTATTGACAAAACAGGCAAAACATATGCAACAAAATTATTTCCAAAATATAAAGCTGAAACTTGAGATGAATGTCATATACTAGCACCTCCCACAGGTTCAGAAAGGCCATTTGCAGCACCACTTGGCAATATCCAAGATAAACTGATCAGGCCGATGTATCTATCTCAAGAACAGAGCAGTATTTTCAGACCTTTGGCTTTCAGAGACCAGGAAAGCGAATTGCTCTTCACTGACGTCTACCTACCAAGAGTGATCGTCTTTTCATTTTAGAAACAGATGCTTTTTCCTTCCTTTCACTCATTTGTAAGTTCCATGCATATGTTTTGAGCACATACTATCTATGGCTACTAAAAATTTCCCTGAGAATGCAATGAAAAACAAACTAGATATAATTCATGTACTCAAGGATCTCATAGTCTGGTGGGGCAGATGGTATCAATCATTTAGTTACACTGTTGTGTACAAAATTCACATTGAGAGAGGAGCTCTGATAGAAATAAACCTGGTTCTCAGGGGGGTGTGTAACATTAATTTTCCGTCAGCAGTGGGTGACTGGAGACTCTTTCCCTGTGAAACTGTTACTTGGACTTAACAAACTGGAGACTGTATGGGGCCTCTAGGCCATGACAAGGACTTTGAACTTTGTGTTGAAAGTAACAGAATATCACGAAAGAATATTATGTAGGATTAATGTTTGAAAAGAGACCTCTGGATGCCCCTGAGGAATGGTTTGGAGGACAGATGCATGAGTGGAAGGAGTAAGATCAGTTTGGTGCGATTTGAGTGGCCTTAATACGACTAGGGTGACGCCTGGTAACTGGTTAGAATTGAAACATGTTTTGGAATTAAAATTACTGAATCTTATGGATAGATAAGAGGGAAGCAGACAACAGAGGTTAAAAAGATGATTCCTGTATTCCTGGACAACAGAGCCACTTGCCATCTAATTGCTGAGCCTGAAAGACCAAGAGAGGAGCAAGCTGGCAGGAAGGGAAAACCAGGGATTACTTTGGGACCGGCTAAATTTAAGGTGCTTGGGAGATATGAAAGGCAGGAGGATATATGTGTATCTAAAGCCTAGAGAAGCATTTTACTGCTAGCCACACTTTGGAGTCATCAGGATCTCGGTGGTATTTAAAGCTCTAGGAGGAGATAAGCTTTCATAGGAATAAGTACTATAGAATTTCAAACATTTTGAGGCCAAATCCAGAAAGAGAAATCTTCAGAGTATCTTTCTATGAAAAGGATGACATTTTTATACCTGCAAAATAGAGCACGGTATCAAGCCTTAAAATTAAGGACACTTAGTTGCATGAAATCCTTTCTCCGCTCTCCTTATCACTGTTATTTTGTTGCAGGTTGGTGAGAACTTTGTTGCAAATCCTGGAGTTTCTGCAACCACTCAAGGCAAGAATAACCTTATTTCCTTAAGCAGGAAATCTTATCCAAACCCCGCTTTAGCTAGATGTCAAGCCCTGGAGTTTCTAAATCAATTTACTACAGGACTAAAAGCCACAAAGTGTCACGGCTCCTACAGTAGAGCCTCAGCTTCCTCCTGTCTTGCAGTGCAGTCAGGCACTTACCGCCTAGGCAGGACGGAAGACTATCCACATTGTAGCTTAGTTATTTATACTCAGCAAAGTAAATGCTTGCATAAATAATCGTCTTTTCCTGCCCACTGTAATACTGGCATTCACCATGGTGTTCTTCACTACTGACCCCAGTATGCATTTCTGAAATTGCCTATTAGAGTGTCTAAGACAGCCCCAATCAATGAGATCGAATGTGGGAAATAATAGTAATAATACTAATTTTATTATGATGCTTACAGCTGTTATTATAATAACATTTTCTGCACTTTGTGTCATGCACTGCTCTGAGGATTGTCTATGCCTTGTCTTATATAAACCTTAACTGCAATTTAGAATTTCAGTGCCATTTTACAGATGAAGAAACTGAGGCTGAAAGCTCAACATCCCAGGTGTAGGTTTCATCATTGTTTTTACATTATATTGTAATTATATGTCATCATTTGCAACAATGGAAACTCAGTGAAGACAGGGGCTTTATACTTTCCCAGTTTGGTGTTTCAGCTCCTCACAGTGCTAGGTACTAGAGGTTTACTAAATACTGAGCTGTGGGAGACCTAGATCCTCTGTACTGAGAGAAACCTTTTGAAAGACAATTCCTAGATTGCATCTTACGTGATTTTGACCCTCTTGTAGTACCTGGTGTAATACTTAATAAATATTTGGCATCTTCAGTATGTGGTTTTAAAATTGACTGAAAAACTCCAGTAAACTTAGAAGTTTTAGAATGATGATGCTGGTAGACAGAATTATACTGAAAGAGGATTAAAACGCTGTGCTTCCTGATATGCTGTTGGTGCCTCTGTGGGTCTCTTGTTTAAGCATCCTTATTCATGCCCAGGATGGTATAAAGGAAAGAAGCTGTTCATTTTGGAACTCACTAATGATTCCAGTTTGGAAAGTATCATAAGCAACTCAAGTAACAGAAATAAAACATAAATGACTTTGGAGACTGGAGGTACGTAGGCTGGGAATAATGACTATGTGAGCATTTGGAAAAAGGCGAGACACTGGGAGACCTGGGGAAAGAGAATCTACGCACAGAGCTGTTCTCGGGGAGGCAGATGCCAGATCGCAGTGATGCCGAAGTGGGCCCACGAGACTGGGTGGTGTGCAAATTAAATTCAGGCCAGCCACGCACACAGTCTGGCAGGAGGAAAGGCGAGTCCAGGTTGGAGCTGCCGGTGCAGAAGGATGGGGATAACAGGTCCTTTGTGGACAGTTCTAGCAGAGCTGCACCTGGCACCACACACTGTGTTCCTACTACTTGATTACAGGGAGTGCTCGGGCAATTTGGAGGAAGTGCAGAGAATAACAAGAGTGAATGAATTCTGGAGCCTGAGGAAAGGATGCTGATGAAAGATTAAAAGAATTAGATAGCTATAGTTTAGCTGCAGACATCCAAAAGGAAGAGAAAAGAGAGGCCTGGAAACTAATACTAAATGCCCAGGTGTGTTCTAAAATAGCCACGTGGAAACTCCCAGGATGTCCATCAAATTAAGATTTTTTCCACATGAAAATGGATGTTTTCTTCCAAGCAATAGGCTTCCTGCCTGAACTGGCACCCTACCTACCTAAGCGCTTGGGAAATACTGTATTATAAAACCACCATCATTTGCCAAAAGGGTGGAGGATCTGGGAACTAGACCATTAAAAAGTCACATTAAAAATCAGCCAGCCCTTCCCTTTACTGCCAGTGAGGATAGGATTGGAGGAACTGGATTTGTGTTGTGTGAGTCAAGTCAGACTCTTCAACATTGAGGTTGCTTCTTCCCACTTAAGACAAATACAGAACAAACTAGAAACCTTTGTAACACAGGGAATGCCTAAGTCATGATTGGCTAGGCTCTGGTTAAATTGTATCATCAAATTTACTTGGTGTCAAAGAGAACAAGATGCTACTAACCCACCCCCACCCCCAACCCCAACCCTGCCTTAGAGAGGTGGGAGGAGGCAGAGAAAGCTGAATTTATAAGCTGGGGGTGAACTTGGAGATTTTACTTTCAAAAATCAGCTACAAAGATCCAAATAAGTAAATTAGGGGTGATCCTTTGTTGTATTGAAAGGAGTCTCTAAAAACAGCAACTCTCCTTGGTGCTATTGAGTTGCCTTTGTTTACAGATCATTAACTGAACTGTTCTTAACCTAGCACCTAAGGGACTCAAGTGTTCAGCTTCCTAGCAAATGTAAAGTCACGCTGCTGTTATTAAGTACCAAGCCCACTGGGCTTCCTTGTGTTCCTCCAACCCTTGCCAAGCCTCTGGAATGTGCTCTTCTATTCTCTGCCAATCTTACCCTTCCATTTCTCGCTCGGTTCTGCTTTCTGCATGCCTGGTTCCTGTCATTCTTCTCCTCTCAACTTAAAAGTCATCCTTTCTAAATGTCCACCCTATGATTGGGATGATTTGGACAGCAAATCAGAGAAAACTGTACTGATAGTGGCTCGAAGAAGTAGATATTCATTTACTTAACCAAAGCACAGTCCAAAAGTCCAGTGGGCCCACAACTCAGCAGTGTGATCAAGGCCCTATGCTTTCTGCATCACATTGGCTTCCATCTCTGCTATTTTTTCCAGTGGGGTTTTCCATTGTTACTCAAGAAGGGGCTTCATGGCCAGAGTCTCCTAACTATGTAATCGGTCAGAACTGTGTCACTTGCAAGTGAATCTGAAAAGTCACGATTGGCTTCCCAGCCTCCATAGTAGAGGAAGACAAAGGAAAAGGGGATGTGAATACTGAGGGGCAGCCAACGCTCAATGTCTGCCAAGGCTCATGCCTCCCCACTCCCCATGCCTAGTCCCGGCTGCTCTTTGTCATAACTCCCCACTTTTCCCTCTGCACCCTTCACCAAAATTTGTAGTTGTCCACTTATTCCTCCACCGGCCATTTCTCTCACTACTGTATGCCCAGAGCTAACTGCTGTGCTTTGGATGTGCACCCCCCAAGGTCCAGGCGTGGAAGCCTTAGTTCCAGTGGCATTGGGAGGTGCTGTAGCCCTCTGAGAGTGGGGCCTAGTGGAAGAGCCATGCGTCGTTAGGGCCCTAGGACCTTAGCCCCTTTCTGCCTCCTCTGCTTCCTGGCTCATGATGGATGCCAGTTTGCTCTCCCACTCACCTCTGCCACGATGTGCTGTTCTCACCACAGAACTGAAGCCAAGGGGCCTTGGGCTAAAACCTCTGGAACCATGAGCTAAAATAGACTCCTTCTCTTTGTAATTTCATCACCTTGGGTGGTTTTTATAGTAATGCACAGTTGGATAATATGTTATCTTTGTCCTGGTGAATGGCAGGCACTAAACAAATGTTTCTTGACTTTGGGCTGGTTAACTTGTAGAAGAAAAAAGAAGAGAAATTCCCTCTGAAGTGATCATACAGTCAAAACCTCCTGAGAAAAGAGGACTCTGGTTATTAAAATTCAATGTGCACATACCTCTTTGTATGCATTATAAATTATTTCAAATATGAAAAGAAGTATATATGAAATAAAATATTGTGTATTCCAATTTCCAGCACCAGGATCAGTCAAATTCACAGATTTTGCCCTTTTGGGCCCTGAGGTCTGTTAAGGTTGTATTTGAAGAAAAATAGATTCTCAGATGCAGCTGAAATCCTTGTGTCCTCTGCCCTGGCTCTATGCTCCTGTCCTTTTCTCTTTGGACCCTGAAAATGGACTGATTAGTCTACTTTGGTGTTTTCTACTATGACTGCCTAGGTAAAGACCCATACACCGTAGAAAATTGTATATGCCTTTCAGCTTCATGTAAAATCTATATTTTATAAAAACACTATATAATTATATAAATACTGAAAATATTATCTTCTAGGCTATCTTGTTGCTGATGTTCAGTGAAATGTATCTGCGGTATTTTGTTGCATGAATATAATACAATTTATTTTTACATGTTTTTATTGATAAACATTTTGATGATTTACAGTCTTTCCCTGTTACAAATAATGGTACACATAATAAACATTCTTTTACATATTTCTTTGTCAGACCTGTGATAATTTCTCAATCTAAAGTATATATCTAAACATAAATTTACAGGGTAAAAGAGGTAGATTTCTTTGAATTTGCCGAAGATACTTTACAAAATATTTGTTTCTAAGTGATACAAACAACAAATGAGAGAGACTGTTTCTGTATTCAACAGCTGGTATCATCAAACCAATTTTGGTCAATCTATTGGTATAAAAAGGTATCACACTGGTTTTATTTTGTAGTTCTCTGACAACAGGGAAGGTTGAGGATCTTTTAATAGGTACGTTGGTTGATCCATTTCCTTATATGAAAATTACCTATTTGTTTCCCCTACTCTGAGAGTTGGGGGATTGTTCTTTTCTTATTGACTCATGAGGTTCTTTTATATTCTTTTTGGATGGCATCCTCTGTGCTCACACACCTTGCAAATGTCTTTTCCCAGACTATTGCTAAATTTTTCGCATTGTTTTGGATTTTTGCTTTATGGAGTGTTAAATTTTAACACAGTAAAATGTATCAACTTATTACTCTGTGGTTTGAGCTTGTTGTACTGTGTTTTGATTTTATCTGCAACTAATTGTATATTTTTATAGGGTATCATATGCCATGTCAATACATATATACAAGGTGTAATGGATAGATCAGGGTAACTAGTGTATCTGTCACCACGGGCCTTTATAGTGGGTTTGTGTTGGGACTATTCAAAACCTTTTCTGCTAACTACTGTGAAATTTTCAATTAATTGCTGTCAACCATAGTGATCCCACCATGCTATACAATATCAGAAGTTATTCCTCCTCCTCACGTTCACCCTGAATTTGTAACCGCCGCTACCCTATTCACTTCCTAGCCCCTTCTAACCACTGTTCTATTCTGTGCTTTTTTTGAGATCAGTATTTTAGCTTCCATATATAAGGCGGTGTGCCATTTGTCTTTCTGTATTTAACCTATTTTGTTTAATATAAAATCCTCCAATTTCATCCATGTTGCCACAAAAGAAAGCATTTCATTCACCTGTATGGATGATCTATATGTTTTATTATAATTGTTTTATCTAGTCATTTATTGATGGGGACCTAAGATGATTCCATAGTCTGGCTGCTGTGAGTCGTGCTGTGATAAACATGCATATGCAGATATCTCTTCAACATACGGATTCCAGTTCCTTAGGCTGAGTACGTAGTGGTGGGATTGCTGGGTTGTTTGGTAGTCCTATTTCTAGGTTGTTGATTTCTTTTCAAAAACCTCCATATTCTTTTCCATAATAGCTATTCTGGTTTGTGTTCCTGCCAACAGTGTGAGAGTCCACTTTTCCCTACATCCTCGCCAGCATTGATAATTTTTTGTTCTTTTGATATCAGCCATTCTAACTAGGGTGAGATGATCAGTGTTTGTGATCTGGATTTCTTTGATAGTTTGTGATGTTTTCATGTGCTTATTGGAAGTTTGTATATGTTCTTTTGAGAAGTGCCTATTTAAACCATTCACCTCTTGTTCTTCCTTTCTTTCTTCTGTTGAGTACTTTGTGTTCCTTATATATTCTGAAAATTGATTTCTTGTCAGATGAGTACTTTGCAAAGTATTTCCTTCTATTTGTATGTTGCCTCTTCATTCTGTTGTTTGATTTCTTGTGCAAAATCTTTTCAGTTTGATGTAATCCCATTGGCAAATTTTTGCTTTTTTTATGGTCTGCATTTTGGGGGTCAATATGTAAAAACTCTTTGCCCAGAACAATATCTTGAAGCCTTTCCTGTATCTTTTCTTTCCATAGTTTCTTAGTTGAGGGTCTTATATTTAAGCCTTCGACTCATTTTGAGTTGCTTTTTATACATGATGAGAAACTGGGATTTAGCTCATTTCTTCTGCATGTGAATGTCCAGCACCATTTATTAAAGATGTTTTTATTTCTCCAATGAACATTCTTACTGCCTTTGTCACAAGTCATTTGGCTGTGAATATATGGATTTATTGGGTTCTCTAGGCAGTTCCATTGTTGTACGTGTCTACTTTTCCAATAATTGTTGTTTTAGTTGTATGTTTGAAAGTCAGATAGCATAATGTCTCCATCTTTGTTTTTTTGTTTGTTTCTTTGTGACAGGGTCTCACTATGTAGTTCAGGCTGGCCTTGAACTCACTGTGTAGCCCAAGCTGACCTGGAACTCATAGAGATTCTCCTGCCTCCGTCTCCCAAGTTCTGAGATTGTAGGCGTGCACAATCATGCCTGGCTATTCCATCTCTGTTCTTTTTGCTCAGGATTGACTTTGGCTCTTATCATAGGTATTTTGATAGAAATTGTGTAGAATACATAGATTGCTCTGGGTAGCATGTACGTATTAGTAATATTAATTCCTCCAGTCAATCAACATTGTATGCTGTGTGCATGTATGTGTGTCCCCTTCAATTTCTTTCACCAATGTTTTGTAATTTTCACTGTAGAGATCGTTCACTGTCTTGGTGAATTATCTTCCTAAGTATTTTTGTAGCTATTGTGAATAAGACTGCTTTCCTGATTTCTTTCTCAGCAATGCCCTTATTGCTGCATAAAAATGCTACTGATCCTTATACAGTGATTTGTATTCTGAACCTTCACTGAGTTTATCAATCCTAATCAGTTATTGCTTGAGTCACTTACCTTTTGTGTGTATAAAATTATATTGTCTTCAAACAGGGATACTTTGTTCTCCTCTTTCCTACTTGATGCTCTTTAACTCTTTTTTCTTGCCTTATTGTTATGGCTCGGACACACGATGCTATACTGAACAAGGATGATCTCAGAGAAAGCCATTTAAGCTTTCCCCATTTGATAAGTTGTTGACTAAGGATGAGACGTGTACCCTTTTTTGTATTAAGGTATATTTCTTCTATACTTCTTGAAGTTTTTTTTGTTTTTTGGGTTATTTTGGGGGGGGTTGTTTGCTTGTTTTTTTGGTTTTTTTGGTTTTTGAGACAGGGTCTTACTATGTAGTTGAGACTGACCTGGAACTCACTACGTAGCCAAGGCTGGTCTCAAACTCACAGCGATCCTCCTGCCTCAGCCTTCTGAGTGCTGGGATTACAGGTGTAAGCCACCACACCCGGCTTGAAGTTTTTAATAATAAGGCATTGTTCAATTTATCAAATTCTTTTTCTGCACTTATATCCCTCATCTTATCAGGTTAACTAAGACTTCCTAACAGCATTAAAGAAGAGTAGCAATAGCAGACATCCTATTCTAAACTACCAGAACTTTGCTAAGTTTTATAATTATGATCCTTACTTAAGTTTGTATAGATACTATTCATTGAGTTTTGGAAAATTCCCTTTTATTTCAAGCATACTGAGGTTTTAAACCTAAATGATTGTTAGATTCCACTACCTTGTAAGCCATTTGTTGAGCTTATAATAGATTATTCTGCATGTGTTTAATACTGGGAAATGAACTGAGATGTTTCTAAACATCTTTTCAGTTCTAGGAGAACAGTCATAATTATCAAGAATGTTTCAGAGAAGGTCTTGGAATGCAGCTCTGACCTTGAGTGCTTGCCTAGCACATGAGGGTCTGGGTTCAACCCAGTGCTAGAAAAGAAGTTTCAAAGAAATACTTGGGTCTTTCCCTAAAGAAAGAAACCTGGAGAATGTTTAACAACTATTATTTGTATTTGATTTCACATAAGCTCATTTTAAATCTTTGCTTGCTTTTTATGCTTTTTAAAAGATAAAGCACATAAAACTCATGTGGCAGTAGCAAAGGATGTAAGTGGAGAGAGAGAGAGGAGGAAGCTGGAAGTGTTGCCTCTGCTCATCTTGGCCTGTGAAATGCAGGGCTGGCAAGAGCCTCCTCAGATGCACTTCTAAGATTTGCAAACCCATCAGCTGATGATGGAGGTGGCTTTGCTCTTGATCTCTTACGGTCACTTTTGCTTTGTTTGTCTTTGGTAATTCCATCATTTGGAGTCCTATATACACGTAGTCTTTTGTAGCTGTGATGCTCAGAAAAAAAAAAGCTATGTTTTGCTCAATAATTAGGGCTTCAATATCATAAAATTATTTTGGTGTAACTGCTCTTGATGGTAAAATGCAAAGCCAGTGCAGAAATATGGTTCTGATGGCTGCTGAGCATTCCTGCTTCTGAGTAGCTGTCCTAATTGTGTGCACATATGCATACAATTACTGACAAATTACTGTACTAAAAGAGTGATATAGACACAATGATAATAATGTAATGGCCCTGGTCTGTTGACTTTTAAAAAGATTTCAGAAATTGATTAAAACATCTAATGCCATTCCTTCATTCAAGGATTTGTGAACCAAATTCTTTATTCCAATTGAAAATATTCTACAATGGGAATTGTTTTTCTCCCACCCCCTCACCCCCTTCATGTAGCACATAGGGAGAAAGATACCAAACTCCTGGGCATTATCTTCTTGATTAACTATGAAGTAATAAACATAGGAAAGCACCAACAATTCATACAGTTGGGTACTAAATCTGCACCTTTATGGCCTGCATTTGCCAACTGTCTCCATCTTTGACAGATAAAATACATCTGCAAATGTTAAGCTTCTCGGATTACAGTTAAGATATGTAATTAGATTTCTGGATATACATCTTCCCCCAAAACTTCTGCTACAGGGGGAAAATCCAATTAAGCCTGTTTTACTAAGCTTCACAAAGAAGAGAAAAAGCCTTAAACCTGAAAATTGATTGAAAAACTTTACTAATAATGACAATTTCTGTGGGGGAATGTTTTTGATAGAGACAGTACATTCTGGGACATAGGCCCTTCCTTCTCTGGAGGCTGGAGCCAGGACGTTTACTTAGTTAATAAAACCAGCTTTGTTAGACATGTACCATGATGTGGGGCAGGCAGTTTGTTAAGAATCTGTTGCATGTGCTTTTCTAAGTCTTTATACTTATTGCAAGAAAGTTAGTGATCTGAGAAACTGCTAATGAAAAGCTTCTTCAGTGCTCTAAAACAAAAATACCTTCCAATCCCTGGGCTGCTAATGACTGATTTCAGCCTAGAAAGATTTCTAATAATCATAATAACTATATGGTAAAAGTAATCAAATTTCGCTGGGCAGATATCACATGCAAGCAGTCACTAAAAATCAAGTACTTGTCTAATACTCAAGCAAAACATACAGGGTAGGTTTTAGGCTGTAAACAGCTTGAAACTGAGGGAGAAGATAAAATATGAAAAAAGAAAAAAATGGAAATAAAGCCTTTGTAAATAGGGAAGGGTGAAGAGGATGAAGGGAGGGCAGGGGAATGGGGAAAAAATAAGAACCAAGATACATCATGTAAAGGTACAAGATCCCAATGATGAATGTGACCATATTGTTTACCTTAAATGTACCATAAACTTAATGGAAAAAAGAAAAAAGAAACCGAATTTCACAAAAATTTAGTAATTTTCCCAAGCAAACCTACATATCTCTTTTGGCAGATTAAGTCCTGTCCCTTCTGTAAAATGGAAAGACTAGTTCATCATTGTCAGTTATAAAATAGCCTAGATGCTCTTAAAAGTAAAAGCTCTCTTGAATAACATAAGAAGGCAATTTAGGAAGACCGTGGAAATGTCAGCCTATTAGAGTAAATATGTATTTTAATGTGACAGGCACCAAAAAATTCAAATGAAGTAAATTTACTTTAGATATTCAAGAAGATTCTGACCTAACCAGTCAGATAAAATAAATGCACAAAGAGTTACGTACTTGAAGGACAAAATATCAACAAATGCAAAACAGTCAAATACTACAAACTGAATTATAATTTCTCAAGACTTCATTAATATCAGCTATAAGAAGATAGGGTTGAGATTGACAACTCCTTAAAGTAAGGGACTCTTTTTGCTATCAAACCTAAATTGGTGACTCCAAAGAGTGGGTATGAGCTAATCAATGGGAGGATCAGGGCAGTGCTGAATGGTGAAAACCAGTGAGGTTGGTCATGAAAGATCTCCTGGAGATGACATTCCTGAAGTCCAAGTTTAAGATCCACAGCCATAGGGAGCAGTATGCTACTGAATAAATTTGAATATAAGGTGCAGTGAGCCCTTAGATTTATATATAAGAAAAATCACCCATTCAACAAATGACGTCAGGACACACGTAAAAATAATGAAGTTATTATTTAACAACTAATTATTATTAAATAATGGATCTCTACCTCACACGATAACAAAAAACAAAGTGAACCTTTGACTTAACTGTAGGAACTAAATCTATAAAGCTCCTAGAAGAAAATGTAGGAGTAAATTTTCATGACCTGGAGTTAGGCAATCATTTCTTTCATTTGACATCAGAAGTGTGAGCAACAATATTAAAAAGAAAAAATTAAATGTGACCATTAATCTTGATAGGTCAACCTCATTCGATTAAGAAACACGTAACAGATTAGCAAAGCACTCTCCTGTGTGTGTCTGGGTATGTCATGGAGTGATGATCTTGGATACTATTTATGGTTCCTTGCTTGCTCCTCACTGGGGTGCATTCCCTGCTCTGCATTCCTCACCCCCATAAACAAGCATCTTTACTGTTCCTCACCCTTCTGCCATGGAGTCTCTGCTTTGCAGCCAGCAGATCATAGACCAAAACTGTGAGGAAATTAAACTTTAAATTGGGGTTAGGCATGGTGCCTCGGTGACAAGAAAGGTAAAACATTAGATATGATGTTACTGAAATGAAAAACTTTTGTGCTTCGAAAGACATGAACAAAGTAAAAAGACCACTCAAAATGGAAAAATATATTTTCAAATTATACATCAGATTAGGGATTTGTATTTGAACTATGTAAAGAATAGTTATGAAATAGCTTTTAAAATTCTGCAAGGATTAGACTAGAAATTCTCCAAAGGTGATATCTAAATGGTTGGAACACACATGAAACGATGCTCAACTTCGATACGTACGTGGAAAATGCAAATTAAAGAACAATGAGAAACCTCTCCACTCCCACCAGGATGATAGCTAGGAGCACGTACTGACAAGAATGGAGAAACTGAAGCACCATACCCTGCTATGGATACAAAATGGCCCAACTGCTTTTAAAAGCCAGTCTGGCCATTCTCCAAAGGTTAATCACAGAGTTCACATAGGATCCAGTAATACCACTTGTAGAATGTAAGCATATGTTCACACAAGATGTGTATATGAATGTTCAAAGCAGCGTTATTCTTCATAGGCATAGTATAAACAGCCTAAATGTCCATCAACTATTAAACAGATTTTTTAATGTAGCATATTCATACAATACAGTATGAGTTGGCAATAAAAATAATGATACATGCTAAAAGACAGATAAATCTTGAAAACATGCTAAGAGGAGACAGCTAGACAGAAAAGACTGCATGTTTTGTGATTTATAGGAAATGTACAGAATAGGCAAATCTATAGAGACTGCAGGTTCATTGTTTTCTGAGCCTAAGGTCATGCTACAGAAGCAAGAGTAAAATGTGACCATAAATAGGTACAAGGATTCTCTTTGGGGTGGTGAGAAAAGCCTCCAAAACTACATTGTGTTGATGTATCCACAGTGCAGTAAAAATTCTAGAATCCACTGAACCTACTTTAAATGAGTGACTTATGTGAGTTACATCACAGTTACACTGCTAATAAGGAAGAAAAGACAAAGATCACTCAGAATCACAGTGGAGGACAGGGTGGAAGAGACTGAGATCATTGATAGGTATGAAAGCAAAGGAAGTGTTGATACAGTCCAGGGAAATGATAAACAGGGCTTGAATTAGCACAGTGGTTTTGGGAATGATCCAGTGGAAAGACTATGGCAGTAACTAGACAACATCATCAGTGTCCTCTCTGTTGGGTGGGAAGCACCATTTTCGTAAAGGACACCCTGAGCCAGTGCCTGTCTGCCACCTACTGAGTTGGTCTGCATAGCTAAGGAATCCTTTTAAACGGTTTCATTATTTGAGGCACGGTGTACTTGTCTGCAGCTCGGTGGTACCCACCATCATTGCTAATTTTGCCTCATAACAATGTTATCATGGAACATTTGAAAATTTTTAGTTGTGTATTTAATAAGCAAGAAAGATGGGTTGCAGATATAGAATATATAAACGTCTGCCCAGTAAAAGTCAGGGAGACTAATTCTCAGCTTGGCATTCTTTGTTTCAAAAAATAAACTGTGATTCAGATGTGCGGATGAAGGAATCAGCTTGATGTGGTTGGGGACCAGTTCTCTCACTTTAAATACAGTTGAGCTGCACACAAAAGCATTGGGCCCTGGCATCGTGTGGGTGCCGGCAGGTGGCATCCTTCTGGAGTATTGTGAAGGAACTATTGAGAGTCCCGACATGCAGCTTCATCAAGATGTGACCATTCCGGGCAACCTAGCAATACGTTTACATTACATAGACAGTTTTTTTCCTAAGATTCCATTAAACATTTAACTAACATCCCTGAGGAATATATAACCAGCAATGCAGCCGTATCAAAATGGGAAATCGATGGGTTTTCAGTCGTGTTTGGCAGCATCTACCTGATGAGGCAGGAGACCTAGGAAAAGGCAGGAAGGAATGGGGGGGCCTTGAGCCGAAGATGAAATGAAAGCGTCCGGGCAACAGTCTGAGTCACTTTCCGTGTGCTGACCAGGCCGGACCTGGACAGGCGCGCGTGCCTGCTGCCTCTTATCTGGAGGTATCTCAGGAAGTCATGTTGACTTGCTTGTTTCTGACACTCTCTTTAAAAATGTTGCTCTTTCCACCTGGATCATTCCTTCATTATTCCCCAGAGGGAGATAACATTGGATTTTCAGATCTCAGCAACACCCTGATGGTGAAGTCAGGCATATTTAGAAACCAATTTAACTTTTATGCCCCAAAGAAGTAAAGTAATAACGACAATAGCAATAGTAACAATGGTTTACATTTATTTAGCATGGTATAGTTACAAAGTACTTCACATATAATGTCTTTTTTAATTTACCCAGTGGAGAAAACTGTACGGTTTAGCTGTTCGATATATGTTTTGTTTGATTTTATTAGGAAAAAATATGAAGCAAAAATTTTTTCTCCATAGAAAAATAAAGTAAAGCCCCTTTGAATGGTTATTAGCACAGCTGCTAAGAAAATGCTCAGCAAATATCTTTTCTCCTTTCTACCCCTATAAAGATTCTCTGGGTAACAGACAGTAAATGTTCCTAATGATAACTTCAGCATTACGAAACAGTTGTTTTTTCCTCTATTATGTATCGCAAGTCCAGGAAGGAGGAAAGGACAAGAGAGTAGACAGGAGGTGCTGGACTAAACAGGATGACTTTGATCACACTGTCCTTTCTCCAGCAAGGACAATCATGCCCCAGAAGTAGGCTGTGCTCTTCTGACCTGTAAGTTTGCTATTGGTTACACCGAAGACTTAATCTTGCAGCACGGGCAGTAGAATTGTGTGTTAGATGCACGGTAGGTTCTTGGGAACCATAACATAAAACATCCACAAGAGAGATCTATTTCCCATAAATACCAATTTGACTTGATTTGGGCTGCTCAAAGGATATCTTTGAAATTCAAATGCCTTAAAATTGCAGTGTTATTAACTACCTTCACATTTGGACATTACTCCAAGTCTCCAATAAATCACCAGTCATCTTGACTTGTTTCTTACCCTGAATATTTACCTTTCTACCTGCTTTGTAACTTAGTTTTCCTAATAACCATCACTGCCCTAATCATATAGGCTTTGGGCCCCACACAACCTGGATCTACTCCTACAGAGCTCTCCCCTCAAAAGACACCATGGCAGTGATTTCAGCCTTCCCCACAAGGTCAGGTTTGGGATTAAGGGCTGAACCTGTGGTGTCAAAATAGTAAGATCAAACAATAATGCACCAGACTCAGACGGGCAAAGTCAAAGCAGTATCTTCATTTCTCTGAAACTGGCCAAGTATTCATGAGCGTTCCCCTTCCTCTTGAGTAGTAGAGAGACTTCACTGCACTGGTTCTATTTCTTAGTTCTATTTTGATTTACAATACTCCCCTGCAAGAAAATTCTTGGCCTTTTCAGGACTCTTCTCAATCTTTTTGTTCCCAAAGATGGTGTCTTGTATAGGAGTAGGTTTGGTCCTCTGCTGGTGTCTGTTGGCCTCTAGAATGTGGGGAGAAGCTTCTGGATACTTCCATCCCACATGGGAGTTGAAGATTATGGAGAGCTCATCTCAGGCCTTTTCACTTTGATGGAGCTACCACTGTGGTCTCAGTCCTACAGCACAAGGGTTCTCGCTCCCTCGCCTTACCCAGCCCTCACCCTCATGCCTGGCAACGTGAAGATAGATCTTCTCTAGAGCCACTCTCTCCTTGCTTATTCCTACGGGGAAATTCCTCGGGACACGAAGAGGCTTTCATTTTATCCTCCTTTCTTAGCTGGCCCTCCTGTAAGTGACGTCCTTCTTCCTGGGACACTTAGCCTCGTAGAACTGAATGAAAGGAGGGAGATTCAGGGGTGGGGGTAGCTAGGATATAAAGGAGAGGAGAGAGAAGACATTAATATTTTTCCGTTATATATAAGGGAAGCAAAAGGGATATCTTGAACCCTTTTCAGATTTCTGGATCAAATTAAATATGTTATTTAAGAACATGATATTCTCTTATTTCTGGTTTGATGTTTCATAGCACAATAATACAGCCAATTGAAATTTCAATACCAGGTTGAATGTACCATGAAAGCTACTGTATGCTCTAAAATTATACATATTCATGAGATCAATCATACCATTTGCCAGTCTGATATGACTGGCAAGGTAAGGTACCTACAAGAGAGTAATAATCAAAGAAACAGGGGAATATCAATTGTTATTTTCTCATGACATTTTACTAGAAAAATAAGCAAAATGAAAGATCGTTTCTAATGATATACTAAAACTAACAAAACAATGTTATAAAATGTCATTATTTTTCTTTCCTTTTATACAACAAAACATTTTCAAGCAGCACCAGAAGGCAGCCACTCCACCGGATTCAGTAATGTCCAAATGTGAAGGTAGTTAATAACACTGCAATTTTAAGGCATTTGAATTTCAAAGATACCCTCTGAGCAGCCCAAATCAAGTCAAATTGGTATTTATGGGAAATAGATCTCTCTTGTGGATGTTTTATGTTATGGTTCCCAAGAGCCTACCGTGCATCTGAGGCATTTACCTTGACGATTCTACAGCCAGTCCAGAGGGACGTGGAGTTTTGTAGCTAGTGTGGGGAGGACCCACCTTCTCTAACTCTGAAGCTTGGAGATGTGAATTTGGCATAAGACCACAGACTATCTAATGAGTGTATATTATATATGCCTTAAGCAAATAATCCTGTATCTCTGTGCCTCAGTAGTTCCACCTGTAGGGTAAACATAAGGTTGTTGCTACTTTGAGTTTTTATGACGGTGGGAGAAGAGGAGCTAGAAATTAAGGAAAGGAAGAAATACTTTAAACTCCATGGAAACCCTATTGCAACTTTTGTATCTTTGGTGCCTGGTGGAAGGCTCCCTTCATTCACTGTGGGTGCAAGGAGTTTCCTTCCCTACTGCGCCATTTCAGCTTGTAAGGGAGTACCACTGTGCCCCACCTGTGAAGTTCAGAGGTCTAGAGTCTTGCCCCAAATCAGACCACAGGTACTCAGGAAAGGCCTTCCAACTGCAGTCCAGTATTCTCTCCCGGACACCCACACATCCCTCTGGGGCATTGAGCTGATCAGTATGTTAAGCATTTCGCACTGTTTCAGCACCCTCGAACTGCCTCCAGAGATGTTCCCAAAGGGTTTGTGGCCAAGCCTGCTTCTGCATAGGTTGTGAGCTTTCTTCCTGACACTCTCTTTGCAGAAATCTCTCTCTCAGCACGCAAGCTGTCTACACACCCCGTGCGGCCACACTGTAATTTGGAATCTCTACAGGAGCCCAACTACATTGAACCAATGCACGGATTAACACCCACTCCAACACACACCACCATTCCCCACGCGCTGGCAGGTTTAACCAACCAGCAGTAGCAGCAGACTGAGGTTCTACGCCCGTGGAGAGGAGGCAGTGGGAAGGCTCTGTGAACCGTTCACACACAGTATGTTATCCAGCATGCAGGTGCATTAAGGAGCCACTGCCTCAAATCCCGATTTCGCCAGGCACATCACGACCCACACATCACAGCCCAGTCCTCTTGACCTGGGTGGAAAGGCTGGTCCTATTCATGCCTGCCTGAAACATGTCCTGGAACCCATTACAAAAGATTCATTTTCCAAATGGATTTTGCTAATTTAATTTACTTTCTTCCTTTTGTAGCTAAAAACCTAGCAGAAAATTAAGAAGAATCAATGGGGTTAAAGGGCCCCAGGGCATGGCATCCCAGGCATACAGAACAGACCTTAATGACTACTGCCTGTCAGAAGATCTGAATTGCGTTTTGCAGTGTAAAATAACTCCTTTCCCAGGAGTTGATAAGCCATTCTCCAGGGAAATGAGTGAAGGGCCATAGACGGCTGTCTCTGCCGCCTAAGCATGCATTTGTTTGAAGTGAAGGCAGCAAAACCAAAACAAAACAAAAAACCCTGCTGGTTTCTCTACTTTCAAGTTACATTTTCTTTCCAAGACATATTTTTTTTTGTATTGGTTCAAAACAAGTTCAGTAAATGCAAGGTGGAGGAGGAGGAGATATTCCAGCCTAAAATTGAATTTTAGCTTGGCAGAAATGAAGTAATAGAAACATGGCAGGTCACTTATTTCACGAAGCGCAAGGGCTGCCAGATGAACTTCGTGAGAGCTGCCGCAGCTGAAGAATTTTCTGTGTTTGTCCTGCTGCAAAATTAGCCCAGGAAAATCAAAACAAAACTCCTAGGCGAATCAAAATGACACGTTAAAGATAAAATCATGTTAATGCCACTTGCAAATGCAACTTTATTAGCAAGTCAACTTTGGAAGGAGTGGTGTCTGGAATTGAAAAACATTCACAAAGAATTCCCATCCAGTTAGGCCCACAGTGAAGACAACCTAGGACAGCACTTAAGGGGCTTCCCCCAGCCCCCCAACTTCCTTTTGGAAGGTGTTTTTCTTATGGGTGCCAGTTAGGTAATAACTTGAGTATTTCTCGCTAGAAACATCTCTGGGTTTTTGGGTGCTGCAGGGTCTACAGTTCAGTTCTGAGTCATTTTATCATTTGTGCTGTTAGCATCGAAGAGTATTTTTAAAGTCATGAAAATCCTATAAGGGGGGGGTCATAAAATTAAGGAGATTGGTTTTTAATGCTTTCTTTTCTCTGAGAATCGAGTGATTTGGCATCTCTTCCCTGTCAAGGCGATCTAAATCAGAGGTCATTTTCCGTCGGAGACTACATTCGAACTCCATCCATTTTGTGTAATACAGCAGGAAGGCTAAGGAAGGTCCAGGCCATGCCCTAAAATATAGAAATAATAGTTTAATTTAGAGAACCATTGCTTGAGTTAATAATGTTCACTTTAAATCAGTGAGAAATTTAAACCTTTTTGGAATATCTTTACAAAATATATACCTTCATGAAATATCATTTAAATTATATCTAGCAATGGGCAATTCTTCACCAGGGCTCAAACCAAGGGATCTTGTTTTACTTCTGTCCCCCATATTTTCTGTTCTTTATCTTTAGTTACTTCTCTGCACTATTGATTTTTCCTCATGCTGCATGTCAAGTTGTTTAATTACATCCACCTCTTCTTATCTTTTATTTTCCCAGTGTTGTAATCCTCCTCTGTGTACTATGATAAACCCTATCCGTACTTCAAAGCACCTTATTTAAAAGTGTGTTCAAGAGAAGTACACACTTTCAATGCTTTTCTCCCTCAATATTCCTTTATTTTGATTCATGCAACTGATTTTTCACATACCACACCAATAAACTTACCAGTAACATCTTGTTGCCAAAGTACATGAACTTTTATTTTGTGCTACATGTTTGTACTACATAGTGTTTGTTTAGTTCCATGTGGAGATTGGTGTATGTATATGATACATCTTAATTCCTTTTCTTCATCCCCTTTCCCTTCCCTCTTTTCCCCTCTATACATCTCTTAACTCCCCTACTTTTGCGGGACATATTTGCAGTTCATAATTTCTTTGTGGGGAGTTGGTGCATGTTCAAAATGCACCTTAATTCCTTTTTCAATCTCCTTTTCCTCCCTACCTCCATGCTCCCTCCATTGCTCGATTCCTTTCCCCTTCAAGAAAGATCTATCTCTCTACTTCCAATTATCTTTTATTTTGCTATTTATGTATGCTTCAGGTTTCTCACACAACAGAAGCCATGGGATACTTTAACTTGCGTGTCTGATTTATTTCACTTCTTTACTTGTCTTCTGAGGGCATTTGATACATTTACCTTTATCAAAATGCTTTCTTTTCTGCCTGGGGAACACCACTCTGATTTTTCTTTCTTTCAGCATCTCCTTTTTATCTTCATTTTCTTGATCCAGAAATGCTATCCTCCCTAGGACTTTTCCTTGCTTCTTTCTCTTTCCACCCAGCCCTTGAATGATCTCAGCCAGGTCTGGCTTCTGGTACAACTTACACTTTCATATTCTCAGCCTTCACCTGCTGAGATCCTGACCCAAACATCAGGGATTTCCCAGATGTCTGTATTTCCGTATTCTGTAGACAATTGCAATTCAAACTGTCCAAAACTGACCACATGCTTTCCTCTGCCAAAACACTTTGACTTCTTCTCTTAACCTTGGTGATGGAAGGGGCTCCTATTGTGGCCAAATTCAGAATCTTAATTATCCAAATTTCTTTGAACTTATTTTCTGTATCCAATTTTACACCACATCTTACCTACTCTGCCTCATCTCTGTGCATTTGTCATTCCCATTACTTTTTAATTGTCATCGCTCCACTGAATTCTGAAACACTGCTCTTGCTTCTGGAACAGCTTCCTCCAAAATGCAAACCCAATCACATCACACATCGAAGAAATGGTTCCCTGCCATTCCTAGCCCTTAGTTTAGCACAAGTGACTTTTATTTATTTACTTGGGAGGGGGATGAATGGGCAGCCTTCCCTGGGGAGTTCCACCTGTTTATTGAAAAGAGAGGGTACACCTACAAACTGAGCACCAAGAATACATAACTACACATTTGCCATCCATCCCACAGGGTGAACCTAGCAAAGGCCCAAGACTCCACACTCTCTTGTCCTACTCTCAGGGCCACACCTATCCTGGGCAAGAAAGGAAAGAAATCCTCAGGGCTGCAGGACCCTAGAGATATTTGGGAAAGTGTCAGGAAATGCTGAGGCTGTGAGGCTTGACCCTTTTGATCCTCCCTGACCTGAGCAGGGGGGCACAGAGGCACAGTCAGTTTGGCACAGTGGCGTCTTGGGTTTGGTACCCACTGGTGGTGGCTCATCCAGAAAGAGGAGAGTGTGGCCCCAGGCTGCCCAGTGCTGGCAGGGCCCCCGGTAAGCTGAAGCTTGGCCCTGGTCCCTTCTTCCCCACTGCAAGCAGTTATAGAGAGAGAGGCCTAGGGCTTGAAGCCGGGCTGTTCTTGGTGGTGAGGAGATAACCATGACGGCCACTGGTACTGTTCTGGCGGAGAACAGAAAGGGAGCCCAGCAGCCGGACCCTTCTCCTTTTCACTTCCTTTTGGAGGACTGCGGTGTGCAATACCAGCAACCTTTACTCACCTCTGGCTGCCGTTCCCAGCCAGACACTAGATGGCGCCTTCATGAAGCTGCAGAGGAGGGCACAGCGGCTCCTGCAGGTGGGAGCCAATGGGTGTTACAAAGGGTGGCGCTAGAGCTGGCAGTGGGATCTAAGGGGTGCCCTCTGCCTAGGCCCAGGTGCCTGCATCCCCCTGGTCGCAGCAATAGGTCTCCCTTTAACACCCTCAGTTGGGAAGGAGGTACTACAGGAATGAAATGGGCATCCAAGGAGAGAAGGAGGCAAAGCGGACGCTGCAGAGAAACAGAGTGGTGAACAGGAGCCTCTCAGCTCGGCCAGAGCTGCGGGAGCTACGACAGCAGGGCTAAGGTCCGCGCAATGGCACTGCCTCCAGGGGACCCGCAACTCTGTGGCCAGGAGGGGACTCTGGCAGCCCCAGGAAGGAAGACAGACCTTGGCTGGGAGATAGCAGCTGCTTCGATCTAACAAGAGCTCCGGTGTAGCCCAGACACCTGGGCCCTGCAGTCTGGCTAAGGCCAACGCTGGCCCTTAAGGCCGCTGGAGCCTAACCTTGAGGAGTAGGGTGGCACAGAATGTGGGGAGCTAGGGAGGAAGGATCGGTGATGAAGAAAGAGGGCCTGAAATAACTGTCCACAGGGTCCAGGGCTGCAGGATGCCCTCCACCCAGCACAGCGAGCCCCTTTGGTCTGAGAAAGATCCAAAAGGTGAGGGAGACAGGAAGGCTGGGACCTGTCCCTTCCCCCGACACGTACAGAGCAGCTGCCCACCAGTGGCCACCCGTGCCGGGCCAGGCTCCCAGATGAGGAGGGTCCCAGCCTTCCTGCCACCTCCATTACTCACACCAAACCCAGATCCGTTGTTAACAGGGGCAGCTAAAGGCACAGAGGAGTTACTGGGCTCAGGTGTTCCCCAAAGGAGCACTGACCAGGAGAGCCAGTTCTTAAAAGGTCATAGGCCAGAGCGCGGCCAAGCGGGGACCACAGCGTGTCAGTGCCGCAGCTGTGGCTCAGCCCCGGCGCTGCTGCTGACAGCACAGGTTAAGCTCCCTGCGCTGAGGCTCCTGCAAGCTGCGGGCCTGGAGCGTGTGGAGCGGCCGGAAGCTTAGGCCGGAAGATCGCGCTGCTGCGGCGTAAGGAGGCATGCTGAAGGAGGTTCTGGGAGCTGGGGCGGCGAAGGAGCTGCTGTGCTTATCACCCATGGGTGCCTCAAGGCTGCAGTGCAGACATTCGGCCTCCGGGATGCTCTGTCAGCAGGCGGCCAGTGAAATCCATGTCTAGGTTGGACACACGAAGCCAGGGCCCACACTGGTCCCGGCTCTAAAGCAGGGCCTTCTCTCTGAAGATGAGAAAAATGTATCCTGCCCTTTGCTCCTGCCTCCATGGTTCCCTCCGCCCATCTCTGTAGCATCCCCGAGCTGCTTTCATTGTCACAATATGTTGGGTCCTTTTTGAGCGGCTCTATGCCTTCTCTTGCTGTAGGGCAGCAACGCAATCCATACCCCGTCTTCATCACTTTCACCTTATTCTCAGATGTGTCCTCAGCTCTACTGGGAAATAGGCCAAGCCCCCTTGGCAGTTCACACACCCCTCTCTGGGCACTTGCTGTATCCTCACTCTAGCCCTTGATGATAACATTCTGTTTGCCTTCATAGTCCTTGAACTTATGACACCCGGCTCTTTAGATGTTGTGAATGTTTTTAGAACAAATTAATGAAAGAACAAATAAATGAACTATACCTCCCTTGTACTCTCGAACCAAAAAATATTGGCACCTCTGTATCTATCTACTTTCAAAAGGAGTGATTCTCACATTTATAAAGGCCAATAATCCAGGCTCCAGTTGCAGAACTTCCACAGCCATGATTTTATCACTGGTTGTAGAAACTGGATCCTCTTTCTTTTAGAAATCATGTTTTTGTTAGAGAGCTGCACTGAATTCATCACCTCCATTAACCTTTGTTTTAAACCTTCAGAGCCCTAGAAGTATTTACTATCCTTTAAATGCAAACATTTCTTTTTTCCTAGATAAAAATAATAGGATAGCCCAGATTATAAAAAGGAAAAAGGCCCCTCTGTCTGAGCCAGTTGGTGCACTTTATTTACCATATATAAAAGTGACTGAATTTATTATCACCCTGCTGGGTCTGTGTTAATTCAAAACTACTGTTGGTGCTCACTGTACTTTATTCTGCTTGGTTCTGCTGGTTTGAAGTTAGTGTCCACACAGGTTTCCTAGCTCTGTATTAAGAAATAGAAGAGATAGTTCTTTCGTCCATTTTCGCAACTTTCTTAGCAAAAATACTTGCCATTTTAAGCAAAATGCACCAAGATAAAATCACTTAGTGTCTTGTTTTTTCTCACATGTTGGGGGCATTTTTCTTAAGCAAGTTATATCTTCTTTGCCGGGAGATAGTCAACTTCTTAAATTTAACAAACCTTCCACCAGAATTGTTGCTGTCATTCTCTTTTCTAAATATTTAGGCTAACTGTTAAAGTGATTACCGTGACAATTCTTTACACCGTCTTCTTTTTCTTACCTATCCCAGTAATGTCTCCGCACTTAATTTAGTTTGTAAACGAGATGTTTCCTTAACCACGCAACACGCTCATTCCTCTTTTTGTAATGAAAAGAGATTGCAGTGACTGAAACAGTGCTGGCACATTAAGTGCTATTAAGTGCTCGATAAATGTTTCATGAAGGAATGAGCTCAAGGCCAGGTGAACAGACGAATAGGCAAAAAAATAACAGTGAAACTGTGATTGGTAGTTCCTTGTTTGCTTCATACCCATCACTGCTTGGTAGTTTCTCCAAGAACAGCTAATTGTCCATGTGACAAAGACTTTATATCCTTATGTCACCAGCTCCTGTCCCCTCCCCCACCAGTTTTTGGAAGAGTTTTGCCAGATCACCAGATGCACACTGTTAGCTGCTGAAGAATCTCTTGTCTGTCTCTTTAGCTTCTCCATAAATACACACATTTCTCCATTTGTTTTTAAGGCAATGCTGTATGTGTAATCATGTGTGAATCTTTATTGAACACTTATGGAATGAGCCACCTGTTCTTACAAATTAGCTGAGTTCTCAAGAAGCCCCAAATTAGTGAATTAGTTGATGAAGGAAATTTGTCGTGCAGACAGCAGGCAGCTAAGGAATTCTTCAGCCTGTCAAAAGTATTGTTAGCCTCACAGCTTTCCAAGGAGACAAGCAGATACCATTTTGAACAGTTCTAGGTAGTGACTCAGTACCTTAAACTCACCAGGAGACAGAATGGAATTGCTTGTCTTATCACTCAAAGAGAGGCTTTCTCGATCTCGGTCCGCAGTCCAGAGCATTAACGAAGTGTGGCAGAAGTGATCATCTTTCCTCGGTGATGGATGTGGCTAGACTCGAAGTGAGGTGCGGGGGAATTGTGGGGAAATGGGCGTCTCTGCTCATTGATTGAAGACGGTGCTGAGCCATGCCCAGAAGCGGCTTGCCAAGTCTCGGCCTGGGGGGCTTGCAAGGCATTTTCCGATCCCCACAGTCACTTGTTAAGTGGTCACCAAGGAGAGTGACTGGAGCTGCCTCCAAGTCCTCTTACAAGCACCTGGCCACTCGATGAAATGTCAAAGGCAATCTGAGCCTGCTGACAGGTCACTGTGTCACCTGTTTCCTCCTTCCACATAGAAACCCCAGAGCAGCACGTGTCACATAGCAGTGTTTTCTCTTCTGGGGAGCAGGTGTGTGCACATTGGGGGACAGACAAAAAGGGCTCTATGGTGCTTAGCTGTCTGTCTGTCTGTCTTTTGTACCAGGTATCAAACTCAGGACCTTGTGCTTGCAAGGCAGGTGCAGTTCCAATGAGCTAAATCCCCAGACCGCTTAGCTCCTTTTCTACCCGTCTTTGTGTGACTCCATGACCTGTGTCCCACTGCTTGTGTTTTCCCCACAGGGAAAAGGAAAAACATCCACTTGACTCCATCTTTGTAGCAACATGACCTGATATGTATAAAAGTTTTGCCAAGGTAGTTGTCTTCCCCTTCTTCCCCTCTTATTTTTGTATCATATAGGGAATACAATTTCATTTTAGAAAATAACAATTAAAAATGGATCAGCATAAAGAAAAATTAACCACTTTCATCTACTGGCCCCACTGTTAATGTAACCTTTGATGCTACACCTCTGGGAAGTTTTGAGTAGTTATTCTGGGCATGTTCTTGGAGACTTTGAAGCAGTTATGATTAGGAGTGGGTGGGTGGCAGGGCCAGCAGAGAAGAGTCTATGGAAAATGTTTTCTCTAGATAGACAGACACTTGTACCCTTTTCATGAAACTATGGGTATGAAAATGTTCATAATTCAATAAATATTCATTGAATACCTACTATATGCCAAGCACTGTTTAGATGCTAGAAATACTAGAAATAATGAATAATAATGCAAAAAATGCCTGGGTGGAGGATGTAATCTATAGAAAGCTGAAGGGAGAGGTGAGAAATATGAAATTTGACAATTTGATAAAATTTTTGCAGCCATGTTGTTTTAGATAAGCACTTATAGGACCTGATATCTAGCACAGTTTTGATCTGAGCAATTTGTATAAAATAGTAGATTATGTAAAATTGACACAGTCATATCAGTCTTATTTCTAGATGATATTTTATAGCTTTGTGACAATTATTTAAGACTACACATAGAATTCATCATCAACTAAATAGACTCCACTAGGATCATAGAATCTTAGGGGTGATCATAAACGGTTGGGCCTCTCCAGTCCTAGTTCTTACTATTTCTCCTTCCCAGGGCAGAGTCCTCTCCTTCACATACTGAACAGAAACTATCAGTGTCTTTTTGAGATTTCTAGCAGACAAAGCTCTGTACCTCCTGAGGCAGCCTCCGAAATCCTTGAGCTCATAGTTCCTCCTACTGAAAGTAACATAGAAATCTCTGGGAACCATCTCAGGCAGTGGAGTTGAGGAATACACATATTTCTTTCTCGAGCTTCAGAGTTCAAACAGCCAAGAAGAGCTCTGAATGGGTCTAAGGTGCTAACTTCCTCCACAAAACTGATGCAGGAATTGTAGGCTGTATCCAAGAGCACCCGTGGCACATGGAAGGACTGGTCATGAGGCGGCTTTGACATCTGTCACTGCTCTCAGCAAGGCTGGATCACTCATTTGGCTGATTGAGAAGGTGGCCCCTTCCTCCCTCACTGCTCTGTGTGTGATGCTAATTTAGTCAAGAAGTTAACCTTGAAGCTGTCTGGACTCTTCCTTTAGTCAAAGGTATCTGCAGAGCTGAGTCATTTGGAAAAACTCTGAATAATGGATTGCAGTGTAAAGTGGCCAAAATATGTGCCTTTTTCAAACTCAGAAGAAACTAATATGCAGAGCATGCTATCATGGAGAAGCCAATGATGAAATATCTTGATTTGAACCGAGGCAACAGTTTATATTTGTGTGCAGTGGCAGTAGAAATCTATTTTAATTACCACTGGAAAGGCAGTCATTCTTAGGTTCTTATACACATCCATCAAAACTTTCACTGTTTTAACAATTGAGGTTTTTCCTCCATCTTATTTCCAGTAGCACTTGAAAATTAGTGCCGTGTCCTTTTGTGGCCTTGGTGACCAATTAAAACAGGACAGACTTTATTCATAAGTTGCATCAGTGGCTTAGTCACCAAATGTACAGTGACAAGCTAGGCTGTGTCAGGCACTATCATCTGTACTGAGAATCCACAGACAAATATGATAAATGAGCCCCCAACCTCTGAAAGGGCTCATGGAGAGAGACCAGTTAGAGAAGGCACAAGGTTATGAATTGCATTTATAAGATCTTTTCTCGGGGACAAGTCAGAGTCACTTAGAAGGAGAAGGGGAAGAAGACTTCAGGCAGCACAGGCAAAAGGCTTGCACCTCATCTGAAGACACAGAGAGCTACTGCAGGGTTAGCAGGAAGGGAATAACAGCAGTGTGTACCTCAGAGCAGTCACTTAGACTAGACTGTGTGAGACAAGGGGAGCAAGAGTAAAGGCAGAAAGGCATCCAGCTAAGAACACATTTCTGTCTGTTTTCCATAATCCAAGTGAGAGATCATAAAGAAGTAGGGTGGATGGCTTAGGATGGACCAGGCTCGAAGGTCTTGAGCAAGGAGAATTCATAAAAACTAATGTTGAGTGGTAAAGGAATCAAGAGTAACTCTCGGGATTTTCACATGGCAAGTTGGGGTATAGAGGCTCCCACAAACATAGGAGGTGTGAGGGAGCAGCATCCTGAAGAAATCTGCCTGTAGGGAGACATGGTAGTCAGTGGTGTGGTCCCCAGTGATGGTTTGGTGCCTCGGGGTCTGGAACTTTCTCTTCAGTCACAAGAGTCCAGGCTTGGTAGTGGTCTGGACTGCAAGGTATGGACTTGTAATGTTTTCTTTAGAACTTCAGGTTTTCTTCATCTAAATAAGAGTTCCAGGTTAAAAGCTGTGTGTCAGATCCCATATGGGGGCTCTGAGGTATAATTTTACTTAAGGGCCCCAAGGCGCAGAGGCTAGCCAAGATTCCGAGAAGATATCAAATAAAGATCGTGGGACCAATGGAAAGCAATTTTCATAATTAGGAGGAGCACAGCAGCCCATATATCATCGTTAGTCTGAGACGGGGAACAGAAGGTTGGTGGGGAGAGGACGCCATCCTTAAACTGCAAACAGGTGGCCAGTGCAGTCAGGGCCAGCTAGGGAAACCTTAGACAGCTCTGCTCAAAGAATTTCTCTGCTCCTCCCCTGGAGATCACCAGATGTGGCAGAGAAAAGAATGGTTAGTTATTTGGCAGTGAATATCTCTGACTGCAATGGTGCTTTTATGCTTACAGAGGCACAGAGAAAGCCCAAGCGAGAGAATCCTTGGCACCTGCACACAGTATGGGAATCAAAGTGACTGTGTCTCTTGATAAGCCAAAGTTTTGATACCACAGAATATCCAAAGTAAATTAGGCTTTCATTTGATTTGCTTCCACAAAGTTAATTGTTTACTCCCAATCTGTAATTGATGCTACCTTTTCCCCCTGCTGTAGTTAATCCAAGGCATTTTGGCAAGCTAATGCCGTAGAAGCCAGGCACAAGCGGGTAAAAACATCCTAAGAAGAGCTGAAATACTGGTGTCCTGAGACCTGGGCTTGTACATCTTTCCGGTTCCTAAAAGAGGTATCAGTTAGAACTCAGTCACTCTTGTAGAGCAGACGCAGTTTTTATAAAAGTTGTTCCTAAGTTTAGAAGGTGCAGATGACTTGTCAGAAAATAGCCCCAGACAGTGAACTGTGGGGATCCTGAATAACCACTTTCACAGTGGTCATAAGCAAGGAGAAGGTCTTCATAACTAAAGAAGGGATTTGCCTGCGCAATACACTGCTGCAGCTCCCAGACACACCCATTACCCAGTCCCCGAGTGCCATTATTGATCCAGTAGGATCTCTTGCCAGGACCACCCCCCTCTGTCCTCTGGTAGCTTCCAGAACCTGCTGTCTTCTGCGCTCTGCTCCATCACTAAGGCTTCATCTCTTCATGGAGTCCTTCCTGGCAGCTGTAGGTATCCACAATTTTCCCTCCCCATGAACTGTGCTGCCTGCAACTGAACACAGTGGACTCACACGCTTGAAGAGATTGCTCCCTCCCCGCTCCCTAGACTGTCAGACCAACTCAAGCCCTGATAGGAGGTCTCTAATCCAGTCTAGGTCTCTAATCCTGAGTAAGTACACAGTGCTGCTTAAGCAGCAGCCAGCATACAGTGCCCCCCACAAACCCCAGAAAGAAATAGTTGATCGTGGTGGTGCATGCTTGTCATTGCAGTGCTTGGGAGGCTGAGGCAGGAGGACTGCATGTTCAAGGCTGCAACCTGGGCCAGTTCAGTAGCTAGCCTGTGCTACATAGTGAGACCCTATCTCCAAAACTCCCCAAACAAGGCAAGAAAAGAGAAAGAAAAGCAATATAAGTAAGAAAATAAAATATCGATTTCTGTGACTCAAAGATTAAGATCTAAGATTGTGGCTTTATGCAAAGTTCCTCTCCTTTGTAGACTTGCTTCATAAGTAACAACAAGAAAGGAATTGCAATATTTAAGTATTTTTTAAATGTTTTCACTCTGTTGATGTTTTGCTATAAATAATTTGTTCTCATTAAATCTTATACAAGTAAAACGTGTTCATCTTCCCATTAATTTGATTTTGATTACAAGACTACAGAATGGAGAAAGCTTTCTGATTCCTCCAGAGGAGGCATTTTGTAGAAACGGCCACACTAGGTTTCTGTCGCCTGTCTCCTCCTGCTGCAAAGGTAACCCTTAGCAAGAGCTATGGCCTCTTAATCTTTTAGTGGAAATTGCTCTTGCGAAAACAAGGCCCCACAGTATCTTGGCTCACTAATTCATGCCATGTGGGCCAAAATTAAAGCATTAAAATTTCATAGATATAATATCATTTATAAATCATGTCATAAAAACATTCATTTTCCAATAGGCCTTGGAAGCTGGCTGCTCTTCTTCCTCCAGCTGTTGCTTAAAGCTCATCGATGCACACCAGGATCTGATGCACACCAGGATCCGTCAGAAACAGCTGCGGCAAAGCAGGGAAATAGTTAACACCAGCACCCTCAGAGCTGTTCTGCCCCGAGTAAGGCGAGTGCTGTGCTTAGTGTAACCCAGCTGAAACCATGGCTCTGTGGCAGGAGACCCCAGCAGAACTAAATTCACAGAGCCGGCAGCCTGGGAGCACAGCTGTCCCATCTTTCTACCTCCTATTTTTGTTCAGTTGGAGGAAGAGACCGTTTCCTCCCAGTTTCTCCAAGTTTCTCAATGTGTTTTGTGAGTGAGGACAGCAATAGACAGCATTTGCCATGTTGTGCAAGATGACAGCGAAATTCTTTTCTGACATCCTCAGCTAGCAGTCGACGACTGCTTAATGGACAGAAATAACCTGCCGTAGTGTGTTACCCATTTTTTAGAAATTGTCATTTGATGGATAAAAATCCCCTTGTCTGTTTCAAAGAGTGGAAATTAGAATATCCACATTGAGGTGTTTCCGGGAGGAACGTGACACAAGTTTGTTTAACGGCCACATAATTACGCTTGCCAACTACTAAACCCCTGTTGGTAAAACACGTCCATCCTTAGTAATCCAGGACTTTCTTGAAACATGTTAATTTGTTCTAATAATTCAGAAACCCATAAAGGTTCCTACCTTGTATAAACAATTAGATGGAGGAAACAATCAGAGGAAATCAGTTATTCAGTTAGAATCTGGACTTTGTTACTTTTCAGAAGTTTGGGGTTTTTGTTTCTTTTTGTGTTTTCATACTTCACCATGCTGGCATTTTTTCATAGCGCAGTTGGACTCTTTGAACTTTAATGTGAAAGATGGGGGAACCACCTTTTTATTGCTTGATTTGTTAGATGTAGGAGAATCTATAAATTCAGTATTAAAGATTAGCCCCAGGAAACTTGGAATGACTGTAAAATGTGGAATTCCTGGGTCTGATGCATTCTCTGCAGGCTGCAGTTGACCCAGTTACGGACATTTCAGAGAACGCCCTTAGTCTTTGTGGGACAGTGCTGCACTTTCATCCGCATGGGCACACTTTAGAGACACTGCCTACCTGTGCCACCACAATTGTTTGTGTGCTACGTAACCTAAAACGTGTGTTTGTGCTAATTGAAATATTAGTTCATTTAGTGTCAGCCTGACATGCCCTCTCTGACAAGATTAAAAAGAGTTTCAAGCAGACTATCGGTGAGATGCATCCGGGCACACAGCCATGTGAGCGTTATTTGTGTGTGTGCACACACATGCATCCTGTGCGGGTACACCCAGAGAGATCCTATTTTCTTTCTGTCCTGTTCACGTGTATTCCTATGCTTCCATGTTGGGTGTAGCCTTAGATCGGAGAGAGCCAGACCATTTAATGTACAATAAAGTGACTGGAAAATCAGAAAGAGCCTAAATTAGCTCTTACCAGTCCTGATGATAGGAGTTTAAATGCTCATTAATGTTCCTTTTGCTTTTTACTATGGAGAATCCAAAACATGCACAAGTATAAACACAGCCTCCTCCAGGTACCCACCACCAGCTTCTACAAAGTCAACCCATTGCTCTACGGTATCTCGTCTTCATCCTCAGCCACCTCTCTGAGCCCCTCCCTTCCAATACCACTTTCAGGCCAGGCTGTATTACCATCATTGCCCACTAATGACATGGTTCTGTTCTGAGAAATGCATTTTAGGCAATTTTGTCACTGTGCAAACACCATAGAGTGCTTACACAAACTAAGGCGGCCATGGCATCAACCAGACAATATAATCTTGTGGAACTGAAGCCAAATATGTGGCCTGTCTTGACTGAAACATTGCTATGCAACACACGACTGGAATTTGTGGTTGGTACTCAAAGTTTAATTATATTAAGATTTGATTTTTTGACAAGAAATCTACTTATCTGGTACTGTTTACTTACTAGAAACAGAGTATTTGGGATCTCTTTAGAGAGATGGATTTTCAATGCCTACATCTATTCATATTATACAGATTACAAGATGGTGATATTCTTATTTCCTTATCCCCTTTCCATTTATTAGATGTCTATTTTTATATTTCAAAATTCCCCTTATCTATTCATTGGTTACCAGTGACCTTTAATGATGATTGCCAACTTGACTGGATTAAAACACACCTAGCAGATTAATAGAACATACTTTTGTGTGTGTCTGGGTGGTCATGGGGCGTGACCATGGGGACTTTCCTCTCATGGTTTCTCTAATCCACTGGTCTTCCTGGCTGCCATGAAGTGAACAGCATTTCTCCCCCAAGCCTTTCCACCATGATGTTTCTACTTTTGAGTCAGCCAACCATAGACTGAATCCTCTTAGACCATGAGCCAAATAAATCCCTCCCCCTTTAAACTGCAGGTGTCTGGTAATTTGCCCCAACAAAGCTTGACAGTGGACCAATGGTACTGTTAGTATAGAAAAAGGAGGAAAAATTATTGATTCTTTTATTTATACTTTTAAAAGAAGTAGTTTGAGTTGGTTCCTTGGAAGTCTTTATGAGGACTCAATATTTTTTAACATCAATATTTTTAACATAATGGCTTTAAAAGTTCACTGAAGTATTTCCATCTATTGTAGTTATCGATTCTATAGATATTGATATGATCCTATCTTTAGTAGGAGGCTCTTAAAGTTTGCTCCTAAGTTCTTTTGACTTATTTATATCCACTCTGAACTCTTTGGGACATTGTATCCCAGGGACATGGGGTAAAATGCTTCTCTCTACCTACCACTCAGCTTCCTCCTCTGTCTCTTGCTCTTCTCCGGTGTTCTGTCATGTGATTCTAACTCTGGGATAGCCCCCAAGGGAGCTGGTTTTAAAATGTAAGTTACCGAGCTGCCCAAAAGCACCACACATTAGTTTTCCACAACCTGTTTCATGCTTCTCACATTTTATGTCATCTTAGGGAACCAAATTCACTTGGTGTTTGGAATTTTAATTGTTGGGTGTTCCCATAGCTCCAGATTGCAAATTGCTGTGCTCTTTTGTGTCTTTATCACTGTCTGGGACACGGTAGTCACTTGAATGGGTGCTGAGTGAATCTGAGATCAAAAGAATGAATGAATAAACAAATCCATCATTTTAGTCTGAGGCATAAACCTGGCTTTGGACACTGTGCCCTAAAACTGTGAACAGGTTGAGCTGATATGACTTGCAGTAGAGGCAGAGAGTACATTTCCAGGGCCACTTGGATGGAAGGCTTAACAAGACCATGTCGCTGGTACAGAAAAGCATTCTGCGCGTGGTCTCTCAGACACTTAATTTTCACAAACACCAAAGCAAAGCACGTGCTTTGGAGTGTTATGGGATTTTTGTACTAAAAGGTTGAAGTAATTTAATGAATCTGAAGAAGGTGGAGGTGGCATAGAATTATAGTTGCTTGATCCATTTCCTTTCTTCCCTGATCTGTTTAGGTGATTTATCTCTTCTGGTTTCCCTGAATTGTTTAGTGCCGAGATTTCATGAAAATAGGTGTTCTAAAAGCCACTAAATATTGTTTTTTAATTACCTCATGCCCTCAAAGGAACAAGTAATCCTCATCTTCTTTTTATTGGCACTAAAATTCTCTATAACCACCAACTCCCATAAAGATCATTCTTTTTAAAGCCTTGTTTTTTCCTAAGGAATGTTGATTTTCTCTGGATAGATCATTGCAGAATAGAGTCAAGCAAAGCGTACTCATTGTCATTCAAGTCAGTGTCTCCAAATCTAGCAGAGCACTCAGAACCACCCTAATTGGAGAGGGTCCATGTGTCATAATAAAATTACTTATTCCTCAGAAAGAGCAGTAATTTCCTGACAAGTCACACATCCATTTTCAAATATGACAGGATACATACACAGTCAAGAAGCAATGGTACATAGTTTCCTGTGCACTTAATCCTAAACCCATGTTTATCGAATATATGATTCCTTAGATCAGCAGTCTACATGCAATTTTTCACTGGACTCACTTTGAAAGTAAGTGATTTTTTGAGCGTTTAACCTTAATAAATTAAGCTGAATCATATGAAATTGACATTTCAGGGGTCAAAACTAGTTGAGCATTGGCATTTTTATATTTCTGCAGCCTTCTATTCTCATTTATTAGTAGCAGATGTGTATAAAATACCATTATCCCGATCCACCCATTGAGGCACAATTACTCTTCAAGTGAGGATCAATCGGTGATATAAATCTGCATTCCGCTCCCACCCTGGATAATACCTCATTTGTTTGGTTAGCTCTCTGAAGACCAGATCGCCAGTTTTTCCTTTGGCACTGTCACCAGCTAACAGCTTGACCAGGGGATGTATCAACTCTGCAGTTTCCTCTGGTGTCCTTGTGCTTGCGTGGTTGCTGGCTTTTCAGGGTGTATGGGTTCTTGGCGGAAATCTAAGCCCCTTGTCCATTTTGAGATGAAGAACTAACTAACTAATAAGTCAAAGCTAAAGAATATGCTAAACAGTAGCCAATTTAACCAGACCCGCCCCATCAGATCAGACTGCAGTACGTACGCTCAAAAAGAATGCATAGCATGCTCACCCTGACACGCGGATGACTGATGATGCCTTTGTCAAATAAAATACTAAACTCTAGTAAAATTTAATTTATTTCTAAATTTTCAAGTGAAAGCAGAGGTGAAATGAAAGGTTACACTTAATTTCAGTTACACTTCCCTTATATGGGCTTTCTGTGTGGTTTCAGTTTCCCACAGCATGGAACCTAGGTTCATAGATGGATCCTCTCAAACATGTATTCCAGAAAACCAGGCAAATACTCTTCAGGCAAGTGGTGGCACGCATGTGATTTGTTTTTCTTTCAAGACGAAAGATTTTAACTTAGGGGTAGTTTTCTTCCCAAACTAAAACTTCAGTATTCAAGTTTATTTGCAAAGTTGGCACTTTGCAATAAATAAGTGGGTTTGGGGTTACAGTTTGGATACTCGTCTCTAAAATGTTCATCATCACTGGCCTACGCTCTTTCAACCTAGCTGTGGATCTCTCAGTGTCGCTCGAATCTCATGTAGTATCAGTTAATTATAGCAATTATAGGCTCACTCGGAGCCAGGAAAGGTGAAGCTCTTTCTATGGAAGAAATGTCAAAGAATTTGTGACTACTTTTTATAAATCACCACATTACCTATATATGTTTAGCATGCTTAACAAATGGTCATTCAGATTTGCTACATCTAGAGATACAGGGCTCATTATTACAGAATGCAAACTATTCCTTTTCTGGACAATATTAAAAATTAGAAAATCTTTTCAAACTCAGCAACAACGTGTTTTCTTATTATGTTAGTCAAATTTCCATTGCTATAACAAAATGCCTGAGAATAGATGCTTAAAGAAGGAAAGGCTTACAGTTTCAGAGGTTTCAGTCCATGGTGTGATAGCTGTGTTACTTTGGGCCTGAGGTAACACAGACTATCCTGGCAGCAGGAGCATGTGGAGGAGGAGGAGGCTGCTTACTTTATGGCAACCAGGGAGCCAAAGAGGTTGAGCAAAGAAGGAAGACAGAAAGGGGTAAAGGATAAGATATATTCTCCAAGGCCATGACCTACTCCCTTCAGCTGGGACCCAAGCTTCCATTACCTCCTCAAAATGCCATCAAATTATGAACCCATCAGTGGATTAATCAACAGATAAAGTTAGATCCTTCAGGACCCAATCACCTTCCAAAAGCCCACCTCTAAGCACCGCCACACTAGGGACCAAACCTTCAACACATGAGCTCTGGGGAGACATTTCAGACCTACCCCATAATAGGCATCCTTTCCAGTTTTGGTCTGTCCTTATGGGCAGAGCAAGATCCCCTGCTTACTTGAAAGTAATTTTGAGATGAACTATGTTTCCCTTGGGAGGTTTACATTTCTAGGTGCTTTGACCAAGTTTCCTATATCCCTCATCACTGGTTATCCTCTAAGCAAACAACAGCTTATCATGATCCCCTTTAAAGTATACTAAATTTGAACCTGTGTTGCTTGTAATACTCCTCCTTGCTGTATGGGTTGCTATGATGCTCACTGTAGATGAAATAGTTTCCCCCAAAGAAATATCTGTGGGATTTATAGAACAATTCATTAGAGCAAACTGTTAATATATAATCTTTCAGATCCTCACAATGTCAGCATACTTAGAGTCTCTGAGAGCTGAGATAGAAGACTACAATGAAATGCTTTCAGGCAGAAAGTGTTTGAACCCCATATGGCAAATTTTCTTAGCCAGTGAACGCTCAACTGCGCCATACTGAGTTGAAAGTGTTCAGCAATGTGTTTAGTATACCCTCAGGAGCCTCTTTCTGCCATATATTTTTGTGTTCTGGTGAACTGTTTGAAACCATAATGGCAGACAAAACGTATGTAAGTGGTCATGCCGAAATCGAGGCAAAGCAACACAAGAAGAATATCATACTGAGTGTTAGCATGCAGGGCTTCTGGCAGCTTGAGCAGCCTTTGATGAAAAGGTCAAGGTAACAGATGGTAAAGATCAGCAGGAAATTAGGGATTGGTATAAGTCCTTTTGACATTCTAAAGGGCATTGTAGAGCTTCCCCGAAGGACTGACCAACATTTGTCTGAAAAATTCCTAGACTTCGAGTGATTTCACAAAAATGGAAGCATCCTATAATGCCAGGAACCTAACAGTGCGGGGAATATATGCCTAGGACCATGCATGATCAGGGCTGGAATGTAGTCTTTATTTCAGAGATATGTGCTTCACATCAAAAGCATATTTCCATGTTTTAGTTTTCATCAGGGGAGACTGAAACAGCATTAATTTTCCCTCAATTACTTGAGTTAGTTTTACCTTTTTAAATGGCAATATATGTATTAACCCATCTTCAAAAATCCTGGAAATTTTTATTTTAAATGTTGGAAATTTAACAAAGCCAGGTTCTCTTTGGTCCCACCCCTGTAGCATATAATCTACTAAACTGGCAGTGACAACTAGTGTCTGTTGAGCTCGTTCTATTCTCTAGGCACAATTCAATGCTTTTCACTATTTCAAGAAGTTTTCACCGCAAATCCAAAAGGTAGTTACCTGCATTCTCTTCACCTTTTGTATGTGGAGGATTTGGGAATTTAGCTAACTTGCCCAAGGTCTTGTAGAGGGTAAATGAGACAGTTAGGATCAGTGTAACATTTGGGATAATGTCAGCTATTGAGTATGTATTTAGGATGTCAGCTGTCCCTTCCAGGAGGGCTTGTGTTCCTATACTCTGTGATAGCAGAACTTAACCTGGAACACTGCTTGCTTGATTCCTGGTAGATGATGAATGAAGGAATGTTTTGTGACCTGTCAACCTATGAATCCACCACTAAGGGTCTATGAGGCAAAGCTCAATTCTGCTTGATACAAATGACATCTGTCACTCTGAATATATACTGAAAATATTTTTGAAGTTATGAGTTCATAATTCTATGATTCCTCTGGCAGTCCCGTTGTTTGGGACATGTTAGGTATCCCTTCTTTCCAAATGTCTGAACTGCTAACAGCAGCCTCAGGCATTAGATTATTTAACGGGTATTCCCAGGAGGAGAGAGAAGATTTAAAAGAAGGCCATATAAGAAGTCCTACATCTTGATTTCAGTGGGAATTGGACTGAGTCAACTGGCAAAATCTTGGGACAAAAGAAATTAAGCTGAGGTGGTCGAGTTGAGAGTTCTTAAAGCCCAGTTGATTTAGTGTCATGTGAGCAGAAATGTTGTGTGCTACTTCCAAGCAGAAGCCCTCAGAGGCCTTACACAATACCCTGCCAGTGATCTTTTCTCTGTTGTAAGGTCAGTGAAATACCAAATAATGAGTGTTCCATTAGGCTGGGTCCCAGAGTGAGGCAGGCATTTCTCCAACTCGTTACTATCATGCAATATTAGCAATAAATAAGTTCATATAAGTCACTGAGGACCTTGTAGTATTTGTTAACCATTGCATGCTTAACCCAAGCCTATAAACTCAACGCACCTGGGGAAATCTAGGCTCATAGAAAAGTTTTAGCTACAAGTGCATACAGTTCTAGGCACTTCCAGCAGGGGGCGCCTGGACGCGGACACTGTCTGACACTATAGCTGGACGGTTTAGGGTTGGAGGCACAGAGGACACTGTCCATGCTGCAGCCGAGGCCACAGTCGAGGACCTTGAAATAATATAGACAAGAAGGCATCTTCCTTCTTGTGGCAGAAAGTAAACAGCAATTTGCTTCTTCCCTATCGTAATCTACCAACTCCATGTGACTTTCTGTAGGCTCTGCTATCTGTCAGGACCTTAAAAACATTCACTTAACGTTAATCAACTATTCGTTTTACCTATTTATGGGTTGCAGTGGTAGTTTGCGATTTCCCATTGCTAAGTCTTCCATGGTATGGTGAACTCAGGGGTCCCCAAAACTCTACCCCTCCTCAAACGTCAACTGACCTATCCCACTTCAATCTTTGTCAAACATTTAGCTTTTAATTTGATTTCAATTGTTCAGGGAGTTTTGGAACCTAAAATGTCTGAAAATAACTACCTCCCACGAGGCCACAAGAAGATTTCAACTGTTTTGGGATGATCATCGTCAGATTCTGTGGCCTCTGCTTTTGGTTTGTCCTGATCTCAGCTGTGCGGTAAAACAATCTTTGCTACCAAGATAAATATTCACGGTTACTGCCTTGTGCTCCCAGGCACGGCAAAGCTATGTTTAGAACTCTGAATGTTGAGACGCACTGTGTCAACACTGAAATTTAATTACTGTGATGGGCTTTAAAGCCATGGACCACCTCGTGCTGTGGAGTGAATATTACCTCTTGCGTTTGTTCATTTTCCCTTATGCGCCTGCAGAAGAAGGTGGCCGTCTGTTTAACCGGAACACCCACCTGCCCTTCTCCTCAAAATGAATGAAACAAACTCTCAGTTTTACAACTGTTTTATCTTTGTATTGTGAAGAAGAAATATAGTCTCGCTGAACTCTTTGGAGATTTCCCGATGTTCACTATCTCTCTGCTACCTATTATCACTCATTCTGGTAATAAATGATAATGTTCATTGCTAGGATTCATAAAGCGCTGTCAAGTTATAGCCCATCATTTTAAACTCAGGTTAAGGTAAGGAATTTAGATTTATATAAGCCTGGTGCTGTTTCATTAAGAACCACAGACATTTTAATTTTTCTCTCTCTTTAAGCAAGGGACTTTCCATTTCTTAATGTTGCATTAATCAGAGTTTTAATATTTTTTCAAAATATATCCGTTCTCTATACAGTATTTACTGTCTTTGTCAAAGTCAATGAACAGGAATAAAAAGTATCTACCTACAAGACATAGAAACTAGTACTTTCTTGGCCCTGCATAATAGCTAAGTGGGGGCTGTTAAAAATGATAGTGGGTTTCTTTCCTACTTTTGTAGGGATAAGTTTCGGATGTCATTTAAAACAATGGCATAAATTCCATATCTGAAAACTAAAAGAATTTCTGCATTCCCCTCCTGATCCGTAACCTTGAGGTTGGGTTGTGCGGCAGCTTGCAGTCGTTTGGTTAAAGCAGTGCTTTCGAACCAAAATGAGAAGATTTTGGTTATGCTCGGACACCGGATATGAAGCCCAGTTTGGGAAGATTATTAAGAGGATGATTTTATAGTAGTCCTGATAAATGGTACAAAATAAGCCATAGGAAGTAGACACAGCCCCCTAAGTGAGGAGAGACAAGGAAAGAAATTGTGTTTGATTAGCTGACACCAAGCCACTCTGTGAGATGGGAGGCCAACGAGAGGTCCAGGGACCCAGGAGCCACCAAAAGTCCTGTGGGCACAGGGAGCTACAGTGTCACCTCTGCAAGAGGGAGGGCAGCTACCCAGCTTGCCTCAGCCCCTGTGTGCCCAGAGTTCTGATCCTGGCTTTGAGAACACAGCGACAGAGCCAAGTTCTCCAGCTCCTGAGGGCCTGGGGACCAGGTGGAGGAGCCAGTGTGCTTACCCTGAGCTCTGTGGTACAGTGTAATGCAGTGTATGCTCGCACACAAGGAATCCAGTTCAAATCCCACTTCACTGGCTCACTGGGCGAGTGCCTGGGACAGTCAAGCTCTAAATCTGTCTCCACATCTGTGAGCTGGTATTCGTGCAAGGGTGAAATTAAACCAAGTGTCTGGTCATGTTCCAGGAACCTAAGGGCTCTTAATACGGAATTTCTAAGGTGACCCTGGCTTTCAGGCACTTTGACTCAGAGCTGGTGAGCTCTAAGGAGGGTCTAGAGGGGCCTGTGGGGTAGGTAAGAGGCAGGGTCACAGAAACCATGGTGCAGACAGACAGATCTGACACCACACTGGGGAGGAGCACGGGCCCTGAGGAGCGAGGAGGCCCCAGAACGGTGCCCCAGACTTGGAGGGGCGATGAGTCTGTGGTGCACGCTGCACCCCTTTCCCTCCGTACTTACATCGACTCTGCCCCTCACCAGGCCAGATCTCAGCCCAGAGCCCATTTCTGTGTACTCCGAGGACCCATACAGCTGTTCTCAAAATGATGGACCCGGAGAATACACATCAGTCAGGGAGTTTTTTTTTTTTTTTCTTTTCTTTTCTTTTCTTCTTTCTCTCGTGACTGCTTCCTCTCCCTCAGTACTAGGGACTAAACCTAGGGTCTTCACATTAAGCTATGTTCCCAGCCTCCCATGTTTTTCTTTTTTTAACTTTTGGAACAGGGTCTGGCTAAGTCACTAAATTGCCCAGGCTGGGCTTGAACTTGCAATCTTCCTGCGTTGCCTTCCTCTAGTGCTGGGATTTCAGGCACACACCTGCACGCTTAGCTCTCTTGCTTTCTTTCTTCCTTTCTGAAAATAGTGTGTGAAAAGAAATATTACATTAATAAATAAAGGATTCCACCCAGGCTGTTTTTAATGAAGGCACAGACAAATACATTGCCTTCCCCACCTGACTCTGCCCTTTACACTTCCTCCTGATCTTGGCTTTTCTGCCACTGCAAACTCCAGCATCTCTGTGTTACCTAAGACACACAGGATGAGTTGGAGGTCACTAAGAAATAGAACACAAGAAAATAAAAAGTAAACTGAATTTGTAAGTAAGTGTAAATGCAACATACTCTTGTTTGCCATAGATGAGACCCTAGTCAGCCCATGTGCTGGCTGGCCATTTCTCACCTTTTCCCAAGAGCCTTTCCTTCCCTTACTTTACTCGGCTGTCAGTCATGAGAAACTCCATTTTTCAGGCTCCCTTGACAACCAGCTTCTAGGTAGTGCTGATGATGGTAGGTTCTGCTTTGTGCCGCTACAACACAATGCCTGAGGTGAGGCACTTCATTTTCAAAAAGAGGTTAATTTGGCTCAGAGTTCTGGAAACTCGGGAAGATGGCACCAGCATCTCCCCAGTTCTGCTGAAAGCCTTGTGGGGGTGGTATCACAACAGCAGTAGAACACTGGAGAGAGTGGAGATGTATGAGGAAGCATCAGATTCCCTCCTCACAACCCACTCTACAGAGAACTAATCCAGTGCACAAGACCTGCATTGGTCCTTTGCTCTGGGGACCTGCATTGGTCCTTTGCTTGGTCCTTTGCTTGGTCCTTGATCAGTGCTCTGGGGCCCTAATTACCTTGCACTTACTTAGCCCCATCTTTTACCTCTTCAACCTCACCACACTGGGGATCAAGTCTCTAACAAAACTGGAAGATGAGAGCAAGAACTGTGTCTGCCCTGGCAAAGCATCTCTGCCTCGTTCCCAGTGCACATCTTTACCCTTCTTGTGCTGGCTTCTGCTGGGAAGTCCCCAGTTTCCAGTGTGATGCCTCCTTCAGTCTGACTCTCCTGGCTCCTGGAAATGCCACTTGGTTCACAGTGGCTTCCTGCTGCTGCATAGTTTGGGGTTGCCCCATCTTTCCGTGACTAGACTTTCCGGGTATTCCACCATCTCTGTAAATGATGCTGTGTCCTGTTTTCTCTATTAGAGGTACTTCAAGTCATTTCTATTTCTTTTCTAGACTCTCACGGCACATTCACTACACATAATGAAGGGACTGTATTTCTGCCCATGGAGGCAGGAGAACGGGAAAATGAGTGTATGCAGGCAGTAAGGTGTCTACACACTTTTGAAAAAAAACAAAAACAAAAATGCACAAATAATGCACCAAAGCATTCCATCAAAGCAAAACACTGCTTTGTACTCTAATGTCTCATGCCACTTGTAAATATCTCCCCATTTTTGTTTTTCTGGGAACCAAACTACTTCACATAATAATCAAATACTTTCACAGTAGTCTACAAGAATTCTACACTTTCCCAGATGACAAACCTCACACTCTCTCCCTCCCCCCTCCCCTCCCCT
>NW_022900945.1:11314413-11348360 GCF_012274545.1 Fukomys damarensis
CCCTCCCCCCCCCCCCCTCCCCTCTCCTCTCCCTCCTTTCCTGTTGAGTCAGATTCTTGCTAAGTTGCTGAGACTGGACTCAAACTTGGAATTCTCCTGCCTCAGCTACCCAGGTATCTGCGATTACAGTTGTATACACCCCCTACACACATAGTTCCATAGTTCATTTCTAATCTCCAAAAGGCCTTTCTGTTGCCAGGGCATAAAGGATTTTGCCTAGTCCACAGGATAAATATGCCCTGATTTGCTTTGCATTAGCCTCTTATGAGAGGCTGGAGAGAGTTTTATTAAGAATAAAGTTTGCTGATTTTTAAAGAATCCAGACAACGTATGCAAGTAGCTTATACAATGGGCCATTAAAATAACTCTTGTCTGAAAGTCAGCATTAATATGACGCAGCCTGATGGGTGGGAAACCAACTCCTCGGAGCTGCCTTTTCCTAGCTGCCAACTTGTGAGTCATATTAAAACAATACATGGAAAGAGAAATAGAAACACTGACTTGTCAGTAACAGTATCTTAAATCAATTTTGCAAACAGCAAGATCCCATCAAATGTAGATCAACTGGCCATTCACAAGCTGGAAACCAGTTCTTCTATGCTTTCACCCCCACCCATACATTTCTTTTTCCATAAGAAACTGGTCAAGTGGGGAGAAAACAAAAGTTCTTCTTTTCCCCCAAAAGGCAGGGGGGCCTCTAGTTTTGTATTTATCCTTCATTTTGCATTCAGTATCATCTTCCTTTTTAGGATGAGTTTTAGTCAACTCTGGCTGAGTCCGCCAGCAGCTCAGAGCAAGCTCAGACTCCAGCGCTGGAAAATGCACACCACGTGTTTCACCTGCTGTCCTCAGTTTTCCAACTGGACCTGCATTTCTGCTCCCCGATAATGGGGTCTGCGGAACTCTCTGTGCACTCGAGAACATACTTTACTGAGGTTCTTAGCAGCTGCTCAATGTGCCCAGATTCCATCTGGCATTGCTTTCCAGTGTCTTTCAAGAGGAAAGAATACTTCTATTCTGTAGAAGAAATAGGATTAGGATTTTAGGAAGGCTATAGCATAACACAACAGTATATTCTTCAGTACCCAGTTGTCAGATATGTTTCAACAAATTGCAAATATCAGATTACTTTTTTAATTATTTCAAACTCACTCTGGGAATTATAAGAGATTCATCTATTCAAGAAAAAGTTAAGCTTACATTTTCTGTTTTTTTAAGTCCAGGCCCCCCCACAGTCTGTGTAGTAGAGATTTCAGCAACACTGTTAATACTGACTTACTTCTAATCAGAGCTGAGAGATCAAAAAAGACAAACCCTCTGCGGATCCACTCCTATTTTCTTAACTCATTTTAAAAATTAATAATTTTCTTAGACATTCAGCAGTGAATAATAGAGCTGAGCTCATTTATTTAAAGTTTTAAAAGAGCTGTAGATTAGTTTTCTGTGACGCAGGAAGGTACTGTGCAAAAATCCAGTAATTGTCCCAGAGTTGCCTTCCTGACTGTGGGGTGCTGGGCAAGTTAGCTAACAGTTAGTGTTTATCTTCTCAGGAAAATGCATCTTCTGGCAGTGATTTCCTTGGCTAGATATTACGAAGATTAGAGAAAACCATCACATGTTTATTATTAAAAAATGTACAGCGTGTCTCCTTTGTCACAGATATGGAGCCTGCCCTGTTGAGCCAATGGTTTGGAAAGGGAAATAGAAATGAATCATATGATTACATAAATAAATATAATTACAAAGGGATAGAGGACACTGACAGAAGATAGCTTATGCTGAAGGAGGACACGACAAGTGGATTTAATCGAGGGGAAGAGCAAGGAAGGGTCTCTGAAGGAAATGTAGGTGAGATAGAAAAAGTCAGGCAGGGAGTGTGTGTGTGTGTGCGTGTGTGTGTAAATGCTTCGGCGAGAAGCCTGTGACTCTAAGACAACCACTATTAACCTCCCTTCCCGTGATGTTTTTTTTTCAACAAAATGAGTTATATTTTGGTCCAAATTTGGGGGAATTACCTTGACATTAGGTACATGAGGGTCCTGAAGCAAATAGCCTGTGTTTTGTGTCGCATACAGGGCAAGTGCATGTGCGTCCTGGAAACACACGATGAGCACAAGGCATCATTCCAGAAACTATTGCCAGTCACCTGCTGCATGTCAGGCACTGCTTTGAGCACTAAGGATACAAAGATGAAGGATCACAGCCTCTGTCTTTAACGACTTCCGTCCTCAGTGTAGAGAGGGAAGAGACGCATTTATACTGTGTCACATCAGAGCTGCGCGTGTGAGATCAATGAATTCTGGTGGCACAAGATACAGCTTGGCCACATCTAGCTGGAAGGGTCAGTGAGGAGTACACAGAGGAGGTGGTGCGTGAGCAGGATTTTAAGATGCCTAGGAAGGATATTCTAGACGAGTACAGGGCTGGAGTTGTAGGCTGGGGGCTGGGCAGGGGGCAGAGCAGTTGCTGCGCATGCTCACATGCTCTCAGGAAAGAAAGCCAGAAGAGTATGTACAAAGCTGCCACACCCGTAAGGACCTAGGAGTGTCCTTGGCTCACAGTATCAAAGAACAAATACGTCTTTTAACTTACAGATGGCACAAGAGGCCATAATAACGTACTGTATTCTTAATGGGTCAAGTAGAAGGCCAGCTTGCAGACAGGAGGACAGAAATATAAACAGGTGTCAAATGTGACGCTTTTCTTCTGCAAGGTGACGGATACTAGGTTTCCTTCCCTAGTCTAGATGGCAGTACGCAGCCGATGTATTTGAAACAGAAGGACGAGGTACTCGGCTTTACCTGACTGCAAACACCGTGGCGGCAGAGTAGGAAGTCGGTGGTGAATGGGAGGAAACACTGTGCTGAGAGCCACTGAGAAGCAGCTGCGTTTGTGCAAATCAGAGACAGAGAGGGTCTAAGGGAAAGAAGGCAGAAGCAATAAACTAGAGGATCGTTCTGAAGTAAAGTCTAGCAATAATGTGCGAGGGGAAAGGAGAACACGTAGGGATGATGCGGAAAGGTTGCAGCCTGCAGGACTGCGGATGCCACGCACTGGGGTAGCGACGCGGAAACGGGAAAGGGCTGAGAAGACCGGCAGGGTCCACGTGGGGCCCGAGATGGGCGAGGCACACAGTGTGCACACGAGAGACAGGTCAGACTCTGACCACGCCGGGCCTGCTGTATCGACCCACTGATGGGGAGAGGAGAGGCAGGGGAGAGGGTGCTCCCGGGGGCCTTGGAGAGCTGGAGTCTGCTCAGCGGTAGAATATGCATTTTGCATGAGCAAGGCTCTGGATTCAATCCCCAGCTCCAGCCAACAAACAAACACACAGAAAGAGAACCTTTGGAGCCCTGACTCATGCTGTATCTTCCCCCATACCACCTTCACCACTCACTTCCCATCTCTGAAGACTGAACTGGCTCGCTCTCCCTCGCTGCCCAAATTCCTGCTCTTGCCCTGCCAGTCACCTGGGGAGAATTAGCTGCCATGCGTTGACTCTTTCAGGACAAGAAAATCAGATAAATACTGAGAGACCTTTTACCATGTAGGGTTAAAGAGGAGAGGAAATTGTGCCTTTTGTCACTTGGAATGATGCAGAATGGAGAACCTTAAAAGAAGATTTCATAAAACCAGTCTACTTTAAAAAGGAAAATTATTTTCCACACATAAAGAACACACAATATTTACTCTGTCCTCTTTGTGTGTGGGGGGGTATCTACTTAGACTTGCTAAGAATTAAACCTGTCAACATGATTTCTTCTAAATAACTCCTTGGGAAAGCACTCAAGGCCTCCATTTATTATCCAAATGTAACTTGAGGGCAAGAACAGAAGAATTATTTCAGAAAGAAAATAATCAATGAATCATTTATCAGTTTTCCTGCCCTTTGTATAACAAACTGTAATTAGTATGATGTCTTTGTTGGCAAGTGCTTATCAGGCAAAGAGCAGTATAGAAGCAAAGGAAGATTCTGTAAAGAACACTGTGTTGTTTTGCAGACCTAATTGTGATGCTATCACTGGAATTTTGCGAGGTTGCATTGTTAATTCTTAATTTGCTCTCCTTAATAGCAACAAGGTTATTAGCATCTACCTAGAGTTCTGCATGCCCACAGTAGATAACAAAACTTTCTTAGGATGAACATTTGAAAATAAGCACATATATATATATATATATGATAGAAAAGAGAGCCAGAGGCTCCAACGGCCTTAAACGGGGAGTAATTTTGAGAAATCAAGCTTGGCAGAATAAAGAAAGGTTTTATCAAGCATCTTGCTACACGACATTTATATTTTCCTTCTTTAGTAAAGAGAGTACCCAAATCCTGTCTAGAATTTTGCAAATGACTTTCAGACACTTTCTGAGACTGCTCTATTTCCTCCAAATTTCATTTTTCTTTCAAATAATTAATGATCGAGTTACTACCAGCTGTGATGCTTGCTGGGAAATCAGGGATGGATCGGACCCAGTCTGTGTTCTCAGAGAAGTTACACCGAGTCCAGTGAAAACCACAGATCTGTCAAAATGTGGTTTCGAAATGATGCAGGCTATGTGGTGACGGTGGGTAGGAGGAGCAGGGATGCAAAGAAGGGAATAAACTACATGTCCTCCTGTGGCAATCTCTGAGGATCGGCGAGATTCATGCAGAGCACATCCTCAGTAGCACTGACTTTAACATAACTGGGTGGGGGGCTTCCAGGGCCTACTAAGACCCCATCATATCATCATAGTTGCAGCTCATGGAAAATGTATTTTTCTGAGAAGTACAAAGAATAAAAAATACTAACATAAAAATTAAGCTATTTAAGGTGAAGGGAGGGCAGGAACAAGGGGAAAAAATGAGAACCAAGACCTGTCATGTAAATGTACAAGGTCCCAAAAATGAATGTAACTGTACTGTATACCTAAAATGTACCAATAAACTCAATTTAAAAAATTAAGCTATTTAAAATGAAGCTATTTCTACAAATACAGAGCAATTTTTTTTAATGTAAAGGCTAGCAATACATCAGTCTGTATTACAAATGTGATGTCCCATGATTTCCATCTGCAGTATTATTCATGGAAAACAAAAAAGAAAAACATATCTCATCTACTCCACTCTAAAGGTTATATGCTGTTATTATAAAGAAATATATTAGTCACATATCTTAGTACTTGACTTTTACAACCAAAGATGTCTAATGCCTTCTTCTTACTTCTGGATTTCTGGAGAGCCTGTGTTGCCAAGTTAAACTCTCTGATAAATGATTAGCTATATTCTAATATAGTGCCTCCCACAAGGAAAACCTCAATAACAATAGATAAATAGGTGGACAGATGGATGGGTGGATGGCTAGATGCACAGACATGCATGTGTACCTAGACAAGCAAAGGCGAAATGTGCTCCTGTAGAATCCTTACCTCTTTTCTTTGGTCATCCTTGAATAAATTTGATATCACTGAGTTGGCCTCACAAGTACCTGTGCCACCACTAATCCTTGAATTAATTTACATGACCATAACATATGCGTCTGGATAAATGAGAGAAAATAACGCACCAATTCCCACTTGTCTATAGCCTCCCAAGGAGCTCCTGGTGGAGGTCTTCGATATCAGATCGAATCAGGTGGTGTGGTCCTCCAGGATAAACCATAATTAGCAAATTGGTCACTCGAGAAACTCTAGGACAGAGAAAACAGCCTAGCAGCCGGGCAAAGCAAGCTCTTCTGCCTGGCCAAGAGCCATCTCCTTAGCTCAAGTGCTTAAATGCAAGGAAATGCTTGTGCTTAAGTGCAAGGAAATGAGCCTCGGGTCAGACAGGTGTGGGAGCTGTAGCAACTCCACAGGGACAGTTCCCAAGTCCCCCATGAGGGTCGTGCGAGTTAGAAGGAATCTCCACGCTCAAGAGAGCCAAAAATGCCATGGCTTCCTATCTGGTGTTTTTGATCCTGCCAGCTCAGGTGCAACTTACTATCCAGTGCCATTTTTTCACAAGCAGTGGTGGTCTAGCAACATCGTGGATGCCCTATCTTATTAGGTTAGAGCACTGGAAAGTTAACTGAAGGTTAGATCCTTATATGGAAGAAGAATGGTTGCTTTGAAAGATGTGTATCAGCTTTCAAAACAGAAAATTGAATTATTTTATGAAGAATTATTTTAAAAGATACTTTTAAAATGTTGAAGTTATCAGTGTGCATTGCATTGCAAACTAACGTGGTACCTCACACTGGTTTTCCTCTGTTGAGTGTCTTATATTAATTTTGATTTCTTATGATGAATGAACCAACATTTATATATCAGATTATTATTAATTAAAATCCATACTGTATTCTTATTACCTCAGTTTTTTTAAAAGGGAGATTTTTATTGGTATTATATTCTATGCTTAGTCCATACACAGTTTAAATGTTCAGGAAACCATTAGGATAGTTTAATTGAGGCAGGAATCATTTTGACTATTTAGCATTGCAGTCTTCGGCATGTTAGCCTTCAGGTCTGCATATCGATGTGTAATTTTCAAAGTCCAGTCAGTTAACTATCAATGAACAGCAGGTACAAGTGTCAATAATCAAACCCCAGTGCTGTATTGTACATAGACACGTGTATATCGTCATGGACTCCTGGTTCTCATGCTGACTGCAACTGAGCGTGGGAAAGTGAACTGGATACATATAGTTCTGCTCCGTCTTCTGCCTTCCCCCAGAATAACCACCCCGGGATTTGGGGCCAAAAGAATGCCCTGCAGTTGACTGCTGTGGTATGGGGCAGTTGTTCCTAATCCTGTTGACAAGTCTGGAATCACCCGGGGACATTTCTTCTCACTCCTGGGACTCTGATTGATTGCCCTGTGTGGCTCCCTCACGCCCACATTGTAAGAGTTCCCTGGGGGCCTGTAGCACTCAGTCAAGGCTGAGAGCCACTGCATTGGAAAACACGGAGTTATCATTTCAGTTCAGATAAACGTGAAATGCGTGGGCCTTGTTTAGCAACACAAAGTCAGGAAGATGCCCGAACGCTCCTCAAGGACCTTGGCTGCAGCTTTTCTTTCCCTTTGCTGCCCAAGCAGAATTAATTACTGCCTCATTTATAACTAATTCACGGCTCTTTCATTGTACTTATGTGGAATTATAATGATTTGCATTGCCCGTCTTCCCAATTCGTCAGTTTCTGAGGTACAGACCGTGTCCTGTCAGTGTGAGGGCCCCAGCTGGAGCCCCAATCCCTTCACGTAGTAGCTCCTCAGTCAGTGTCCCAGGAAGGGAGAGTGAGCAGAAATCTGGAAAAGATATAAAGGAAAATGTAGTACTAACTGGAAACATCTTCCCAGAGAAATAATTCTAATGCTTCAATAAAGACAAATTTGGACTTTTATTATTATTATTTATCAGAAATATGGCAACTATCAAATGTTTTCTTTAAAGAATGTAGTCCAGCTAATCATTTCTGGACATAAAGGCACTTATAATGCAACAGGGGTGTGGCTAGCAAGTGGATGACTCGTACCATTAGCTGTTATACAGCTAAAATATCAGCCAAATGCTTGTCCCCATGTCAGGACACGTGTTGTGCCTTTGCTGGTACCACTGACCCGCTGGCCTCGTCTGGGTTCCACACGTACAGAGATGCGTGAGATGCTGTTCGTTCCTTTACAGCCCAAATCAGCTTTCAATGAACATGTTTATATCTGTGAGCCCATAATTATCCTTGAGTTTAAGAGATGGTTTTCGCTAAGTACTGCTGTGTTTCACAAAGGTTTACTAGTGTGAAAGATTCCTGAGGACACTAATGAAGAGTAAAATCCATAGTTGAGTCTGCATCTAAGAGCATAAAGCAGAGGGGTGCCAAGCAGCTCCTCACTGCTGAGTTTCCCCCTCAGCCCCCGCGGGAGGCCTGACACTCACTTATCAAGAGCTCCGGAGGAGAGGGGAGAAGCCCCGCAGAGTTCTGGTCAGCCAGGTCCTCCGATTTGAACAGACAGACATTTTGAATCATCCTATTTATTTACTCGGTGAGTATGTGTTCCTTGTTTTCCACACACTGGGCCTGGTGACAGTGGTGGTGGTTTCTTCCCTTTTCTCGTGGGAAGCTATGACCACACACAGTGATTGAAAGTTCTGCCGCACACAGCCCAGACGCACACACGAATGTACACACGAACGTTTATGTCTCCTCAAATCCATAGAAATCCTGACCCCCGAGGTGAGGAGGCGGGACCTGGGAAGATAATTAGGTCGTGAGAACAGGAAGCCCTCATGAAACACATTCATTTATGCCCTTGTCAAGGAAACCCACGGAAAACCTCTGGCCTTGCTGCCCCGTAGAAGAACACCAGCAAGGAGCGAGAGGGCCTTGCCGGACCCCAAATCTGCTGGTACCCTGTTTGTGCATCCAGAATTGTCAGAAATACATTTCTGTTATTTATAAACCATCCAGTTTATGCTGTCATAGAAGCCTGAACAAACCAAGATGACACACACATGTGCATGAACACACACACACACACACACACACACACACGAACGCAGTTACCTCACCTCTGCCATACAGAACATATAGATGACCATTTGTCTGTTTTGAGGAGACATCAGAACGAGTATGTTTGTCTTTCTGTGACACTTTCTAAATTGTGAAATACATTTGTCTCCAACCCTCTGTCGCTCTCTCTTTGCAGAGGATCTAGGAAAGCTCAAGGATCTAATGCCCACGAGCCCCTCCCACACACATGGCCTCTTACCGCTTCACAAGCAGATCACTGTGTCTATCACTGCTTCCCTTACCTCCCATGCAGGCTTATTTGTCCTTTCTACCAATTCCTTAAAGCTTTTTTGGAGCATGATTCATCTAATGATTGCCAGGAGATAAAAATAAATGCAAAATAGCATGTGCTATTTTGAAGGCACAGTTCTAAGTCCTGTAGATAAAATTCATCTCATCTTCACAATAGCCTTATTACAGTACCTATTTACAAATGAAGAAACCATGGCCACACAACCAGGAAGGGGCAGAGCTGAGACTGGAGCCCAGGTAGGCTGGCCCAGAGCCTGTGCTAGCCCAGCTGTCTCTCCCAGAAGGCAAAGGAACAGGGGAGCCTTGAAATGTAATGCTCGATGCTATGAAAATGCATCTGGGATTGCAGCCTCCAGTGAGTGAGAGATCAATGCTAGCCACCCTCACGATGTCACAGCCACCAATGGACAGTTTCCTCCTACTGAGTGCAGATAGTGGAGATTCTGCAGGACCGGGGAGGAATGTTTCCTATTCTGTATCCACCTCAGCAACCCAACTTTGAAAAGGAAATGTTTCAATCGCTTTGATCACTTTGAAGCAAGCATTTGGGTAACAACTTGAAAACTGCAATGATGGTGAAAAGGAGCAAATTGGCAGAGGAAGCCAAGAGAGCCTTGTAGATACTTCTGCCCTGGAGCGCTGTGAGAAGCAGTCATGTGCTTCCCAAGAGCCCAAGGCAGGCTCACAAGTAGTTGAGAAAGCGCAGGACGCAGAGTCTCCCTGCGGTGAATTTCAGGGATCAAGACCGGAGACCCAGTGAGAACACGGGAAATGTGGGTGTTTCCCAGCATGAGCGCGACGAGGCCCAGGACCAGGTTCCACTGCAAAATGCTGCAAGAATGAACCTGCAGCTCTGAGAATGAGGGTGGAGAAGGAGGACCCGAATTGACTGCCAAGACCCTAAGTTGCTTGCAATTGAATTTGTGCCACAAATGTACCTTCCAAATAAAAACTATCTAAGATAGTTCTACATCCCGAGCTTCAGCCACACTGGGCATGGTCTAGGACGGTTTGAGAAGCAGGAAGAAGCAGAAATGGCATTGCTTGCAAAAACTGTAACTGGCAGGGCTCCCTCGATCACTGTGAATGTGATTTATGGTCAGCGGACATAGGCAGGATCTTTAACTTTCTCTTAGAAGTTTTGGTAAACCAAAGTGAGCCAAAGTACAGTGTCTTAAAGAAAGTTAAATCTCAAATAACATATACCAACAAGAAAACCTCTGGTTTTCAACTTCAAAGTACCACCTTACAAAGGTTATGTTAAACACAATTTAAAATTTTAAATTTTAAAAATGTATTACAGTAAAAGACATTCTGCTATTAATCCCTCTCGGCTCAAATACATTTATGCGACTTTCTGAAGCACTTGTGGACGTCCTCATTAGGAGATGTGATCGAAATTACAGTGATTGCCGCTGCCCAGAGCAGCAGGTCCCTGAGTGCCCTTATTCACCTGATCTAGCACCATACGACTTCCGGCTCTTCCCCAAAAGGAAAATGGCCGTAAAAGTAAAAGTTCTGAATCACTTCAGAGTGTCAAAACAGCCACAATAGTGCAAATAAAGACTCCCATAAAGGAGGGCTTCGTGGAACAGCTTCTGAAAGTGGCAAGATTGGTTGGATAAGTATGTTCAAAGCTGGGGTGGGGGGAGGATTTCGAGGGGGATTAATGATGATGTGTCTTTTACTGGCAGATATTTTTTTTTTCATTTCAACGCTCATTGTAGTTTTCAATCATACATCATAGATTGCCATTTGGAAAGAAGTGTAAAAATTGTTTATTTTGAACTTAAGCAAGTGGACCTCTGAGGGTTTTTGAAAACTCAAACTCTTAGAGGGTTTTGGTCTTTATTTTAATTGTCTTTAAAATAATGAAGAAACTAAACTCAAAAAATTGATTTGCTCAGATTGGAACTGGAGTTTGTGTTCTCTCTTCCTAATGGGGCTCTTTTACTCATATACATATTCTTTGTCCTGTCTGGCATTCATTCCTCTTCTCCGTCAGCCCCAGATTTTAGTCATTCCTGCCCAGTTCACACGTACATAACTATCTTGGTCCACTTGCAGTGTTAAAACCAAAAGTACTATAGACCAGCTAGCTTAAACAACAGAAGTATATCCCTGTAGTGGAGGCCGGGAAGGCTGGGTTTAAGTCTTGCAGGTTCTGCCTGAGGGGCTCCTTTCCTGGTGCATAGGCGGCATCTTTCATCTGGGTCCTTAAGTGACTGATGGCGTAGGAGAGCTCGCTGCGATATCTTCTATAGGACGCTAATTCCATCCATGAAGGCTCCACCCTCGCAATCAAATCACCTCCCACAGACCCCACCTCCAAACACCATCACCTCGGGATCAGGTTCCGACACGTGAATTTGGGTGGGGGGATGCAAGCGTTCAGGGGCCAAGGAGAACCAAATGCTTTCTCATCCAAGATGGCAGATTCTCTCTTAGCAGGGGCCAATCAGGCTCCCAGACAGTGAGGATCCCACACGTTTGTGTCCTTCTGTCCCCCAGCACTGTTGAACTGCCCCCAGTGGCCAACAGAAGCACTGGACAAGTATAAATGTAGTTTGCCAAGTGTTGCTTACAGAGTCAGAAGTTAAACTGATGGTGAAGCCTCGCAAAGAAACATAAATTCTAATCCCTTTACAGTCTTCCCCGTTCGCAAAACCTTTTTATATCTACTCCAGTGTATTCAATGATGGGAAAAAGCAAAATACCTTTTCAAACTCCCACTAATCCTTCTACTGGTCTCTTCCCTACTCATGTGTCAGGTGAGTTTATAGACAAGCACAAAGTTTTCACTACCCGTTCCTGCCACAAGTGTTTCACAAATTAAAAAATAAACGCTAAGGCTCTGTTGGGCAGAGAAGGGTTCCTTTTACTAAGTGTTTAAGTGAGGAGTGATTGGGGCATTTCTTCAATAATACCAATGTCTACCTGTATTTCTTCCCATACCAATACGAAGATGAGTTGCTGAGAAAAATATGTGGAGTCTGAATACAGTGTATCTAACTAATTCTCTTTGTATTTCACAGAGAGAAAATAACTTCACAAAACCTCAGTGCTGAAATACTTATTTCAAAAGTAATTCAGCTTTATTAGTATTATGTGCTTCTGGGTTTTTTTTTTTCATTGTTACAGGTTCATTTCATTGCTTTTTTTCTTAAGGGTATTTATGATTATTTATTTCCATAAATTTGATAGAAGAAATATCATTAATACTTCTCATTTATTTTTCATTAGCTATTCACATTAAAATAAATGATCTTTTGTAATTTTCTTATGCATACAAATAATTGAAAGGTTTATATAAGATTTCTTGATTTTTTTATTAGCTTTAGAGTGTGGACTTATTGTAAAGAACTATTATAAAACTTTCATTATGAAAAGGAGCTAAGTAAAAAATACACTTCAATTTAGAGGGTTGAATTACTTGGGCTATCCAACCAATTATGATAAAGTAGTTGTTTGATTATTTTTATTACTCTCATCATTTTTTAGCCCATTTTCATGGGAGGGAGAATTGTTGCTTAATAAATATGGATAAATACTTCTACTGCCCATCACATTTTATTATTCAGTAATTACTATCAATGAGATTATGATCATTAACACGTGATTTTTAGAACACACATATTTATATCCTGTGTGTTTTGTTTATTCTCTGAAGTTGGAAAACATCAATAAGAGAGGACTAGATTGTTATTAAACTCTATTCTTTAACAAAAGACATTTTTATGATAGGTGTTTAGACTGAATGTTTGTGTATCTTCAAGTTTCTTAGGACGAAATCCCACCCCCATGTGGCAGTGTTAGGAGGTAGGGCTTTGGGGAGATACTTAAGATTTCATGAACTCCCAGGGTGGAGCCCACATAATTGGAATGAATGCCCTAATTAGAGTGGAGAGCTTGCTGCCCTGCTCTGCTGTCTGCATATGAAGATACAGTAAGTCAACAGTCTATACGCAGAAGAGGGTCTTCACCTGAACTCAACTAGGCTGGTACCTTGATCGCAAACTTCTAGCCCCTAGTGCTATGAGAAATACATTTCTGTTGTCCATTAAGTGCCCAATTAATGGTATTTTTGTTACAGCAGCCTGAACGTAGACCAGTGCAAATGGGATCCCATTAACCTTTCTGAAATGAAGAGTCATATTCAGTTCCACCCCCATGTTCGGGCCAACCTTCTCTGGGAATCTGCATTCTGCCAGGCACTAGGGACACAGCCACCAGTGAGACAGGATCCCTGCTCATTTTCCTCTGTTTTAAAACAAATCGTGGATATGAGTGCACACCAGTCTCTATCTCATCCAGTGTATAAATCTGTTCTGAATATCTGGCTTCTTCAGTTCTACGCATGCATTATGCTGTCTTGAAGATGTCTATCTCATACATTTTAAAACATGTCGAGGTTATTACAAAATAAATGCATAAAAGCAATATTTTTGCCAGCTTTCAACTTATGAATATGGATTAACTTTAATAATTAGATTAGAACACTACTTCAGAAGCCATTTATCTAATGTATTTTTCCAAATGCCATTTCACTGAAACTTTTCCTGGAAGTAGTCATCTATACAATAGACAAGATGTATTAAGGCCAAGAATCTACCTCAAACATTTTCTCTTTCAAGAAAAAGGCCCTTCAAGTTCACTAATTGCATTTCTTTCTGCTTTTTATTTTCTAGTACGTTTTGCAATCAAACTGAAAAAAATAGTAAGAATTAAATAAAATGAATTAAGGTAATTTGAGGAAGTATATAGTTATTTTTAGATCAATAAAGGAATCTGGGACACTGGGTCTCAGTTTAGCAAGATATTACATATTTAAATAATTCAGGAAATAATAGAAATTTATAATTCAAAGTTGATAGAGAAAAATAAAAACACAATTAAATCAGAAAATAAAGAAAACAAATTTACACATGCACAGCTACCATCATGTGCTGGCATGAAGCTCAGCCAAGCAATGTTATATTTAGTCCTCGCGACGATTCTGATGAGGGTAGGGATGACTATTCTTGCTTTCAAGGACATCGGCTGAGAGTCTTTGTTTGTTTCCCAAGATTGAAACAGACAGTCAGTGGCCAGCCAGGATTCAAGCCTACCTCTTCTAAATGGACTGAAACTACTCAGAGTCCATGCTGTAGAGACTGAGGAGGAAGACGCTAGGGAGGTTGAATGGGCAAGGAAACAAAGAGGTTGGCACAAGAAGTGCTGGAAGGAGCCAGTGCAGCCTCACACTCTGGAGAAAGAGTGGAGAGCAGGGAGGTTTCCAATCAGTAAGAAGACGCGGAGGTCCCGGACATGGTGGGAGGTACCCTTTTACCCATCTGAGTGAAAACAGGTAACAAATACCCAAAAGTTTAGGCAAGGTGAAGAAGAAAAAGAGGAAGACATTTCAGAGACTTGTAATGAGGCTGATACTACTTTGTAAAGAGAGGAGTTCATCAAGAATTTGAGAAAAATGAGAGACAGAGAGAGGGAGGGAGGGCCTTCTCCTTAGACACTGTGGCCGAGGATGGCTCACATGTGTGGAGGTTTAGTGGTTTCAGTTCGTCAGAGTGAGCAGAGGAGAACGCATCACTGGAGAGGCAGAACTGGAGATGTGTGGGGGAAAACGAAAGTGACACCCTATGCACGGAAGGAAATCCTGTTTGTGGGTCGAGGAGAAGAAGCCTTCAAGTAGATAAATCTAAGGCGAGACCAGGAAGGAGACCAGGAGAGGAAAGGCACAAAAGTAGACTTTAAACCTCCCAAACCATTTTGTTCATAGGTTTCTAGCATGACAGTATTAAGTTGCTTGAGACCACAATGTTAATAATTTATAAATCATAAATCAAAAACACAAGCTTACGTATTGCATGGTTTCTGTTATATGAGTAACTCAAATTATAACTAAAGAGCAAAATAAAAGAAAGATAAGAAGTAGGAAGACAAATATTTTAAAATAGGAAGGAAATCAAGAGATAGAGTGGAAAGGGAAGAGAGTACGAGGATGCATAAAGGAATTAAGATGTGTTATGTACATGTAAGAACACACACGGAATGTAAACATTATATACTGCAAACATGCACTAATAAAATTTTTTTCATTAAAAAAGATAATATTAAGTTCATTTAAAAAAAAACCCACACATTTAGGGCAGGGATTTAGCTCAGTGGTTCCACCGCCTACCTCGCAAGTACAAGATCCCAAGTTCGATCCCCAGTACCAAAAAAAAAAAAAAAGAAAGAAAAGAAAAAACACATTTATGACTTTAAGTAATACAAGCAAAGGTCATAAGGCTTTTTTTTAATATTACACAATGTATATGTGTACCAAAATATCACATCATGTCATATCCTAAAAATCTGTGTAGTTACTATGTGTCAGTTTAACACAAAACTTTATTAAAATCTTAAATTTGACACCAAATTAAGCATGGATTTCTTAAAATCAGCCCCCAAGCAAAAAATCATAAAAAACTGATACATGTGTTTTTTTATTAATACATTTATTGTCATTAATTTATGTTTTTATTTTAATTTATTTAATGAAGATTCAATTAAAATGTAAACTTTCAAAGAAAGAAAGTAAAAAAGAAAAAAAACAAGCCATAATGGACAAAGATATTCACAATGCATACAAATGGGGATAGTGTAAAGCACTCCAAAGAAACTATTAAGGAAAAGACAAACAATCCGTTGGAAAAAATAGGCAGTAGGCTGAACAGGCATTTCACAGAAGGAGAAACATGAATAGCTAATAAACCTGTAAAAAGATTCTCAACCTCATTAGTAATCAGGGTAATGCAAATGCAAACCAAAATTAAATATCATTTTACACCCACCAGATTGGCAAAAATTTTAAAGTCTGAAAATACACGTATTACTGAAAAGGAGGAGCAGCAGGAGTTTGTTGATCCAAGCATAAATTGGTCCATAAATTGGTCCCCATCCCTTGAAAAACTATTATCTTATAATTGAACATTTGCTTACCTTTGCACCTAACAGTTCTATTCCTAGATTTTTCTCTACAAAACACTAGTACAGGTGTGTAAGCGTTCATAGTGGTAATGTTTGTAAGAGGAAAAAGAAATCTGGAAGCATCTCAGGTACCCATTGACAGAAGAACAGGTGAATAAAAGGTTATGTATTCATATGTGGATTTTACTGTGTTGCTAAAAATTGAATGAACTATAGTCACAAGCATTAGTGGAGATGAATCTCACAAACAAAATGTTGGATTAAAAAAAAAACCAAAAGAATTTATGCAAAATGATCCCATTTATGTAAAGATAAAAACTCATAAAACCAAATAATATTTTGTTCATGGACATATTCATGTATAGTAAAACTACTGAAGAAAAGTAAATGAGCAATCCAAAAAACTAAAATAATGATTACTTCTTCCAGGGAGATGAGCTAGGAACTTAAGTGTCTGAATTGATCATGTTCTACTTCTTAAACTTGGTGGTTTATTATTCTGCAGACCTATGAACACATTATCTATGGTCCTTTACATGTATGAAATATTTTGCAATAATAACAAATGTAGATCTGGGCAAAATCAAATGGAAAATGAAAATCCAAGTGCATAAATGAAAACTTGGTGTTGGTCTATGTACATACACAGTTGCTTGAAGTGTATAAATCTTTATGACTCTCACTCTGAACTAAATAAAAAATTGTCTGGGTCTGGCATAGCTACAGTTCTTTGAAAGACTGGTTGAATATTTGGATAAGGAGAAAAAAATCAATTCTTGGTGTTTTGTTTTCAATAGGTAAGAAGTATTTTATTATAATGAATCTGTCAATTTAAATTCTTGACATAAAGAACACAAGATTTTCCAAAGAGTAATTTAGCATTTTCCAGGATATGTTCTATGAAATACCAAATGTTAGAGTTACTACAATCAAATATGCTCAGGAAATACTGGAAACACCTAATCTGGTCGCTGTATTAAGTATTTTTTTCTATTTAAAAAACAATGAAAACAAATACTCTGTAAGAAATGGAGTCTATACATGTAATCTCATGCAAGTCTAGAAGAACTAGGCATCAAGTGATATTTCTATCTGTTTTTCTGGCTCTCTCTTTGACCTCTTGCCATTTGTTCACATACAATGTGCTCATGTTCCTCAAAGATCCGTGTTGGTCCTTTACTCATCAGATCTCTACTTCTCAACTATATCCATTGTCAGATCATATTAAGGTCTCACTATCCAGACTGGACTTTTCCAGAGTCATATTCTAAATTCATCTTGGAACTTCGCAATCTATGATCCCAGAGGCATCTCAAATGTAACACCAGTCTGTGTTATCTCATATCCTAAAATAACTTGGCTTCTGCATTCTCCATTTCCAGTATAGTGTCATCATCCCACCAAGTTTTCAAAATAGAAATAATTTCAGTCTTATATTTTGTGTGTGGCATCTTCTGGCATCCATTTTGAATTTTTCTGGAATGTTCTGTAACTTTGGCATCTCTTCTTTCTAACCCTTTTCCACATTACTCTCCATCTTTATTATATTTCAATCGGGCTTCCTATCTTGTCATTCTATCACCAGTATTTCCCAAGTGCAGTTCATAATACACACACATCATCATAAAACTCTAATCATGTTATTCCCTGTTAACATAAAATCATGCTATTTCTTCTTTTATGGAGAGATTGGCTCTCCATAGTTTAAAGGATACAATCCAAACACTCTTGCGCAGTCCAACATTTCAAATTCTACCTCTGGCTTCATTCCCTGCTACTCCATCATATGTCCTGTGTGTTGTGGTTCTATTAAACTCCTCACCACCCCTGGAAAGTGGCAGTGTGATTTCTCTATTTTTTAATCATCTCCTCATCCATCTTGGGAATGTTCTATCTTTGTTCATTCAAAATGCAAACTTGCACTTTGATAATTTGAAATATCAATCTGTCTTAAAAAAAAAAACTTTCTGCAACATACCCAAGTGCACCTAAAGGAATTAAAAAGGAGTTTTCTATACTTAGAACACTTTATCTATCACTAAACATGATTTTTTTTCATACATATAACCAATTGTTTGACACCAGCTGGGCATCCTGTAATGCTGGGCAACTCTGACATGAATTAGTGCAGACCCCGGAGGGTAAAGGCTCATTCCTACTAGAATGAGCTGCCAGTTATAAGTCCATGTCTGTTGTACTTCTGACCAAGCATCCATAAACTGGGTTTGCTGTTCCTTCTGGGGTGTGATAATTTTCTGGAGTGGCTCACAGGACCAGAGAAAAAAGTTTAAGTACTATTATTCATTTATTGTAAAAGGTAGAACTCAGGAAAAACCAAAGAGAGAGAGGCCTCAGGCAAGGTTTGTGAAAAAAAGCATAGAGCAGCAATGGCGAACCTTTTAGAGACCAAGGGCCAAACTGCAACCCCAAACCCACTTATTTATCCCAAAGTGCCAACACTTCAATTGAACCTGAATATTGAGGTTTCAGTTTAGGAAAAAATAACTCTACTCCAACATCTTTTGTCATAAAAAGAAAATCACACATGCCATAGTTTGGCCATCACTGGTATAGAGTTTCCATTCTTCCAGTAGCTGCTGGACCCCTTTGTGTAAAGCTTTTGTAGTGGTCGGATTATGTAGGCACAGTGGATTAAATCATTGCTTATTGATGACTGGACCTGATCGTATGCTCCTTATGATTGGTTCCAACCCTCTAGCCACGTGATCAGCTCCTCTGGCAACCAGCCATTGTCCTGTCTGTCTGGGGACCTCGGCCACCAGTTGCCACATTAACACACAAAAAGTCATTCATGCCACTCTGGAGACTCCAGGAACTTTAGAAACTTTCATGTCAGGCACCAGGGACAAAGGCCAAACACTACAGTACTGCCTTGGTTCACAAATGCTTCTGTTCAGGAACAATTCAGTTCACAAACAGAAGTGTTCAGCAAAATTTTGCTTCCAGTGGCAAACTCCACATTGGAAAAGGAACACGACCTCGTACCCACAAGAACATGAATGCAGCTGTCTCCCAAGAATCATGGAACAAATTAAATTTGTGAACCAAGGTACCACTGTATTACAACCAAAGATGATCCTATTCCTACTCCCTGGAAATTAACAAGGGTATTAAAAATTCTGTGCCAGGAACTGAGGACAAAACCCAAACCCTCATTTCTTATTACATCACAATATGATGACATACTTTGTCCTAAGTCAGTGTAGCCAGAACCAAGGCGAAAATCTTAGCAGAATACAAGCATGATTTCAAGCCACACAACCTGCTCCAGCCTCTCTCCTGACCCAGTGCCAGGGAAGGGGAGCCTCCATACACAGCCATAATCTGTGGCTATAATGTGCCTTATGTGACCCTGTCACTACCCCATTCAACGTAGCATTTGCCTGACCCCCCTTGACCTCCAGCCTGCTGCTGAGTGACACTCAACTGACCCCCTGAGTTGACAGAAATGAGAGCTTTCATAAGCTTGTGATGGACTCCAAATACAAGGTAGGTTTTACTTTAAGTTTTAGAGCCCATATTTCAGGGAAAGTACAATTTCATTACAAAGCAACAAAATCCATCCACACCAAATAAAGTATCCTAAATACAGGAACCGAAAGCATGAACATGGCGATATAAATGAAAATGCAGTCACATGTACAATTAGCTTAATTATCCAATGAATTTAGGAAATATTTAGAATAAGGGGAGGAGACAAATTTAGTATTTGTTTCATAAATAAATATTTATTGAGCCACTTTTGTGTGTTGAGTATTACTGTTGATCTTGGAAAAACACGACTTATCTAAAGAAATGACATTCATTGAATTTGCAGTGTAATGAGAGGAGAGAGATAATATACTTTAAAGTAGTTCCAATATGTCAGTTGTTGGTACATTCTATGGTAAAAAAGTGAAGTAAGAGGAAAAGTCTAGGGAGTGACATTTGACATCTGGTGGAGGGTGGCTGAGAACCTGCTAAAAAGAAGCATTGGTCAGAGTAAAACCAAAGGGCTTGAGTTGAAGGTGTGTGTGTGTGTGCGCGTGCAAGCGTCCACCTGTGGCCATTCTGCCTGGATACGTCCTTTTCCATCTTTTAACAGAGTCTTTTTTATATTAAAATCATGAATCCATCAAATCCCATGTGTCATCAACCACACCTTTCCTTTATGGTTATTTGTGAAACCTGTGGAATTTTAATCAGAAAAGATATGCTGTTTCTTATTGGAATGACTGATGTGATAAATTAAATGAATATAGGCTCTATCAAAAAATCTTTGCCAGAGAACACTTTTTCCACAGGCTGGTCCATGAAAAGAAAAATTGTGGGAGGGTGATTTTTTTGTCTGCCCAAATAATTTGAGGAAATGCTACAAAGTATGTTCTCTTCTTGTAAATTCATTAGCTCTTTAGTATATGAAAGATGTTGAGAAGTTCAGGAGTCAAGAAATTCAGTTAATTTGGTTGAATTCCTCATTTCTAAGCATTACTTGTTTCCCTCTCCTTCATATAACACTTATTAGCATCCCTTTGACTTCGAGTTCAATCTAACACACTTGGAAAGTGTTATATTAATAACTCTCCTTATATTAAATTATTCTTGCTTTCCTGGAATAGACAGTGCTTGGCCATAGAGTATGGCCTTTTAATTTAGTGCTAAGATCAGCTTTTAATTGAGGATTTTTGAGCTTATATTTATTAATGGGATTGTACTGCCATTTTTTGCCTCTTCCCCCTTTTGGCTCTTTCTTGGATCTTATTATCAATGTGATGAAGGTTGGTAATATGAATTGGGAAATGCTCCATATTTTTCTGGGCTCTGGAACAATTTATGCATTATGGGAATTATCACAGGATTTTATTTTCTCAATTTGAAATATTTTCTATAAAATAGCCAGGGGAGAAATGAACCCAAACACAGTGCTAACTGGTTGTCAGTGAGCTTGTAATTAAATTCCCCTGTTAGCTTTATTTTCTTTACTGATGAGGCTTCAAGTGTCTCCATTTTTCCTCACTATGGGTAAACACGATTGCTCTTTGCTCCAGAGGGTTAATGGTGCAGACAGCCTATTCTGCTTAGAAGCAATAACTCTTTTCTCTCGTCACTCCACTTTACCATGGAACAGGGAAGCATCAAAGTCAGGTCAGGGAAGCAGAAAATGATAGAATCCCAGGCAAGAGAATCAAACTTCTCCATGGGTCTGTTGTCCCCAATGCTGAGAACAAAGTGAAGCGACAAATATTAAGGCCTGGGGGGATGGAGGCCCAGAACTAGGTGTCTTGTGGGGTCTAGAATCCCAAGAAGAGGGTCAAAGCATATCAATCCTGTTTTCAATCCTTACTTTCTTTGAAGCAACATCGAGGGGATGTTAAATATTTATGGTCTGTAAAGGGAGAGATGGGTGTTAAGGCCACTTTGGGGACCAATTCTTCTCCAAGTCACAGAGCCAAAGGTTATTGACAAAATACTTTGTGGCTCTCCTAAGAGGTAAAAACACACAAAGATGTTCATATGCTGTCGCTTCTCTGCTGATGTGGGAATTACTTAACATTAAAAAGTGAAACACATGAACTCTGCCGTGCCAGGTGCATAGTAAGTACCTTGCTGGTTGCGTGGTGCTTACAGGGCAGGGGCGCGGTGCTTGTTAAGCAAATGCATGTGTTGTCAGCTCCTGATTTGTGAACAGATGTGTCCTAAAACGTGGAGTATAAATTAACTCGAGAGAACTAAATCCTGCTTTCCAAAGAGTATATGTGTGCATATATAAAATCACTCTTTAAGCAATAAATATGCTTTGGATGCATTTTTAATTGGTATGTTTCTTAGAACTAGGATTTTTCACCTCTTCTTGTCCTGGTGCTCTCAAGGTATAACATTGATTTCAGATGTTTCAGCATATTACATGTTGAATATTAATACATCTGTTTCAAAATTATTTTCTCTAAATAATCTAATGAATATTTATTTTCTCTGTTTGTTTCTTTGTATGCTGGAAATCCTAAAAATCAAAACAATGTACCTCTGTCTAAAACACAATTGCACGGGAAGCAATTCTTCTATCAAATACCAGATGTATTTCTTTTGAGACAAAAAGAAGAAAGTGCTCATATCCCCTGCTCCAATGTCCCTGGGTTATTCTCTGTAATGTGCTGAATGAATGCCAAAAAGTAAGAGAACTGTATATTAAGGGAATATAATGGTAATCAATAGGAAATTGGTTTCTTCTTTCCATATTTCTCTGCTCTCTTCAAATAAGCATATTTATCCAGGTGAATTGCTGGGAGAAACTAATAATCCATTCATCCTTCCAATGATCTTTCCACTTAATAGTTCTAGGCCTGTGTTTAGCATGCTTATTAAATACACTGCTTCTCTTGTCTTGTGCAAATTAAAAATCAAAATAACCAAAAGAAGTTTCTGCGACATGTTACAATACAAAATCAGATTTTGAATGACTTCAGTACTTTACCAACTCTGAGTTCTTTGAAGTTCCTTGATTATCACGAAGCCAAAAATCATTCCTTACCCTTGATTAGAGAAAAATCTGATTTCTCTGTTGCATTGCCTTCTTGAAAGAAATGATGTAGGAAAGTGCCACTATGAATTGTCGAGGCTGAATCAAACAATATTGATTTTGTGTCTAACCCAGCATGTAGTTTCTCAGTTCCAACACCTCACCTGGAAATACATACAGGCTGTTTCCACAATAAAGTCACCTGTGACTCTACAGAAAATTATTGGGGAAGGAGATGGGGAAACATTTTTCTCTATAGGCATGCTTTGGTGTTTTTCTTTTTTAAATTTTTTAAAAAATTCTTTCTCCACCTTCCATTTTTGTGATTTTTGAAGGACATGCTAAGACTGCAAAGGGACATCTTGGGAGATGATGAAGGCCCCCTGGGGCCAAAATGCACCACTGTCACCAGGCCGGCCACTACCTGTTTCCCAGTTAAAGGGGACCATAGATTTCGTACATGTACCACCAGGGGTGGAGATACTAATCTAAGGCCTCTCCAAGCTGTGATGTTACCAGGTGGGAATGGTGATAATATGGAGAAAGAACTGACAGGACTCCATAACTAACAGGGCATGAAAGACTAGGAAGAGGGCAAAGTCAAAGTTGGCATCCATATCCTGAAAGACAATGATGCTACCATCAAAGTGATGAGATAGTAAAATAAAATGGTCTAAGTTCAGGAGCTGGAGTCATCCACTACTGGACATGTTGCTTGGTGGTATTAATATTGCCATTAATTGCTGAACTGCACTTTCTTTCCTCGTGAAACGTGAAAATTAGTAGTTGCACTTTTAAAAAGCCTCTTCCACAAGTCCAGGAACCATTCCAGATTCATTAGTCTTATTAAGAGCGTGGTTGTCATGGAGGATTCCTTCAAGCTCAGCCTAACGTGAATGGCAGCTGCTCTTGTGCTTAGGGTTACTCAAGGAAATGCCAGGTCCCAAGCCATTTCAAACTGTACCTTCAGATGACTAAAATGACACTTTTGAGCTGGGCAAGATTTCAAGAGCTTTGTGCTGACGGAGAAGTAATGCAGCTTTCCTAGGGGAGGCTAGTTTGCAAATGTCACTGAGGCCTTTGGTTGTTACACTGGAGGCCTTAGCAGCAAGAAGAGTGCACGGGTGCCAGCCAGACAGGAGAAGTGAGTATTTCTGGTGTCTGTAGAATGACCTGAGGCCAATGGCTGTAAGATTCCACTAGGTGTGTGCTTCCCAATTCCAGGCTGGTACAAACGGCGCTCCTGATTTTCCGAGTTTGCTTTGCAATTAAGATTTAAGACACTGAAATTAATTGGGTTAAATTGATATTTTATTTCAAGGACTGAACACTGAATATGCCTTTTAAGCATTTTATATTTTGCATTGATTCCAACAAATTATGAAAACATATCTCCCCAGTTTTGGGAATGCCATCTTTGTTTATTCTTTCTGTCATATATCAGACGTGACCAGCCCTTCTCTACAATTTATTATTTATTTTTAAATGGTAGACTTCAGTTGTAACAGATAAAGTTAGGATTCTGTCTGAGCTGTGAATGAACCAACTAGAAAAAAAAGAGAGATTTAAAACTGGATTCCAGAGGTGAATGACAACAAGAGCTGCTTGTTGTGAGGCTTACGGGACACTGAGGGCTAATTGGGCTTATGTCTGGTATATTCTTAGACACATCAGTAAGTCTCTGTTATATCATCAGTGAAAAACTATCAGCAAAATATTTAGGAGTCCTTGGGGAGAATATGTTGGAAGTTTCCTACTAACTTTCCAAAAATCATTCCACAAAATTGGACAAATTGATTGCCTACTCTGTACAGGACATGACCACCTCAGACAGGTGGGGCACCTTTGCAGGCCAGCATGTCTGTACTGGCCAGTTTTAACTTAGTTTTCAGGTTGCCTATTTATAAGTTTAGGTACATTTTCCCAAAGTAAAATTTAAGTTAGTGGCTAGCTTCTCATGCTCACCTTCAGAAGCTAATTTAACTCATACTAAAGTGTAACTCAACTGCTAATAGAATCTACAAACCTAACTGCCATTTAAAGCAGTGATTTTCCAACCCTGGCTGCAGCACACCACACTATAATCACCTAGGGAGCCTTCTTAAAAATTTTAATAAGTACAAAAATCCAAACTATACCCCCAAGGACCATAAAATTGGAATCCATTATCTGTAGCCATGCAAGGGAGTGGAGTTTGGCAAGGAGTGGGAGGCACCCAGAAAGAGTGTCTCTAGGGCTTTGGGCTGTGACTGACCAGGGCACCTAGGCAGAGGTGGGCCCGGGGTGCTACTGGGCTGCTGATGGCTGGAAACCAGGAAAGGTTACTTCTGGGAGAAGGAATAGGACTCTGAGCCTGCAACCTAGGACAGAGTTTGTTCTCCTCATAGCAGAGGCTCCTCTGGAGTGGAAAAGTGGTGGAGAGGGGGGCTTGGATATTCAGCTCCAGCACAGGATTGGTGCTACAATGATGGAGAAGGAGCTGGTGAAACTTCACCAGTCTGTGTCATGCACCACTTCCCTTTTGTGCCCCTCATGAGGAGTGGAAGAAGCTCCTTCAGTCTACTTTCTTATTTTGGGGGAGACCTTTCCCAAAATTTCCTGCTTTGTGTTTTACCTGTGCCTATGTAGTTCTTTTCATCCTACTGGCACGATTTGGGACCCTTCAAGACTTGAATGAGATAAAGGGAAGAATAAGGGAACGCAGAAAATATAATAAGAAGGCTCCAAAAGTAGCTGTCCAACAGCTTCCAAAGTTGAGGAGTTCTTAGTTCTGCTCTCTCCTGTAACTCCTTTGATCAGAATCATGAGCGTAAATGAAACCAGGTGGAAGATCTCCTTGACTGCTTTGCTGAGTTCTTCTTATTTCAGTAGTTGGACGTGGATATTTCTTCTGGCATTCTGTGGCTATTACAACACAGGTACAACATACTTTCATTCTAATCCATTAGCTCTCAAACTACACATTCTAAGTTCTATTCTATTTTTTCTTGGCTTTAGCTCTGAATACTAGTTCCATCTTCATGGACTTTTGATTGCTCTGGATCAACAAATACACTGAACTGGAAGAAATCCAGAGGCACATGGAAATCCTATCTTCTGTTTAAAGGAGGAGAATCACTGCTCTTGTCAGAGGCACAGTCCATAAAGTGCTAGGATTCATCTTTCTTCTTGATATTTTTAGATAGTTTTGATATTTTCACCTCAATATAAGCAGAATCAATTGTTGTATAAAGAGAAGGGTTCTAGAGGTTTCTAGAATGTTCTGTCCTGGGCCAAGATATGCACAGAAGGACTTCTTCCCAGGTACAGATTTACTATAGGCCACAAAAACACAAGACTTTCCCACTGATGGAGACTGAGCCAGGCAGCAGGACTATGGAAAGTACAACACCACTACCACAGACGACATCCTTCCCTTGACCAAACAAAGAATCCAGTCCAACTGAAAACTCTGCATGGACCGAAAAGAAAGAACTTTTTCCTCTGAAACTACAGCTCAACAGCGATTTCAAAAATAGAGAAAAGGGGGAACTTTTCTTTAAGAACTGAAATTTCTAGGTAAAATTCAATTGGAAAAGCATTCCTGTATACCGGACAAATAGCTGGCTTAATAGGTGAGAATCCATTAGGTTGGTTGCAAGGGAGATTCTGTCTCTAATGCACTGAACTTCAGGCATTCGGATGGAGAAGGCAAGCTCTCCCTTTAAGGATTTGCTGGAATAGGAGCACTAGACCAGTACCTACCTTGATACATTAATGAGACCCTATTGTTTGGCAAAGCTATTGTGCATAAGATAGTCAATTAATGTCAGCATATTGGGGAAAATGATAGGCTTTAAAGCCTCTCCTGTAGGTGAGAGACTAAAATTTTAAATGCCTGAAGATTCATATGTCAGTTGTTGCTTCTGACCTTCTCTGATTGAATTATCTTTTCTTAGGCAGATAAAGACAATTTTAATAGATGGAGGAAGTGGGGGTGTAGCTTAGCTTTTCCTATTGAAAACAAATATTACCCTCCAAATAATTTATTTCAGGACTTACTGAGCCATGGAACTCAGGCAGAAAGACCACAATATCTTTGGATAGGCAGGAAGTGGCTGCAAAATTAGTCTTTTTTAGCAAGAGGAAGGCCAGAGCTGCTTTGTATTTTTAAATTCCATTTCTGTGTGAGGATGATTGCTTGGAGCTCTAGCTGAGACCAGTTTAATGATGATCTCAGTGGTACTGCAAATGTTAGGAACAAGGCATAGATCCCCAGTCTCCTTCTCTGGGGGAAACCTCCTCAAATCTCTGTCTCAAATCCTTGTTCAAATTATTATCTACTTAAAAGTTATTTTTAAATGTAAATCTTCATTTCAAAAGAGAAGAGGTACTCAGAAAATATTTTTTTCAGAAGCAAGTTTGAGTTTGATTCTATACCACGTCTAAAGGAAAAGCTTGGCTCGACTCAAGCTCTGGTTGTGTCAAAAAGCTAGGGGAAAGTGAGTCATTTCATTTCTTTCCTAAAAAAGGAAGGTGGTAGGGAAAGTTCTTTAATCTGTTTCAATATATACTCCTACCTGATTATAATCTTTTCTTTTTTTTTCTAAGTCACAAGGAAAATAATGTGCAGAAGAAATGGCTGGTAGGAGAGCCAGAAGAGAACGCAAACCCTTCCTTTAATTACCTTTATCAGTTAGCAAGAGGAGAGGTGCCTATGCCTTAGGTAGAGAAAGGTGATTAGCATTCAGAATACTAAAGCCCACATAAATTTAGGCAGGGCATGATTTCAAGATGAGTTGAAGGATAAGTTAGAAAGAAGCAACTTTTTTAAACCTAAGTATAAATGTAGGATCAGATCAAAGAGAGTTTGCTAATAAAAAAGTAAAGAATTAGTTGGAAGTAAACTTTCTAATTACACCTAGAATAGTTGACAGACTCAACTATGTTGAAAGAGATCCTACAGTTCAACTAATCCAACTTCAAGCTTTGGTTGCAAGAAACAGGCACTTCTTCAATGAACACAAATGAAACAGAAGGATTAATTAAAAGATTAGAGAGACAAAGGATTGGAACAAAGCCAGCTCTTGAGAGTGAACTGGATCCAGGAACTTCATCTTGACTTTAGGACTTCCCTCTTTATTTTCTTGTAAAGTTGATACATATATCCATATTAGTGGCATGAAACTAGTGTCTGAAAAGAGCAATGAATAAAATTCTTAAAAAGTATTTTGAATTAAAGTTACAAGAAAAATTATAAAAATGGTAATAGAACTAAAAACACAACTAAAATAGACTCATAGAATTGCATTTAATGATTGAACATCCTAAGCCTACTTAAGCCAATCACTTTATTCTACCATCAGAGAAAATATACCATAGGAAGAAGTAACTGGTCCACAGTTTCCCAGAAGTTAATGATAGAGTAAAGACATTAAGATCTTTTGAAGGCTTCAGTACCGAGAAGTGTGACAAAGAATAAAGTTATTTAAGAATCTGAGTTCCCTGGTGTTAAACTCTGGTGTTTAAACACCCTTGAACCTTCATTTCTATAATGGCCTCTTATACTTCTGATAAGATGGGGATTTGTGAGGATTAATTGAGATAACCAGTGTACTCTTGTTGACACGTCTTGTACATATAAATTTTCTGAACACAATGAAAGTTATCATTCGAGAAGTTTAGCCAGCTTTTTGCTGTATAACAACCCTGACTTACAAGAACAACTTAGGAGTATTCCTACTCCTAAGTGTGTGATCAGCCATACCTTCACTGAGCTTAGGGGACTTGGTTTCAGTTTTGGGTGCATATCTATTGTGTGATGACTCAGCTTTCTTGTCACTGAGATACAAATACAAACCCAATACCCACAGTGTAAAGGAGGGAAGGTCTAATTTAGCTTATGGTTTAGAGGGATTCAGTCCATAGTCTGCTGGATTCGAGGCAGGGTGGAAGGGTATGGTGCAACAAAAGTGCTCAGTGCATAGCAGCTACGAAGCAGAGCAGCGGAAAAGCACCTGAGAGAAAGGGGCCAGGGACCATATATTAACACGGAAGACCAGGCCTCCAGGACCACCCAGACACTCCTGAGCACACAATAGTAATCTATTAGGTGTTTCCTAATCCAGTGAAGTTCATATCAGGATTAATGGTCACCTATGGGCTTTCTCGTTCCGGGTCACAGGCTAAAAAGCATCTATCTTGGATGTGTTGTTCTAGTGATGGCAGGAAAAAGTATAAGAAATGGAAACCATGTAATGCTTCTCAAAATCTCTGGAGGAAACTATCACAATGATTGTTTCTGTTCATAGTCCATCAGTCACAGCAAGTCAGTTGGCCAGGACCAATGGCAGGAGGCAGGAAAATTACTCACAATCCAGCTATGTTCAAGGAGAGAATGACCGTCACAAACTAGCACAGGAAGGTAGGATGGAAACCTTTGGTCATTGAGATTAGGGGTCTAGAATAGCTGGAATTAAATTAGAGCCCTCACAAGCTGAATATTGTCTCCAAAGTTGGGTGCCATTGAGGAAAACCAGAGAATCATGGAACATAATAGAAATATTTGGGGTAGAGCTTGGGTACGGAGATACTTAGTGTCATCCTTTCTCCCAGAAACTTCAGAAATGTCTCTAGGTGGAGGAGAAGTCACTAAGTATAACATTTCCAGACCTGAAAGGTATTTCAGAGGTTTCACATCCTTAGAGTAACAGTGGATCTATTTTCATTTCCATTAATTAAAAAAAATCAATAAATTGTTTATGCAAAAAATCTTTCCCTTATAAATAGAACAGGTCAAGATCCTCCAGGTGTGTGCTAAGGAAGCCTGCTTGGTGGTAAGCAGAGATTAAATGAGTTTGTTCATGATTTATAACTTACTTTATAATACATAGGAGCACTACTAGGTGCATCCATCATCACAGAGTTTTAATTGTTTTTATTCTTACTCATATGTTGTTTACATTTGTTCTCCTTTCTGAATTAATGAGGAATTTAATGATAAAGAAAATACATAATTCTGCCAGTTTTCTTCTGGATACTTTTACCCAGATCCATAAATTTTGTTCGTCTGAAAAACGTAGCTATGCAAAACATCAAGATATCGCTAATATTTCAAAACAATAATGTAAGAAAGAAAAATAAGCCAGGGCTTCATTTGCATCCTGTTGTAGTCAGCAGCCTATTTGTAGAAATAAACACTGATGGTGTCTGGGGTCCATTTCAGATCAGTACAACTGCGTAAGTCTCTCTCTCAGCATTAAACACTCTCCTCTTTCTTTCTCTTTTGCTACCAAGTGTTCCACTTAGTCTCGATCTGTAGCTCAGCCCTTACCTCCAATTGGGGAAGGAATTAACTTCCCCAATTCCCTCTAGCTGTGATGCTTGCTTTTTCCTCAATATTCCCACAGCACTTGCAGGGGAATTACCTCCCTGATAGCCCTATCTTTGAAAATAGTCTTTGAGTCTGTCTCTCTGACTTGAGCCTGATTTGAGATCAAGGGCAACACGACACACTTTGTGTAATGGGCAAGAGTAGGCAGAATTGAGGCTTGACAGATTAGAAATTGGAGAGGGCATTTCAGGAAGAGGGAAAGCTTACACAAGCAAAGAGTAAAAAGACACAGAGGCTGACACACAGGTATATTTAAGGAGCAATGAGTGAAGCCCAATGACTAGAGCAGAGAGTTCAGGAAAAGAAGTCCTGGAAAACACAATGGGATGTTTAGGTTTACTGGGGGTATGGCCTTGAGGGACATGCATTGTCTTAATTTGCTCTGGCTGTCATAAAATACCATAGGCTTCCAGGCTTAACAAGAAATTTACATTTCCACAGTTCTAGAGACTGGAAGTCCAGAATCGATTGGGTTACCAGCTTAATTGGCTTCTGGTGACAGCTCTCTTCCTGACTTGTGGATGGCTGCCTCCTTGCTGTATCCTCACATGGCGGGCAAAGGGAGAGCTCTGCTATCTCTTGTCCTCCATGCAGGAAAACTAATGAAGTAATGAGGGACCCAATATTAGAACTTCACCTGAAGCTAATTATTTCCAAAGGCCAGATCACCAAATATCAAATGGATCACAGAGGGGTTAGAGCTTCAACAACTGAGCTTTGGTGGGATGCAGTTCAACCCTTAGTGTTCATCCATATCGAAGGGATGAACTCATTGGTAAATGCAGTGCTCTAAGGAGATCTCATCATCCATCTATGCTATTCTTGGAGGTTTGTTGTTCGTTAACAAAGTGAATAGAATCCCAGAAACCACCATCTCCAATTGGAAGGGCATTAAAGCCCAAGGGCAAGAATGAAATCACCTTTTAATTTCTGAGATGAATGAACAAAGTAGTTTTTGTGAGTGGTATCTTCTATTTCCACAGCAGCCATAAATCATACCTTTGGGAGCTATACCATTTTACTTTTAAATGTACATTTTGAAAAGAACACAATCGTTTCTTATTATGCCTGTTTTGTACAATTTCATTGCATTTGTAAGTAGTCAGAGGTTCCTGCTGATTCTGTGGCAGGAAAACTATTTGTTATATTCACAGCCCAAGTGCCTACTGATTAACACAGGCATTTTGCATTAACTGATCAGGATAGCAGTACAGTGTTCATCTAGATTCATTCCATTTACTTATGACCTGTTTTTCATTATTTTGGGGACTTGGATTCCCCTCACTTGGTACATTTTCTTAAAAATTACTATGCATAGGATGATGTGTTTATTCATTGGAAAATTTTTTGCCCTTTTGCAAATGATTCAAGATTGAGAATTCTGTTGCTTGATGGGCAGAAAGTTGTTGCTGCCTAAAAATAAAATTGCTAGGCATATCCCACTGATAGACAGATAGTACAGATGTACAGTGTTAATCTAATGGGCAAACTCCAGAGCATTTCCATAGCTCCAGAGTATCAAATGGTATAGGAAAATATATGACTCAGGGACAGGTGAAATTGTTTCCACACTTGGAACGCTGTTGCCATTAGACTGGCTCACAATATTAGATCGAATCCCAATGTGCTGTTGATATTCATCAGCTGTTTTTCCTGCAGAGTCTCTTTGTTTAAATGTTTTCTTTCATTATCCATGTGCTTTTTTTAGAAAAAGGGAAAGAACACTTTTAATTGAATAATCTGTATTCTGCCAGGTATTCCTTCTTCCTGGGAAAGTATCTGCAAACTTACTTTGCTATTTTTATTTATTCTGTCAGTATAGTATATTGATGAGAGAGCTGAGGTCCGATAATGTTAAAACAAGACATGAAATATTGATTAATTCTTTTTTTTAATTCCTTTTTTACTCCTGAGTATAGCAGATTTCAGAAGTAGCTGCCAATATTGTGCTCTCCAATAAACCTCCATTATTGGGAGGGCCTTGACCCCCTTCAGGCTTTGATAAGTGCTTATTATGCTTTTGAAATGTTAGCTTTGAGCGCCCCAGGCTTGGATTTCATTGGTTCATGGAACAAATAAACAGTACATTTGAGACTGCAAAGTTTGAGTCAAAAGCCCTCGCAAGAGTGGTTGCATGAACAGAAGCAGCCACAAAGCCTGAAGTCCCTGAACCCCTTGTGCTTGTTCCCCGTGACTCTGCCATTTCCCTTTTACTCACCTCATCGAGGGTCAGGACTTGCCCTCTGGGTCTAGTCCAAGGGAGTGTACTGATTCCGAGGAGGAATGTGTTAAAAGGTAAGATGATGGCTCAGTATTGGTCACATGTGAAGGGCTTCAGCTAGATTTGTAATGCAGGAGAAGGAAGTAATCTGCTTGGCTGGCTGAGGAAGGCAGAGTAGGAACTGTGGATGAGGAGAACCTGAACTTTTAGGGTCGGGGATACACTGGAGAAAACTGTCCAAAGCCAGGAGCAGGCCTGCAAGTCAAGAAATCTACTGTCCTCTTAGGACCTGGGTGACTCAGAACAGAGAGGACTTGGCAAAATGTGAAAAGAGCTGCACAGAGCAGCCACTCTCACACCCAAAGACTGACAAGCTGTGAACTAGAGAAAGTGCTATTGTTTTGCCCATCAAAGTATAAGCTTCTCAAGTTCAAAACACATGCGATCGAAGTCAGTGTGTTGAGTAATTAGCAGAGCAGCTTGGGGATAAATAATCCATTTAACATAATCCGATTTTTTTTTTTTTTTGAAGAGTAACCACTGCAGCTCACTCGGTGACTTTCCTGAAGTTATGCAAAGGGGAAGTGTCACTCAGTAGAAGATTCCAGCTTGCAAGGTAGTAGGAGAAAAGTGCTTCACAGTTTGTTTCCAGAACTGAGAGGCAGAATATGCTCAGAAGCAGAGGTGCAGACAAAAAACGTGTGCTGACAGCGAAAAACATTGAGAGTGCTTAAAAATAAGGATAGCTTGATGTCATGGCCTACAGAGATCAGGAATAGGGGTAAACACGATGAGTGGAGTAGCAAACTAGATGAAGGATCATATTTTAAGGGATATGGCTTTGAGCACGTGCTACAGCAAAGTGTTGACAGCATCATTTTTCCAAGGGATGAGCAAGTAAATTTAAGTAGTTTTCTAGTTGTGAGGATCTTGATTACCTAGAAGCAGTGGGATATAGTACCTGGCCCGTGGAAACCGATGATTAATAGCTTCCCGGTAAGACTCCTGCCTTTATTTCCCCTTGCATGGCTCATTATTCTCCTGCATTAATCTAAGCTTTTCCTACTGGACTGAATCCGGGACTCAGATTCTCCTTATCATCCTTACTGGAAGCTCGTTTATTTGTGGATGACAATCATTGTTTTCATCAATCCCCACATGTGGACGGTATAGTGCTGTGGCTGATGGCCAGCTGGTGCACTGTGCCATGTGTGTGAACGACAACTTACAAGACAGTACTTGGCCTTCAAATAGACTCTAAGAATTCTTCAAGACATTTGATAGGTGTCCCTGGTTCTCTCCAAATTGAAAAGCATAAACAATTTCATATGCATCAGTTTCTTACAGTATATTAGTTACAACCCATGTTCAGTGTGTTGGAAGGGTCTGGCATAAAAAAGATGCTCATATTATCATGGCCAGAAACAGAGACAGAAGGGAGGAATCAGGGAGGGAGACACTCCTTGTCAAGTCACCCCCCCAATGACCTGGCTCTGAATGGGCCCCACCTCCTAACAGCAAGTCAGTTGCAGGCCCCTGTCATTCACTCATATTCCACAAGCCCCACCTCTGAGTGCATTAAGCTGCAGAGCAACATTCTAAATCCAAACCACAACAGTTGTTAAGGTAGAAAGGTCTTTGACCAGGGGCCAAACCCTGAAATTCCTGACTGCCTCTTCCCGGGATAAAGAGAGGATAGATACTCAGAGGAGGCCCTGTGTTAGTTGTCTCTTATTTACTCTTTGATGACTCAGTTGCAATCATTTCCTATTGTTCTCCCATAAATGTCCTTTGGGACTGGACCAGAACAAGTCAAGAGAACTTGTTTTGCACAGTAGGATCCATATGTCACACAAAGGATTCCCCCTTTTTTTTCTGGGGCCAGAATATCATCCTGCCCTTGACAGCAATTCTGTGGAAGGATCACATCAAAGAAAGGATAATTTGCTGCCACTTTATATTTATTCTCACTCCAGTTAAATCTTACTTTTAATACAATGGTTGAGATGTATCCATGGCCTTCAAAAGCCGTTTTTTCATGCTCCATGGGTGGCAGTACCAAAAAAAAAAAAAAAAAAAAAAAAAAAAAAAAAACC
>NW_022900945.1:11348605-11374410 GCF_012274545.1 Fukomys damarensis
AAAAAAAAAAAAAAAGAAAAAAGAAAAAAGAAACCTGCTGCTTTCCCCAAAAGATAGTGACTGTAGTCACTACCATTGCAAGGTAAAGGCATTCTATCCACTTTCTCTTCCTACCTATACCCCATGCACTTACTGCTATGCCCTGCACCCACATAAGCATCAAATGTGATCTGTGTGATTAACATGTTGGCTAATCGCAGCACCCCATGTGCACAGGGTGTGGTACTGCCCAGTGCTTAACCACTGATTCATGATGGAGGGAGATGACCACAGACGCGAAGAATTAAAATTGAGAGAAATCTTAGGCATGACTTGGAACAGCCATCTCATTTTAAGAACAAGGACAATGAGACCCAGTGAGGTTAAATGAGTTTTCAACTGCCTTGTATCGTGCCGCCGCTGGGAATGGGAAACCAGGCATCCTGACTGTGACCCTACCCTCCACCCTGTGCTGCCTGCAGCACACAGGTCTGTGCTGTGCTGCACTGTATTGCAATCAGTTCCTTTAGCAGGCATGCCTCCCCCATTAGACCATGTGCTACTTAAGGAGAGATCCATCACCAGCTGCTAGCACAGCCAGTGACACATAATATGACACCAGTGAAATATTTGTTGGAAGAAATGAGTAAGTGGGTGAAGAAATGGTACATGCTTTTCCCCATTCATGTACCAAGAAACAAGTGCTATAACATTTAGCAGTCTCTACTACTGCCTGGTCAGACTAGTCATGAAGAAGAATACAGAAGATATAAAAGGAGTGAAAATATTTTTTAAAAGTAGCATGAGAAATCAACTGGAGGAGAAGAGCAGATACAATTTAGTAGGAATCAGAGCCAGACAAATTCAGGGCATAGATAAAATTTCTAGATTCAGTCCTGGAAGCTTTTTGTCAGGATATTTGTCTCTTATCATCTCTCCCAGCTTTTAAATAAGCAAATCTCATCCTTGCCAGTTCTCCTTCAAGCCAGGAGTGCAGAATGACTACAGGGTTCACCTATCACAAGCAAAGTTGCTCTGAAGCCCATCACACCTCCCCATGGAGCTCCTTCCACCCAAGTATCACTTACTGCAGGGCCTTATGCTGCTATGTTCCCATCACAGCTGAAAATGCAGATATCCCAATGTGGCCCCACTTCTGGAATACCACGGCCCTCCATATCTACAAATTCTCCTGTGGTTTCAAGCAACTACAGACCAAAACCAATATCTTTGGGGAACAAAAAGAAAAATTGCGTTGGCACAGAACACGAACAGACCTTCTTTCTAATCATTAGGCAATATGTGTAACAATGCAGTGTAACAATATAGTATATTTACATAAGGTTTACATTATATTAGGCACTGTGAGTATTCTAGAGATGACTGAAAGCATATGGGAAGATGTGTGTAAATTCTATGCTGATTTTATGCCATTTTATTTAAGTGACTTGAGCATCTGCAGATTTTGGTAGCCACAGGTGTCCTGGACGCAATCACATAAAAATACAGAGGGATGCCTGTGCTTTCTGTTTGGACAACATGCACCAGGAGATGCAAGGACTGGCTCCTTATTTAGTGGCATGTCAGACTAAATAGGCTGAGTCTATCTCTCCTTGCAAATTATGCCAAATCAATAAAAATAAAGGCTAACATCCAGTCATCAACCCCTATGCAAGTTTTAATTTTTGGAATGCTGTCAGGATGTAAGGAATGTGACTCCCATGCTTGGTTTTAAAAAGCAAGAAAGAAACAGAGTCTGCAGGAGTCCTTTCCATAACAAGCTGATGACATGGAACTGAGGAAGAGCAACAACAATACTGGACGTCCGTAGGGAGTGAGTCCCCGTTGGAGGGTCACATCCAGGCTGCTTTTCGGGGTCTGAGTGGCCCCGTGTATGTAGAAGGGCTGGCTGAGCTCCAGGCAGTCAAGGAATCTAGATGGTGACAGGAAAAGTAGCCTTTGGGAGGTGCGACTGCGCATTTGCCAAACAACTTCTGTTCATGCCCTTGCCCCTTCTGAAAGAGTTTTCAGGTGATAGGCAGTCATCTGTTCTGGATGAATTAGGTCGCCTTGGCTCAGGACAGATAGAGAAATCCGTCTAGAACCCTTAGAACTCCACACACCCTTCCAGACAGCGCTGCGAGATGTGACTGAAATATGCAGTGAATGTTTGAGTTTTAAAAAAATAGATGACAGTTAAAGATATGTTGTCACTGATCCCTCTAAAAATACCTCTTCAGTTTAAACACTGTACCCCATCACTCTTGCCACCCTCTGAAGTGGCTCTGGAAGTCCTCCTCCGTAGTTTCTTTACAAAGTGTAATAAAACAATATGGTAAATGCTGCTGCTAAGTGCCACCTGACAGAAAGGCAGCTGGTAAAAACATCACAATTGTCTTCAGCCACCTTACTCACCAGATCTGGCTCTTCCCCAAAGTAAGAATGACCCTGAAAAGAAGACGTATTGAATCAATTTGGGACACTGAGGCAGCCACAACAGTACCACTAGAAACACTCATAAAAGGATTTCCAGAACAGCTTCACAAAGAAGCCAGAATGATGGGATAAGCGTGTTTGAAATGAGGGGAGTTACTGGTAATGTGTTTTATACTGTGAAACATCTTTAAAAATTTAAACATTCACCATATTTCCAAATGACACCTTATAAATCCGACCGCCTCAACCATTCTCCGCCCTCTCTTACCACCCTTCTAAGCTTTTCCTTGAACTCACCAAGAACACTTCCATGCTTATGATTTTTGCCCTCGCTATTTCCTTTTCTTGGTGTGGTCCACATGACTTTTACCATACACACACACACACACACACACACACACACACACACACACACTCCCCCTGTTTAGATCTTTCTTCTATTATCTAGGAGACCTTCCTTGATAAATGTTTATTTCACAACCACCTCTAAATACAACCCTTCAGCCTTCACAAAGTCAAAAATTTTGGTTGTTTTGATACGTGATAAATTCCTAGTATCTGAAGTATGAGAGATACATAGCACGTATTCCCCAAAAATGTGCTAAATAAGCTTGTAACACAGGTCTATCAAAGGAAAAGTCTCATCTCATGATGCCCAGAGAACAGTTTGGGAAAATTTGTGGATACTTTTGTAGACTAAGTCACTCACCTATATGCATCCAATTTATACTTGAAACCCAAGGAGACTGGGAGAAAGGGACACATCCAGCTAAGCAAGACAACAGCATTGTCATTCAGTTCTCATCGGGGCTCCAAGCAACTTTTAGAAAATCTGTACTCTGATATACAGCACTAATTTGTGCCTTACGGAAAATCAAATAAATTATTTTTCACCTGAAGGGAGCAGGATTATTTGACTTCAGATATTTGCCATATGGCTTTTCTTTCACACAACATGGCTTTGAGGCTTAAGGTAGTAAGAGCAAGAGCATGTCTATAAATTATTCAGAGATAATTCAAAATAAGTGTGTATCCTTGACAGATTGTCAAGTTTCTTAATGCTTCTTCCTGATAGCAAGTGCTGTACTCCTCATAAAGTGTTGCTTGTTTCTCACCACACTTTATTGTTGTTCTGTGTGTTTTCTGTGTTTTGTCTTGTTTGTTGTTTGTTTTTGTTCTCCCCCCACAGGATCCAGTCTGGCTCTTACCTCAGCACGGGGTGGTTTACCTTCATTCTGGCCATGGATGCCTGTTATGGCATTCGCGTCTACGGGATGATAAATGACACCTACTGCAAGTAAGATCACAGGAAATTATTTTTATGCAACTCCAATTCTGATATCATGTCAAAACATCACAATTCATGGTAATGTCATAAATCTGAGAAACAGATAAAGCAACAATTATTTCCTGGTGTTCTTTGCTGACATGACATTTTATTGTCAGTGCATCAAGTTGTGACTTTTAGAGGTGATAAAAAGAAAAATATTTACCACAATCTAATATCAAATGTCAGAAGGAACACTTTTCCCTTAATCAGTGGCATATCGGGGACTTGCGGCTTGGAAATACAGCACAAGTTCAGTAGTAATTTAATTTGCAAAAGCAAGTCTGCCATTCCTGCTGCCCTAGTGGCTTGGTGGGTGGCTATCTACGCAGTGGTTCTATTTGATCATGAAGGACAAAATGTCCTGAAGCCTCAGAGGAACTGACAGCTTAACAAGTCTTCCTGGAAAGTACATTTCACTAATAAGTGAATAATCTGCCAGGCCCTCTTTGAAATGAGTGTGTTTATCCACAACATTCCCAAGCGCTGGAGGACACTTTATAATTAGATAATAAAATAAACCCTCCATGCTTCATCGGGGTAATGAAATACATTTCTCTACCAACAAACAGCACAACATAATTCAGAAAGTGTTTTAATCATATTGTCAAAATGGTAACTCTCATACACGAACAAATATTTCTACCACAACTAGAAGTATAATGGAGTGCTGATAAACCTGAAATCTTACTGTGAAAAATCTCGAAAATTTCCAAGTTCTGCAAGAGCATCAGGCTACTGATTTGCTTCCATTATACACCATTTCCTCTTTCACGGGGTAGCCATGTGTTTGAATGTAATTGATGTGATATATGATTTTATTTGATCTATTAAAGCATTAAGGACATGGTACATCTTCCTAAAAGCTTTCATACATAATAGCTTTTAACTGAGTTCATCCACCAGAATCATCTCTGGGTTTGCAAGTAAATGCATTTACTGGGCACATAATGGATTCTTATAAATGAATGCTTCAGTTTTCATCTTAATCTTTCTCCCTTTTCTTCTTTTCTAGGACAGAAGGGTATAGAAAAGTCCCCTATCATTACTATGAACAAGGAAGAGATGAATGTGATGAATATTTTCTTCATGAACATGCCCCATATGGGGGACACAGGTTTATCACTGAAAAGAAAGTGTTTGCCAAATGGGCCAAGAAACACAGAATAATATTTACACACCCAAACTGGACAGTGTCTTGATGTCGGTTTTCCAGGCTTGCCACACCCAATCAGGGTACTGCGAGTGTGATGTTATCAATGCCAGTGATGATGATGGTGTCAGTGAAGACAACAGTGATGATGATTAAGTTCCTCTACATCCTCCAATATGGGTTGTAAACTTGGATATAATCTGAACTAGGGATTCCGTGAGGGTGGTTGTATTCATTTAGTTCTTTCTGAAGGTTCAGTACTACATAGTGCACTTTATAATTTAACTGGAACTGATACGATGGCCAGTGACATAACAACTGTGATTTAAGAAATGGGGAGATTGTCCTTCAAGATAGCTAGCTGCCCAAAACTGCAAAAGGCTATGGGATTTGGCTTCACGACACAAGGTTATTGAGTCCATGGCTTCTTGAGCCTGGGCAGCAGCAACATCTTGAGAAATGGTTGACTGTCAAACACTGTTCCAAGAAATGCTGTCAGGGTACAAGTACTTATCACAGTTACTAGTGAGCCTGAGCTAAAAGAAGGTGTTTCTGAGGCACTATCTTCCTCGGGTATTTCCTACAGGTGACTCTCAGGCCGTTACCCAATTGTCAATGAAGACATTGATCATGGAGGTCCTACACGTCAAGATTTCTTGACTATCTCAAACACTTCATTCAAACTGTACCAAGTAGCAAATCTTAATGAATTTCTACTCTGACTGTTTCATTGCTATTATTCAAAACAATATGACCAAACATGTTATTAGAAGGATCTACATTAAAGTTGTTATTTTTGGTTGAGTCCTAAATATTTCTGAAGGGTGTTTAACATGTACAATATCAATTTCAACACTGTAATAACATATACTGTGAAACATACCTAAAACATAAGCAAAGGATTTCCTAACTCTGCTACATCTAATAACACAAAATTATATGCATTTTAAACTCATGAACTAGGGAAAGCAAAGCATATTTTTACATCAATTTGTATCCTACCATAATTCATAATATATATATTTGTATATTCAGATTTCTATTTTATAGGCCGAAGATGTGTCTCTCCATACGTTACATGATCTATGCCAAGTACCAACTGTTTGATATGGATGATTCCTTGTGTTAAATCTCACTAGAGCTTTTGCCTTTGTGGGATATAACCATAGTATATTGTTATACCATTATAGCTGTAGTAATGATCTTAATGTCCAAAGTGCTTTTCCATTTACAGTCTTCTCACATACGCTATGCCATGTGATCCCCTTGACCACCTCACTGGATTATTGCCTATACATTCCCTCACCTCCTCAGAAGATGAGCTATAATTTGCTGATTGTTCCAATATATTTCAGATTGCCCTCTTTGCTAATATTTGTATAGAATAGCATTTATGTAGACTAGTAACCAATTAATTTGGGTGTCAAATACAGCATATTATACTAAGATTATCCAAAAAGTTTCACAAGGATTGTGTTGGCCATAGACTAGGACCTTTGCGAACTTTTGCTATATCTGTTTTTTGGTAAATAGCTGTTTCAAGAAAAGATGAGAAAGAGCGGACAATAGGAATGAACGAAGGCAGGAAAACACACTTTCATATTCCAGGACTGCAACAATTCTGTTCGCCGTATACTTATTGCTCAGTAAATATTAGAGAGTTGATTCACTGAGAGAGTAGAGTCCAAACTCATCTTTGCAGGATGATTCAAATGTTTTGAAGCCTGGAAGTAAAATGCATTTCACCTCAGGAATATTTGGTAAGTGTTTACCAGTGCAAAGCATCATGATGAGTCATCATTAAAATGTAAAAGCCTCTCTCCTGCTATCTTCTGCCAGTTGGGACTCGGATACTCACACCCATAAAAATTATCAACCCCCAGTTTTATCCTTAGAGAAAGCTGTTACTCTTTTGTTGTTTCTTTATGTGATTTTCAGGTATAGGAATGTTAGTTTTTCAGAGCTAATAATGGATAGAAATGCCCACTATAGAAAAATAGATGCAAATATTAAAATTGTAGGCTGGGGATTTAGCTTAGTGGTTCCACCGCCTGCCTGGCAAGCACAAGGCCCTGAGTTCGATCCCTGGTACTAAATAAATAAATAAAAATAAACTTATAAAGTAAGTAAATAAAATTGTAATACAGACTGTTTTCTCCCTATTGTAATACAGAAGTTCCACTTTTAAATAAAAAGGAATCTTTGATTAATCAGAATGTTCAGAGAATGACATAACCTAATTTATTTACTTGTCTAGCAAATGGGGCATCCACTCTTGTTGGTTTTAGTCCTCACTGATGAGAAATGTGAAAATGTCCTTGCTTTCTTGCCTCAGGACAGATGCTAGGACTCGTGGTGGAGAGGACCAGTAAGACTGACTGCTGTTAGCTTTGAAGGAGTGGGAGTGGGTTTTTATGTTTGTTTTCCTATTTTCCCTTTTGTTTCACTAAACCTCTACTCTAAGTTTTTTTGTTGTTGTTGCTATCTTTTGTCCCTTTTTTGTAAAGTAACTAATAAAAAGTAGGAAACAAAAAATACTTTATTCTCACTTTAGAGACCCAATTGAATGATTTCCAGTGTAATCGGGACTTGGACAGAATCTCATGACTTATTTTCCTCTGTGGTTTTCATTTTCTCTGCTTCTATTTCCTGTTCTTCTGTATTCCAGCTTCCTAATTCTAATGCAAAGTCCAATTTCTCCCATGTTGAGAAGAAATTTTCCATCTCAGATTTGCTGATAGAGAAGAGAGAGGTGAAGGAACAATGCAAGGGGAACATTTTGTTATGCAAATTTATAGTCCATTTGTTCCACAGGTTCTAGGCAACAAATAGATTCCACCCAGCACTTAAACTTTGGAAAAATATAAATGAATGCACTCATCACTGATGCATACCCCACCTGGATGTTAATTTATATCTGTGGGAAAAGTTTCAATACCATCTAAGGCTCAAGGCAAGAGGACTATAGAAAATGGCTATGACCCTCTGAAATTAGCATAAAAATACATAAGTTAAATGATAGAAAAATATTATTGCTGGTTGTGAAGAATCATAGGAAAATCAAGATCATTTTAAAAAGATTTTAAAATGAACGTTTGAAACCCTAAATTAACCTACCAACAAGTAGTAATGAATTGTATTATTGTGATGTTTAATATATATTTTCACATGGCTATCAGCTTATCAAAGGAAAATCACTTCGGGTGAATCAAATTTGTGTCACTATATTTATGCGCTCAGATATACATATATAATAATAACTATATATATTCACATGAGTAATCCTATTTTCTTCTGGTGCCTGAGTCACAGAAAACCCTATTTTAGACCTCATCTGAAATTTGTTTGGTTTCATTTTGAATTCTGATGAAAAAAGCAAAAATCCAAAGTAAATGTACTGATTGCTGAAAGGACATAAAATCATATTCAATAGCTGGCCAGAAGAATAAAGCTAGCAAAGACACTAAATCCAAAACTGAGAACACAATTAGATGCCACAGTTGTCACAAATCAGACTTGTAAGTATAGCAATCTGTATCGTGAGGCTCTGCCGATTGCAGCTTAGCTAAAGTCACATTGAAAAACATTGCATCAGGCTTCATTCACACCATGGTAAATGAACTGGTCCTCCTATTCAAATAAGCTAGTCTTTAGCATAAGCAAAACACAAATTTGCATGATTTTTATTATTTAGCTAGAAAATTGTGGCCAACATGAAAAAGAAAATTATATATGGAGACTGCTCTGTGAGGATTTGGTATGAATCAGCTGGGCTGGAAGCAAGTGTCTGAATTTGGGACCTGCTGACCATTCCAGAAGCATAAAGCCAGCAGAAGAGAATTACTCACAGCTTCTTTAGAAGAAAGTCTATACTCAAGTACTTTAGAAAAAAGACTACACTCAAGTACTCAAGACACCACTCAAGTAACTGGTGATGTTAACTGGATGTTAATTAAGAGATCATTTTAATTTTGATAAGATATAAACAGATAGCTTACTTTTTTTCTTTCTTTTTCTTTTCCTAACATACCCACCTTGCATTTAAAATGGAACATCAAATGCACAGAACCAGTAATGTTGGTCCTTGCCAGTTGTTTGTATATCTTATCACAAGTGAACTGCATACCCGGGACCAGTAGGGAAAGATGTTTTGTCTTTAACTGTATTATTAAAAGGCAAGACCTCATTATTTTAAGGAACCAGCACTAGGCTTCCTAAGTAGCATAGGCTGTTAGAGAGAGCTGATAGGAACTTTAAAGACCAGCTAGTACAACCTCTTCACCTTGGACTTGAGAAAATAAATCAAGCATAGAAATAGAAATCATAGAAATAGAAATCAAGCATCTTGCCTTTGATTATTAAACCATGATGGAAGTAGTTGGATTCAAAGTCTTGTCTGCTGTTTCATTTAATATTTTTCTACAACACTCTTTTAAGCATGGCTTAACATCTGGGAAACTGTGTATGAGATTTATAAAGAATTTACTTTCGTGGAAACAAAGGGCTCCCATTAGTGCTGATTCTACTGAGGATTCAAGAAATCTCTACACCGAAGTATAGAAATATTCACATAATTGAATGGACATATATCACTGTTTTTCTCCTTTCTCCATTTGTTTCTAAAGCCATAACATAATACAACATCGTGAAATCCTGAGACCAGTGTAACGAAGACAAAAGTGAGTTTCTTGGTCTGTGACATTGAGGACAGAGTCAAGAGCTGTTGGGTGATGGGAGTTGCCCAGTGAAATGAGCAGGCCCTGTTGCTGACATCCCCAGAGCAGAAATGACTGATCTCAGACCTTCAGGTGCCTGTCTAGGGAGAGCCCTCTCAGCACTGGCCAGTGAAAAGCTCCCCTTGGTTTACCTGCTCACCTCTGCACAGCGCATGACCTCTGGAAGGTGATACCAGCCCCAGGTGCCCCACGGGTCTCAATGAGTGTGCAAGACTGAAAAACAGGTTTTCTCTTTTCAGTCCACTCATATGATCCTGTCAGAAATGGAAAATTTTAAAGCCATATGCACTGGACTCTGGAAATGATTCTTGCAGCCCAGAAATAGCGTATTGTTCTGTTGCTCGTTTTTATTCAACCTTAGAGACACAACCAGAATAAAATTGCATATAAATTGCTAAGGTATTGAGTCAGAACTGTCCTTGGGCATTGTAACAATGCAGAAAATCTCATTTAGTTGTTTTTAAGTTCTCTGCTTCTTTTCTTTCAGAATAGGCAGAATTTGTTTTTGAGGTAGAAAACCTCTTCTTTATCCACATATATTTCCCTTTTGTTCTTGCCTTGAAGACTTCAGAAAAATAGAAGCTCACTTTCATAAAAGTGAAGAACATCTTGATGAATAAATAGCTAACTTCTAAATTCATGTATTTGCCTACATAAGTGAGCAGTTTCTTCTAAGACTCTCCGAAGGGACCAAACCCAGAGTGTTTTATGGTTTCTTGTTAGCCAACCTACAGAGTACTAATTTCCTCATGTTTAACTTTGTTGTCATTGCTACCGAGTAAATACCTATTTCCATTACATATAATATATTTTAGGTTTCACTCATCTTTCTGAGTTCACACAATTTTTGCTGTAGTCTCTCATTCACTTTTAAAACCTGTAATCTTCATCTATTTACAGAGGAGATTCCAAATGCACAGCTGTACGTTAAGTTGAGGGCTTTTTTCTGGTAGCAGATTGCTTCGTTTATAGATAGTGTGTCTTAGAATAAAGCTTGCCAAGTAGCAAATGGGCTATGAGCACATTTCAGTTGTTCCCCTTTTATAACAGGGCCATTATATGTTAATAAAGCCAGAGAATATCATCATTGAAAGAAAAAATGGTGGAGATGTTCAATATACCTTCTGTTTTAGGCAGAAAGATAGCCAAGATAACAGCATATACAATAACAAGAAAAGGTACTGATCAGCCTGTAGGATTTGTGTAGTTCACATTAGCTGTCTGATGCTGAGATATATTTCCTTCCTTGCTGCTCCAGACTTACTAATGAAATCAAGTTAACAAAAAGCTAATTCAAGTAAAGAATTCTTTCTTTCCTTCTGCCTTTTCTCAACCTTCCTTTCCCTCCTTCCTTCTGTTTCTCCTCTTATCCTTTTTGTTTTTTCTTCACATTTGGATAATTTCTCGTTTTACAAGTCAGCTTATAACAATAATACCTCATCTAGTTCTGTAAGAGACATGTATTTGGAAGAAAGCTTAAAGTGAGAATCTTCTTTAAAGTGAGAATCTTCTTTGAAACTAAATAATAGTAACTTATATTCCAGGCTTATTAAGGGACTGAATGTGAGGTACATAATACTATTATCACCATTTCATACACAAAGAAGTTGAAACAGAAGGTGGTCAGCCTGAGGTCACACATTAGCAATGGGACACGCTTTGAACAAAACCAGGGGGGCTTGATGCCTATATCCACTTGGGGTTGGCTAACTGATGTAACTAAGAACCCCTAAGTTTTGGTGATCTAACAGTGAGTCTATTTCTCTCTAAAATCTGAGTTCGCATATCCTCCTTCTCCACATAGCTTATCTTCAAAGGTGACTCAGGAAAAAAGACACCCTCCATTATGCCACGTTGCCCTTCTCTGAGTGCTCTGAGTCCTCTCTGGCTTTCTGCTGATGAGGAAAGACCATCATGTTGCTGCAGGGTTTTAAGGGCAAAATTAAGGGCATACATCACTCCAGCCACATCCCACTGACCAGACTCAGTCACAAGCCTAATGGTTAGGTGGGCCATGCCAGCTAACTGCGGGCCCAGCAGGGAAACGCACAAGTTTAGATAAAGACATAGAAATCTCTGTCATAATCCTCTTGGTCATAATGACACCTGGCTGCAAGAAAATCACTCTGTCTCGTGCAACTGTAGGAGTTGGTTATGTTGTTAATTCTTGTTCCAGGTTTAGGGCCATCTGAGAAAAATCTTTTCTCCATGTGGATGCCAGTACCCACACCTGAAACAGAATAAACTAGAGGACAAAATATTGATCTAGGTTCTGTTTTGCCTGAGGAAGGAAAGAGAGAAACTCATAAGTTAGAGACACTTTCAAGTGGCTTTTGACTTTCAACAATAGAAGTAACATGACTTTTAATGTCTTAATGATTTGTGATTAAAGTAAGATAGATCCACTTTCACCTTTGATCAGCCACTTTATTTTGTGCCTGTTGTGTTGCAAGGTGGCACAGTGATTAGCCTCCATTTCAACTCTCCTTTGGTCTTCAGGAATGTGCAGTGCTGTGATGGTCTTTTTTTTAAGTAAAAAATTAAATTGCTGTTCTCAAATCTTCAAATTTCAAATATCCTCTCACCTCTCTTTTGCTTTGTTCTCATTAGCATATGAATTTACACACACACACACACACACACACACACACAAAGAACAAACCTTTAAATGCCATCAATGGAATGGACATCACTAAAACAGGTCATTCTGAAGAAGAGAGGTCTTCATATTCTTTCTTTCTCTCTCAATATTTTCTTTCCAGCCCAATATTTTCTACCATTTGACATTTTCTTGAAAGGATCTACAGATCCTTTCCCTTTAATGCAAACAGAATTTTTTTTATCCTGAAATAGAAACTATTTGCTGCCTGTCTTGGTAAAAAAGAATGTGCTCTGTGTGTTATCTTATAAATTTTCTTAGTTTGCCCATGAGGTAGATTAGCAAGAAGTCTAAAAGCAAAATAATTAGAGAACAGAGTCTGCCAATGTTTATTTTCTTCCAGATCAATGTGAAACCTGTTGTAAAGGCAAGAAACTGGAAGCCTAGTGTTGGTAACTGGCGTAGACTTGAATGTCTTTATTATGTTTTAGCTGGTGTTAAGAATATATTATGGTGCTTTCCAGGAATATATTGTTGGATCAGAGTAGTAGCTTCACTATCCTTATGCCCATGACTAAAATTCTTCAATGGATTTTACAAGCATGCAAGGTATACCAGTAGCACCTAGCACTATACAAGGAAAGTTCTTGCATATATAATTGGCAAAAAATTTTTAAAAAGAAAATTTCCATGCTTATTAAATCACTCAAAAGTCTGTATAATATTCCAGAATTTTCTACCACATGCATAAATTTCTCTAGAAGAATGCACGCATGCAATTAAGCTTACATAGAATGGTCTTTCATCAACAATGGAAGTCTTACTTTCAAATTGAAACAGTTTGGCCAACATATCTTTGTGTGAAACTGATTATGAGAAGAATTCCACTTTGAAATCACTAAAAAAGGCACCCTCTACACTCTTTGATGGAGAAAAATCTTTAATGTTTGATGTGGACATAACTGTCATGCAAGGATATGTGATTCATGTTGTTAAATGTGAAACAATGGAAAAATAAAATATATTTAATTGCACCATGTAAGAATTCAGTAAAGCCAGATTTGATAGGAAAAAAATGCAAAGTCTGGACACACGAGCTAAAAAAGGACAAGAGAATGAGTTAATAGCAACAGTCATGAAGAATATTTGGAAACTATAGAACACTGTCATAGGAGATGTAGCAAATTAAAAAGGCCACTAACACTGTAAGATACATAGAAAAAGAGCAAAGACCTAGACTGATCATACCACTTCTGGATGTATTTTAAAACTTATTTTTACTTGCTTTCTAACTGCAAGTAATATGATTTCATTGTTAGAAATATGTAAAAGACAGAAATGTGTGAAACCCAGTATCATACTACCTGGTATCCATCTAGTATTTTTCTAAAGATAATATTAATAATATACACATATATATGATGATGGTTTATTGCCTACTTTGTATCCTTTATAAGAAATTGAAGCACTTTCTCTGAGTGTCTTTGAAGCAGCCTAAAACATTTTTAGAAGCTATATTGTGCTATAATCTATTTAACGATTCCTCCCTTCTCACTTTTCCCTATATGGTAAACTTCTTCATTCATGAATTTTTGAAAACTTATCTGATTCTTTTCTTTCTCTCTACCAGCATACAGTGGTGCCTGCTATCTTGAGCCCTTGCCAGAATAATAAACTTTTTCATACTTGCCAACTGTATATATGCAAGAAAAGGTTATTGTCTTTTAAGTAGCATTTAATGGATTACTATGGAAATTAACTTTTGCATATTTATTGTCAATTTACATTTTTCTCTCCTGCATTATCTCTTCCTATATTTTGTCCATTTTTCTATAATGGGAATCAGCATACTTTAAAGATACAAACAAATGAGAACACATTCCAAAGAGGGAGACTATGTTGAGAGCAACCACCTTTATAAAGAAACTGGAATTAAATTATACCAGGAGTTGGAAACGCTTAACCAGCTTAATCGAATCTTTAGGGAGAACTGAATTCAAATATTTCAGAAGTATTAATACAGATTTTAAGCTCTGTGATGCTATGAGACAGAACTAGAGTTAATGAAATTTCAGATTTTTATATTAGAAGGATATTTAAAAGAGTCCAAAATTAGAGTGGGGATTTTTAGAATGGGTGAAATTATGTGATGTATTTACAGATATATCAGACCACCCCATTTATTAGTGAGCCCTTGATTAGGAAGAGTTGAACTCAATAGCCACTAAGTTTCTGTGAAATATGCCGGATGTTCCTACCATGTGTTAAGGCAAGCTTTGATACTGAAAATAAATTATTAAGATTCGGAAAACCCTTGTCTTAACAGAAACATTTTGAGAAATCATCTCTTAAAACAGTATATTTCTGATGATGGCAAATTTTATCCAGTTCATGTCAAAATAGGCTCCTGAATTTGAGAGATACACTGGATTTGGGGAGGACACATCCACATTTCCACATTAATCCTAGCTGTGCTACTGCCTATCACCGACTTCATTCTCATAATATTTCAAAGAAGGTATAAATTCCTTGCTTCCAAACAGGGGAAATTAGTTCACATTTCATGTATCCATGTTTTTATATACTTACTGTTGTGATATGTCTTTGAAATGTAATGACTTAGAAAAAATTACATTTAGTAGCAGCATTCTTCAGATTGGTAATTTATGATAATAAATGTCACTGTAGATTTAGGAATCCTTTATATTGTCCACATTTTCCTATTTATGCGAGATTAAATAAATTCTTCATATTGTGTTTTACTGCATTTCTCAGTTTTCTAATCTGTACCACTCGCTTTTGGTATGTTTATATTCCTTTTATCTGTTCTTTGTAATTTCAAAATGATTCCTTGGATATTTTAAGCTGTAAGCATTAAATGACCCTTTGAAATAGCCCTCTTAAGGTTTTTAAAAAATAATATACACTATAATATAAATTTAAATTACCTGCCTTTTCCTTTACTAGACTTAATCCAAGCAGGCTAATTGAACATTAAGCATTTTAATCATCCTACACTGTCAAACTTGTCTTTTCAGTACTGAGAATTGGATAGACCATGAGCTTAATTGTATTCCTGATAATGCAACTAGAGTGAAAGCTTGGTAATAATGATTAATACATAACTAGAGAATTAGTCTTGGTCTTTATTAATATATTTGCAAAAAATAATCTCAACAAATACTCAATAAATAAAATAACCTTCATAGAGCTGCTATAGAGCTTTGGAAAGTACACAGATAAGAAGGCTGCGTTATTTATCTTTATGGAGTTTATGAAAGAATTAAAAAAAATCAAGATTCCAAAAAACTACAAGGTGATTGAGAATAAGGTAAGTAAGGCAAACGAAAACATCACATGTAATACAGAGGCATCAGAAGCCAAGGAAATGATTCAGATATAAGAATTGTCATCACATTGTGTATGTGTGCAAGTAATGGGCCAATAACCGATAGGGTAATGCAGATTCTCAAGATGACACAGGACATGCTGGATCTCAGGAAGTGTACCTTGAACTTCTATTAACAGTGCTGTATTGAAATGGGTAATATAGGAAACAGTCACCAAGACATAAAAATGCTTTTATCTAACATGAGATGAAGCTTTCTGACAGCGATGTCTTGTAGAAAAGCAATATTTATTTGAAAATATAGATGTTATTTTTGAAAAATGAAATGAAAACTTCCCTAGTATAGTAAAATTCCAAGAATTCCTCTAGCTCCTTTGGAATGGCTAGGGGCCCTGGGGTTCAATCAAGATTGGTACTACTTTTAAATGTGTTCATTGAACAAATACCACCTTTCAAAGACATTTCCAAGTAAACTGGGAGTTCTAATAGCATAAAATGTGGAACCAATTTCAGTGTAAATATGGATCCATTTTATCCCTTTTATCCATGAGGATCAATTAGTCTTGTGTTATTATTCCTGATGTGCATTCACTCTCAGCTTCAGGAGTTACTATGAATGTGAATTATCCTGATTATGCTTTTCTTATGATGGTTTCATCTATACTTAGCCAGAGAGCTTGCAAGAACATTTTCTAAAGTAATGATAGCTAACTGCATCTAATTGAAGACTTCAGCAGAGCTAAGAAACAGACTTGGAAAGTAAAAATAATAATATACCACTGTTCCAACTTTTACCCATTTTGCAAAGAAAATACAAAAGAGGGATCAACTTCTTGTATTTCATTAAATGCATTGTGTATTAGCCAGTTCTCCCATCACTAAGTCACACAATACCCTACATCTACAACTTAGAGAAAGAGAAGTTTAATTTGGCTCTTGACATAGGAGATTTAGTTCATGGTCACTTGGCTCCAAGGCAGAGTCATCGTGGAAAAACAAAGGTGCTTAGTTCATGGAGGAGAGGAAATAGAGTGGGGAAAAAGCATCAGAGAGGAAAGGAGCCAGGGACCGTATATATAGCAACAGAGTGAGGCTTTGGTGACCCATTCAGATACACCCTGAAGTGTACAGTGTACCCTTCATTTGTGAACCCGTTCAGTTCCCAAGGGCTGGTTGCAACTCAAGTTGGTTGTAATTCAATACAGGTGAGAACTAGATGTTTACTTGTGTACACACTATAGATAACAAGAGGCAAATGAATCTTCCATTAACCTAATTAACCCAAGTTGTTTGTATGTGAGGCTGGTCATAATTTGAGGGTACACTGTATTTTATTAATCCCCTAGGCAGCTCCCAAGCCAGTTAAGCATAACCACTAATCCCATGACTTGTCAATTTGACACCTAAACGTATCTTCTTAAACTATAATCTTCAAGCAAACACAAGGTCACAATTTCATATAATGTGACACAACAATCCCCCATACAAAGTAAACATAATCCATTCTCCAAATTATCAATAGTCCTAGCATGGTCAAAAGGTCCAAGTCCCTTCTGAGACTCTAAGCAAACTATTATCTGCGAACCCCTGTAAAATTTTCTAAAAGTTACATAATTCTAAGGTATAATGACAGGGGTAACATTCCCATTTCAAAAGTGAGAAGTAGGGGGATAGAAAAGAATAGGGTGAAAACAAGACCAAAAATCCAGCAGGGCAAAAATTAAGTCCTGTAGTTCCATGTTGGGGATCTGAGGAACAAGGTTGTGAGATATGAGTTCCCGGCTGTGTGAGTGGCCTCGCCCCCTATGACGTCACAGGTTGTAGCCCACATGGCATCTCTCCTGGGCTGGCTCCACTCACAGCCTGACACTTTCTTCAGTGCATATTTCATATTCCCAGCATCTCGAACTTCCTGAAGTCTCCACTGCATCTTTGGCTTCATTTCCACAACCTCATGCACTGCCCCATCAGAGTATCCTTTTCCGGCCTCCCAAACCTTGCTTTAAAACCTGAGTGCAAGCCTCCCTGATGCTACATCTCTTGCACTCTGCATGCCAGTAAAACCAGCACCACATGGACAGTACCCCTTGGATCATGTCTGTAGTTGACTCTGAGTGGCTGGATGGCTGGCTATATGACAAGAATCTGAAGGAATCAGTTACCCAGGAAGTTCTCCTTAGCTAGGGAGAAGAGAGGCTCTCTTTCCAAATGAGAAGTTGACATTTTTGCACTTTTAAGCCTGTGATGCATGGGATCTTGATGATTTCTGAGATTGCAGATCTTTCTTCTTGACTCTGTGCAAAGTAGCTAGTTTCTGTATAGTACACTATTCTCTTCAAAACCATACTTCCTTTCATCCCAACTTAAGTTTGGGGTCAGAATTTTAATTTTTCAGAATTTTCCATTGTGCTTTTTGCCCCTGATTCTCACTATAAATTTTCCTGAGAGTAGCCAGCAGTACTTGTGCCACACTCTAATTGGGCAGCCTTGAAATTTCTTTTGCCAGTCCAGTTATTCCAGTACCGTTAATCATAGTCTCCTGAAAAGTCTCAGGATATGGGGAAAACATAGACAATTCTTTTCTTTGGTAACATACATAGTGTAACATATATAGCCTGTAGCCCAACTCCCAAAAGAATCGTTATTCCAACTGAAACCTCAGGAGCTGGCCTTTACTGTCCACCTTCTTATTAGCATTCTAGTCTGAGCTCTCATCAGAATTACCTCTAAATTTCAGCTTACACCATTCTATGGCTTCTCTAGCCTGCATCTCCCAAATTTTCCAAACTTCTCTAGCAAACCAGTTACAAAGGCTTCTGAGCCACATGTTCATGTATAGTTTTGGCAACAATGTCACTTCTCTAGTACCAGTGTTCTGTATTAGTCAGCTTTTCTTTCACTAAAATACAATACCTGACATACAATTTAAAGGAAGAGAGGTTTAATTTGGTTTATAGTTTCTGTAGTAGGCTGGCTAAAACATCAAAAGGGTGTGAAGGAGTAAAGATACTTAGTTCATTGCAATTTCCAAACAGAGACGAACAGTACCAAAGAGGAAAAGGGCCAGGGGCCATATATAATAACCAAAGCTATGCCTCCGTGACCCACTCAGACATAACCAGAAGTGTGCTTTACTAATTCTCTGGGCAACTCCCAAGCCAGTCAATTTCACCCAATTGTGCTTAACCAACTCAAATTTCAAGTTTCAAAGTACCTACTTTTGTCTTCTCATTTCCTTTCCATTGGTTCCCAGGGAAAATTAGATAATTTACTCTGACTGAGGACAAAGGGGAAAGGACAAAAGCAACAGCTGGTTGAAAGGTCAGGAATCATTCTCTTCATGTATCTTCTCAGTTTCTGCTGAAGTCTTATGTTCTTTCTCAATGGCCCTTATGTACTACATATCAACTAAATGAACCACCCAGGTGATTCCATGAGCCGTGATTACTACTCCAACCTAGAATCCAGAAATATATCTGCATATATTTGGTCAATTGGTTTCCTAAAGAAATGCCAAGGTAATTCTATAGAAAAAAATATTTTCAATATCTGGTACTGAAACATGGAAACGAATGAATATCAAATTCTTGCTTTACGCTATATGAAAAAAATTAACCTGAAAAAACAATTAACCTAAACATAAAAGACAAAATTATTAAAGTTCTACGAGAAATAAATAATAAAATCTTAAGACTTTGCATTAAGCCAAAGGTTTCCTAAAACACAGAAACCAGAAATCATGAAAGAAAAATATTAATACATGGGAATTGGCTAAATTTAAAAGATCCTTTTTGAAAGATACTTTGAGAAAATAAAGACAAGCCACAAATTAGAGAAAATATTTTCAAGACAAGAGTATATCTACTTATCTACCTCCCTATACATCTAATAACCCTTAAAATTCAATAATAAGAATATAAATACCTCCACTACAAGTGGGCAATTTAAACAGAAATTGCACAAATGAAGATATAAAAATGGCTTGTAAGCACATGAAAACATATTCAGTTTCAGAGTGAACAGGATACACAAATTAATAAACTGCTCCGTTAGGCAAAGGGTATTTTCTAGTGAACACTTTTGACATTGTTCTTGCTTTTTATGGAGTTTACAGTACCAGGAGACATATGAAAAGTAGGTATTTATAAACAATAGTATAAGTACTTGATTGCGAGAAATGCAGTGCTTTGGGGCATTTTGCAATATAGAAAGTCTTAAAAAAAGACAAGAGTTTGGGTTGTCAGACAACCTAAATGGTCAAGACTGGCTTCTTGGAGAAATAGGATTTCAACAGATCTGAATGATGTGCAGAAATGGATTGAGCAAAGGGGATGTAAAGGAGGCAAGCATGGCATGCATATAATTCAGGAAGTCATCATGAAGGGCAAAATGTTTCACAATCTGAAGAAAGTTTAGTAGAGCTGGTTGGAGGAAAATTTCAGGGGTGAGAGGAGAAGGTCGGCTCTCAGGTTTCAGAGCTCAGTGTAATCAGAAGCCAGATCACACAAGTCTTACAGGCTATATGTAGTAAGGACCTTGGACTTCACTGTAAGAGGAATGCTTGCACAGCATGGGGAAGTTTTAAGTGAAGAAATACTATATCAGACTTGTCATTTAATACGATTCTAGGGAGAAGAGACAAATCATGGGTAATTCGCTAGTGTTTGGCTTACACTATTGGGCAGACGCTGGTAATGCTACCTGAGATAGGAAATAGACTAGAAGGAGCAGTTGGAGATATATTAACTGTTAGGTAGTTAGTTTGAGGAGCATACAGATCACTGAAATTTCACATGTGAAGCTCAGAAGAGAGGTCTAGGTTAAAGACACAAATTTGGGAGTCATCTGCAGAGTGAAAATTAGGATGTGAACACTATTGAGCTAGAAACATGTGCAGAAATGTCCAAGAGGCATAAGGGATTGTGAGGCCCTCTGTATTTGCTATCCGTTGTGGTGTAACAGGTGACCACGAACTTAGCTGTTTAAAATAACACGTATTTATTCTGGGTCGGGATTTTGTACAAGCAGAGCATGTATGGATTCTCTTCCCCGGGGTCACTCACAAAACTGCCATCAAGGTGTCAACGAGGGCTTGCATTTCCTCTGAAAGCTCAACCGTGGAAGGACCCACTTCCAACCTCATGTGGCTGCTGGCCACATACAGCTCGCCCTCTGATGGCTGCCAACTGGAAGATGTATTAGTCCTTGCTACGAAGGCCCCTACATAGCACAGCTCACAACAGGGCATCTGGCTTCATCAGAATCATCATGATCCCCTATCATCTACTCAGAGACCTGACACCCCTTCAATGCGGAGGTATTCTGTGGCGGGGGATTATGCAAGAGCAGAAAACAGAATCATCAGACAACCCCTTATCAGTTACCCACTACTCCTCAGAAAAGGCAAAATCAAAGTTCCCACAATAAAAATGGCACTTGAATTGAAAGGAAAACATGTGAATTCTAAATAGTAAGAATGGGGCCGGGGATTTAGCTCAGTGTTTGCCTGACTCACAAGGGCAAGGTCCAGAGTTGATCCCGGTACCAAAAACAAACAAACAAACCAAAAATAATAAGAATTCAAGAGAGGAATAAAGAAGCCTTATTTACCCAGCTAGAGGTTTATTAGCAAAATTTCCATATCTTCTTATGTCAAGAACGATCATGAACCAAACTGACCAAAATATATAAAGTTGTAATAAATCTAGGATATAAGAATTATTCAAGTGAGAAATAATCCCTTGGAGTTGGCTTTGCAAGGAAAACAAAGATCAAAGGGAGAAAAAGGACTTGGGGAAGTTATCCTGTTTATATATGTACAAATGAAGGGTGAAAAGAGTATCACTAATTTAAACTGAAGGTCATGGTAATGAAAGAAGGCTTACCAGAATGAATAGGTACAAAGGAAAGAGCATTAATTCAGTCTTTATCAAGAGTTAAGGAGGAAAATCTATTGCTAAGCATGAGTTGTGTGTGATTAGACTTCCTGTATAGGAACAATCCCACTGTGGCTTGTAAATACCAGATACATTTGGATTGGGTAGGTTCCAAGATAAAAGAAAGTCAGAAAGGATGACAAATACATTCAAGTTTTTAAAATTGGTGTGATGTCCATAATGCTGTTTCAGAAATGCGTGAGCTACAGGCCAGAAAAAAAAAAGAAAAAGAAAAAGCTGAACTGACATTTTAAAATTAGTATGAAACATGCAGACAACATTGTAGAGAGAAGAGAAATTTCAAAAATTTTAAATTAAAAATATCTTTGAACTCAGATATTCCACGTGAGCAATATTTATCAGATGCCAACCATTCATTTGTTCATTTAACAAATACATATCAAATGGCAGTTAAAAGTTTAAGTAAAAGGACTTTAAGATATCTTTAAAATAAGACACTATTGTGTTTCAAATTAACACTCAGGCCTAGTGCTAGGTTACTATATCACAGACGGAATATGAAAAGGGATAGAAAAAAAATAAAATAAAGAGCACGCAGGTCTATACCACCTATGGTTAAATGAAGTTGAGATTTCTTTTCCGATTCTAACAATAGAAAAAATCCTTATGGGAACACAAAGTGGCAATTCAGAACTCTTGACAAAAAGAAGGAAGTTTAGCATAGAATTTCAGAAACTTTTCTGACTATGACCTTTCTCAAAGGAAAAACTTGGCAGGTGATATATTATGTAACCGAACTGAAAAAAATAAAAATAAAAAAAAGACACCAACCAAAAGTGAAAACGGGAAAATAACCTCAGGTGTAGTATTTTTTATTATGCTCTATATTAACGTTGAGTAGCTGTTACTTTTCTTTTCCCAATATACATTATTTTCCTTTCCCTCTCTTCATGTAACAGCTAACAAACCATGGCCTTAGGGTCTTAATAATCCAAGAAGTGTCCAACTTTGTACCATATTATATTGGCCATGGTGATTGCTTTGGGACCATATCTATCCCAAGCATAGACGATCAGAACCTTTTCCTGTGATAAGTGTGTAGCTTTTTGGAGAAAAGGACTTGCTCTCTCCAGTGATGTTGTTATCGGGGTATGTTAACAGCCTATCTGGCCAGCAAGCTGTCTTCTCCTTTATGGGAAAAATGTTCATGCTGCATGTAAGTGAAGAGACAACAAGCTGGCTGGTGAGATTTTTGAAATCTCCCACCTCAAAGTGTGACTGATGTCTATTGCAGTATCTTTTTCCGATCACATGAACCAGTAAGTGCCACTTTTCTATTTTGTTTCAGCCGAGCTGTCTAAAACCTGAACTGGATTTTTATTATTTTGCTATCTGTTGTCAAAAGAAACTAAACTAAGAAAATCCACCAACAATATGAAGACTCCATGTTTTGAAAGAAACTGTCTGCTGTATTATATTTATTAAGTAAAAAATGAATCTGTTTTACATTTCTTTTTTTTTTAATTTTATTGAGTTTATTGGTACATTTTAGGGATACAGTACAGTTACATTCATTGTTGGGATCATGTACCTTTACATGGCAAGTCTTGATTCTCATTTTTTCCCCTTACCTCTGCCCTCCCCTCACCCCCTTCTGTTTTACATTTCTAATAACCAAGAAATTTTATATCTATTAAAAACTTCTAGTCAGGATGAGAAAACTAGATTGATTTACTTGATAGAATCTCAGCTAAAATTAAAGAAATGTAATGCTTTATTAACTTCCAAAACTGAAAGGTAAACATGTAACTTCTGTGAAGTTTCTCAAACCATTTCCATGACTTTGAGGCTTGCCTAGATCCTCTGAAAGCACCAGAGACCCAGTGGAGAAACCACGTTCACCAGGACCAATCTCTACACAGCACTTGAAACATAATAATGTAACAGATGGTTTACATGCTTATCTCTTCCATTCGACTTTAGATTTTTTTTTCATGTATTTCAAGTAGCAGGGCTTGCATCTGTGACCCAGCTATAAGATCAGTGCCCTTTGCAGGTGAATATGGTTATATTTACTAAGTTATAGTCAATGAGATGCAAACACAAGTGTTGTACAGCATGAGATAAGGACCTACTTAAGAGATAGCTGACAGGTTTTTATTCCATCTAAGAAATGATACAATCCACCCTAGACAAAAAAATATATATATAAAGAAACGGAGAATTTTGAAAAATAAATGATAATGTGTAGATTGTCTATGAAAACCAAAAAAAAATATTGAAGACTATCCCATATAGTAACAAATTCCTGCTTCTTTTACTGCAGATTTTTTCTTTTCATATCTTATAATTTTAGTCTAGGGTAACCAAAAGTTCAGAAACGTATGTTATGCTTCATCAAAAAACATCTTCAAGAAAATAATGTTCTGTCTCCAATCAGGAAACCAAAAAGTCAGGCTCCTACAGGATGTAGCTGCATAAAGCTCTTTCACCTGCATTCTTCAGGGTAAGGAAGTGGCTGGATTTCTGAGAGAGCACCACAAAAGGGTGCCTATGAAAGCCAGAGTGTGGGGGAGTGTCTTACTTACTTTGCTGAGACAAATACTGGACACCCGAAGTTAAAGGAAGAAAGGTTTATTTGGCTTACATTTTGTAGTGGTCTCAGTTCATAGTTGGCTGGCTCCAAGGCAGGGTGACATGGGTGGGGAATGGGCATCACAGAGGAGAAACAGGTCACAGGAAGCAGAAGGCAGAAGGCAGCAAGCAACAAGCTACAAGCAACAAGCAGTGACCTTCTTTCTGTCCATTATATCTTATCCAGGCTATCCAGGCTACCCTTAGGGTGGGTAGCACCCAGGGTGGGGCAGCCTTAATCCTAGCATCACATCCTTGACCCCAGCAGCACACATCCTAGATCCAGCCACCTCCAGAAAGCCCCACCTTTGACTGCATGAGGCTCTGGGGGACATCTGCATACAAGCCATAAAAGGGAGAAATCACAGAGAGGAGGGAATCAGAAAAAGGAAACTTTAAATCTGTTTATGAAAAATGGCATTTACAAAAGGCCTACCATCTAATATTATATAGAATCATGAAAGCCCCAATACTTTTCTCCTATTCTTAGTAACAAGGCAAGGATGCCTGCTTTCACCACTGCAATTTGTCATTTTACTAGCAGTCTCAACCAGTGTAATAAGGTAAGAAAAACGATAATAATTACTAGTCAAAACTAGACAGCCTACTCCCCCACCCTGTGTCCCTTCTCTTTTGTCCTAGGTATGTGAATGCCAGTTGGACATGAAAATATAGATGGTGTCTTAGTCACTTTCTTTGTCACTGAGATACAGTACCTGACCTTCGCAACTTAAAGGAGAAGTTTAATTTGGCTCACATTTAAGTCTATGGCCAACTGGTTATAAGGCAGAAATGGCATAGAAAGGGGCCTGGACAGCTGCTCACATCTTGGTGTCAAGGAAACAGAGACTGAAGGGAGGAGAGGGAGCTTCAGCTCATGCCCCAGATACACACTTTTCCTACCCACCCTTAAAGCTTCATCCATTGTCCTTTCCAGGGCATGCTGCCTAGCATCCCAAGCCTTCCTCTGAAATATGAGTGGAAGCCTCCTTTTCCCTGTTTGTCTTGCATTTTGTATGCTTGTAAAACTGGGCATGGCTGTCAAGGTCTGGTGCCAGCTCAAGAAGTTCCAGGGACCTATTGAATCATGATTACAGAGAGCTCTGAGTGCCTGGATTGCTGAGCACTAGCAACTGAATCCTAGGGAACAAATTCCCTAGCCGGCTCTTCTGGAGAAGGGTGCCCTGTGGCTTTCTTCCCAAAGCAAACTTTCTAGTTTTACATGCCTGTGCCTTGAAAGGGTGGGGCCTACTGATGCTTGAGATGCACTCAAGGTATCTGTCCTATTGTCCTGATGTAAAACATTCGGCTTCATTTTAGTGTTAATCATTTTAGCAATCCAGCTCCACTCTGCTTCAACTATACAGTGGCTTGCTTCCTAGGGAAACTGAAAACTTCAAATGGGCTTTTCCTCCAGTCTCAGTGTGACCCTCACTAACAGCAGTTAGCAGTACCAATACCACAATCTGTATGTTGTGTTGCCTTGAAATTTCCTCTACCACATTAATTAATCCATGCCCCTTAATCTAGGTCTCCTGCAAAGACTCAGGACATGAGCAGAATGACAATACATTTTCTACAAATGCATAACACCTGTTGTCAAAATCCTGGGATTTTAACTTGTATTTCTTTAAAAGCATAAATGGCCCTAAAAGGATAATTTGAAACAGAGAATTTACTAGCACTCCAAAATGA
>NW_022900945.1:11374983-11424376 GCF_012274545.1 Fukomys damarensis
ATATATATGTTGTCAATGGATCCCTTGCTCCAAACTGAGTCCACCTGAGCCTGGTCATTACTGTCTGCATTTCTGTGAACATACTGGTCTTCTGAACTCCAAGCAGAATCTTCCATCAAGCTCAGCTTGTGGCATTTTAGGGCTTCTCTAGCCAGAATCTCCACACTTCTCCAAAATCCTCCCATGAACCATTTCCAATAGCTTCTAAACCACATGGTCAGGTTGTCACAGCAGTGACTCCACTTCCTTGGCAGCAAAGTGTCTTTAGTCACTTTCTTTGTCACTATACACAACTTCACTCTCTGACTCCATACATAACACTCACACCAGGAGAAGTTTGTTTTGACTCACATTTTCAGTCCATAGCTGGGTGGCTCCAAGGTATAAATGGCATGGCTCAGGGGTCTGGAAGATAAAAAACTGCTTACATTGTGGTGGGCAGGAAGAAGAGAGAGAAAGGAGGAGACAGGGATGGAGATACACCCTTGTAGGTTACGCCCAAGTGATCAACCTCTTCCGATCAGACCTCAACTTCTAACAGCTAATTTGACTCTGAACCCATGATCCAATCACGTTCCAAAAGTCTCACCTCTAAAAGCATGCGAATTTTGGGGTCATTCTTGATCTGAACTATAACAGATGATCAAAAACTTCTGTAAATAGGCAACACACTATCCCAAGACAGCCTATTATTTGGTGATTATCTACTATTTTCAGACAAAACTTTTCTAAGTAATACTCAATATTTTTCATTTATAATTCCCTAAGAGTCTCATCATAGTGGTGGGTTTGTTGTATGTAATAAATAACCACAGGACAAATACAGATTAATTAAATAAAATTTTATCAAAGCATTATACTCCTCATTTGGTCAGCTATAAAATATTGTTAAAAGCATTTTTCCAGCAAGTTAAAAGAAGTGTTTACTACCATCATTCTTTTTTGATAAAATGAAAGACATGGTTGAGTAAGTCACTTTGAATAAATCAGGCATTGTAACTAAAGACCCAGCATACCAAATAATCAGTTAAACTGGTTGGAAACCACTCAACCTATAACTATCTCAGTTCAGGATTCTTGGACTGACTTGATTTATAGAACTTCTTTTTCTGAATTTGGGAGTAATTTTATAATCCCCAGGAATAATTCCATTGCCCATATTTTCTTGGGTTATCTAATTTAGATTAAAATTCCTGTTATGGAAGTAGTTTATTTCCTCATCAATTTTGAAAGATAGTTTTGCAGGATACATTAGTCTAGGTTGGAGGTTGTTTTCTTTTAAGGCTTGAAATACCTCACTCCAGGCTCTCCTTGACTTGAGGCTTTGTGGTGAAAAGTCTGCTGTGATTATGATGGGCTTTTCTTTGCATGTGATTTGTTTCTTTTCTCTAATTGCTTGTAGTATTTTGTTCTGTTGGGTTCTGGGATCTTAACTATTATATGTCTATTTGTAAATTTTTAAAATCATGACTAATTGGAGTCCTATATCCCTCATTTATCTATATGTCAAGTTCTTTTGCTCTGTTTGGAAAGTTTTCTATTATTAATTCCATGAAAAGTTTTTTATGTCATTTATGCTTTTTCATGAATGCCTATCACTCTTATATTATTATTCTTTGTGTCATCTCGAAGTTTTTGGGTTGATTTCTCATGGTCCCTTACTATTTTTAAGAGATCTTTCTTTGCATGGTCACTGATTGCCATCCTGTCTTCTATATCTCATATTCTGTCTTCAGGTTGGCTCAGTCTGCTGTTTATACTTTCAATAGAGTTGTTAATCTCCTGGATATCAGTTTGAATCTGTTTCATGGATTCCATTTCTTTCCTATGTTGGGCATTCATGGTTTCCACTTCTTTCTTATGCTGAGTGTTCATGGCTTCCATCACTATCCTGAACTCATCTATTTCTCTTCTAGAGACTCTAATCATGTCTTTTATTCTGCTCATCATCTCTGTAGTTATCTGGGAAATTATTTCTGTTTTGAATTTTTCTAGAGCCTCCTTCATCTGTTTTGTTACTTCCTGTGCTATCAGTTCAGGGTGCCCAGGTGATTGATTATTGAACTTTTTCACCTCATTTTTCCAAGAATTTGCCACTGGTAAGCTGGATGACTGGTTTGTGTCTTGTTTAAATGTCTTTTCATTTCTATTATTGTTGTTGGTATATTCCTTGTTTTGATTCCTGGGTTGATACTTTAATATTGCTTGTTATATGTATCTTTCTTGCTTGTATTTAAAACCTTTATGGAATGATTGTTTCTTAAAGGTGTCTTCCACATATACTTGGTCTTTAGGTTTTGAGTCTTTAATGACTCTGGGGCAATCACATTTTCATTATACCATGAAGGATAACTGATTAGATCAATCACAACACTAGCCCAACTGATAAAATCAGCAATAACAATAGAACCAAGCACAGCTTAGAAAGTGACAATTTGTGGTAGTTGTTAATCTATCACCTTTAATCATGTGAAATAAGTCAAAATTGAGAACTAGCCCAAAATATGTTTAAAATGAATAAACTCAACTTGATAGAGCCTATCTATGAAAATCCAACAGCCAACATCATATTAAATGGTAAAAAACTGAAAACCTTCATGCTAAATCAGAAACAAGATGAGGATTCCACTATCACCACTTCTGATCAACATAATTTTGGAAATATTAGCCACAGCAATTAGACAACAGATAGGAATAAAAGCAATAAAGATAGGAAATGAATAAGTTAAACTGTCATTATTTGCTGATGATATGATACTCTACATAGAAGATCCAAAAAATCTCGACTAAAAGACTTCTAGACTTAATTGAAAGATTCAGTAGAGTAGCTGGATACAAGGTCAACACTCAAAAATCAATAGCCTTCTTGTACACAAATAACACTCACTGAGAGTGAAATTAGGGAAACAATCCCTTTTACAGTAACATCCAAAAAAAATCTAGGAATCAATCTATCTAACAAAGAAAGCAAAAGACCTCTCTCTGCAACACTCTGAAAAAAGAAATCAAAGAGCATACAAGAAAATGGAAAGACAACCCTTGCTCCTGGGTAGGAAAAACGAACATAGTGAAAATGGCCATATTTCCAAAACTGCTATAAAGAGTCAATGCAATCCCTATTAAAATTCCAATAGTATATTTCATAGAACTAAAGAGAGCAATCCAAAAATTCATTTGGAATCAGAAGAGACCTAGAATAGCAAAAGCAATTCTAGGCAACAGAGACATGGCAGGAGGTAGCACAATCCCCAACTTGAAACTATACCACAAAGCCACTGTGATTAAAAACAAAACAAAACAGCAGCACAGTACTAGCAAAGAAGCAGACCTGAGGATCCATAGAATAGATTAGAAGACACAGAAACAACTTCTGACATACTCAGCCTCCTCACAAAGGAGCCAGCCACCCTCACTGGAGGAAAGATAGCCTGTTTAATAAAAGGTGTTGGAAAAAACAGATTTCAACTTGCCACAGATTAAAACTAGACCCATATCTTTCACCATGCACTAAACTAAGATGTAAATATAAAACAGAAACAATAAACTTGCTGAAAGATAAGTTAGGTAGAACTCTTGAAGACCCTGGCATAGGAAAAGACTTTATGAACAAATCCTCAGCAGCATGGTAACTAACACAAAGAATCAACAGTTGGGATTTCATCTTTTTAAAAAGCTTCTGCACTGGAAGAGAAATCACAAGCAGAGCTAAGAGACAACCTACAATGTGGGAAAGAAACTTTTACCAGCTGTTCCTCAGACAAAGGTCTACTATCTAGAATATATAAAGAACTCAAAAAAACTCAGACCCCTCAAATATAAAGACCAAATTCAAAAATGAGCATCTGAAATGAAAAGACATTTCTCAGTTAAAGAAGTAAAGGCAGCAAATAAATATATGAAAATATGTTCAGTGCCAAGAATTTAGTTCAGTGGTTCTGCCACCTTCACAAGCACAAGGTCCTGAGTTCGATCTCTGGTACCCACCCCACTTCCCAAAAAAGGTTCAACGTCACTGGTCATTCAAGAGATGCAGATAAAAACAACACTGAGATTCCACCTCACTACAGAAGGAATGGCTGCTATCAAGAAATCAATCAATAACAAATGCTAGAGGAGTTGTGGGGAGAAAGGAACCCTTCCTCATTGTTAGTGAGAGTGCAGACTGGTGAAACCACTGTGCAAATCAATATGAAGATACCTCATACAACTAGAAGTACAGCTCCCATTTGATCCAGCTATTCCCCTGCTGGGTATCTTCCCAAAAGAATTAAAAGAATCATACCATAGAGATATATGCTCACCCATGTTTATAGTGGTACAATTTGTAATAGTTAAAATTTGGAAACAGCCCAATTAATTGCCATCAACTGGATACTGGATAAAGAAGATGTGTTTTTTTTTTAATATAAAATGGAGTACCACTCAGCCATAAAGAACAAGAAGCTAGAGACATTTATAGCTAAGTGGCTGCACATTGAGGCCATACTCTTAAGTGAAATTAATAAGATTCACATGTGTAAATACTGAATAGTTTTTCTGGGTGTGAAAAACTAAAAATGTAAATAAGGATCAAAATGTATAATTGATATTGTGTAATAGGAAAAAAGGTCTAAAGGAGTAGGGGAAGTGGGAGGGGTAGGGGAAAGGTAAGAAGGGAGAAAATATGAGAAAATGAAAAACATGGAAACAAAGTCTTTGGAAATAAGGAAGGGTTGGGGGTGAAGTGAGGGCTGAGGAATGGGAAAAACATAATAGCAAAGATACATCATGTAAAGGTACAAGACCCCAATTAATGAATGTGACTGTATTGTATACCTAAAATATACCAATAAACAATAAAAATAAAATAAAATTCTTATTAGATAGACTATGATTTCCTAATCTTTCTGTGTGTTGGAATTAGTGAATCTCTTACTGCATTGATGAAAACAGGCAAAAATTAAGAGATGCTTTCATTTTTCTAAATCCCATAAAACTAACTTATCATCTTCATGTGATTTAAAGAAACTACAACTGGCTATAGCAGTGAGAACATACAATGTAACAATTTTCTGGAAAACCCATTTGTTCATTAAATAACATATGATTTTCCTCAAGCCTCCTTTCTAGAATTTGGAAGCTAGCTCTGTTTCATTCTGTTTAGGGTGGTGATGGTGAACCTATCCATGGCATGTGTGACACAGCAGGCTCACAGAGCCCTCCTTGCCATGATGTGTGAGTTGTGTGAGTTGTTTTTTTCTAAACTAAAACTTCAGCATTCAGGTTAAATTGCAGTGTTGGAACTTTGTGATAAATAAGTAGGTTTCGGTTTGCAGTTTGGCACTTGGTCTCTAAAATGTTCGCCATCACTAGTCTAGGTTGCCTACTGCTTTCATTCTGCACATTGTCTCACAAACGCTATTTCCCGCATTTGCAAAGCAAAGTTTCTTTTTAAACCATCTACCAGCTGTAGTACTTTCATGGTAGTTAGCCCACAAGCACTAAAAGTTTTTCTTAATGAGTAACCAAAGCAAAAACTGTAGTTCGAAGGAATTGCATAAATATTGCTTATGAAAAATAAAGTAGAAATGTGAATGTGCTGAGTAATCAGATCAATGAAAGAAGGAAGTGGACAAAAGTATCCAGCCACACACTTGTCAGTTTTCTGCCCCTTCCTGGGCCACTGGCCTATGCAGAAGCATTCCTCTGGCCCCATGGCTGCTGCTGGAGATGAGGTTTCTCTTCTGAAATGGATCAAAAAATGGTTTGGGTCAAAACCACAGGAGCACTTTGAGGCCCTAAGACTTCTGCACTCTGGCAACATGAGGATGTTGGATCAAAGTGTCACTAGGAGAACATCTATTTCATGTAGCATGAATAACTCCTGGGGAATTAAAGGTTTTCAGAATCTCTATCTCTGAATTTCTGACATTATTTTAAAACTTTGATGTACTTTAGCTGATTCACTTTTCTGAGTCTATATTCATTTATCACAATGACTCTTATATGGAATTTTTGTGTGAAATTTTAACTCATGTATAAAAAGAGGTTAGCATTATTTTTTATTGTAAGAGATTCCAATAAAAATTTATTAATTCAGTCAGTACATATGAGAACATACTGTCTTTGGGGCCAAGTGTTACAAGTAGAAAGTATACCTGCCTTCTAGGAATTTACCACCTAGCAATAAAGATAAACTCTCTGCAACTACATAAGAAATTGCAATTTTAAATGTATGATAAGAGTTCCTGTTTCAAGTGATGGCATATTAACTTGTATAAGACTAACCTTTCCTGCTAAGAGCAATTGGGAATGCTGCATAAAATATGAACCAAAAAAAATCTGTTGAAAACACCAGGGAGCCATGAAAGAACAAGGATATCAGGAGCCACCTTCCTCAAAGAAGTAAGTACAAAGAGGCAGGCATGACATTTAGTTATGTTTTTCCCTTGAAACCACCTGCTGATTTGTAGACTGGGAAGCTTAGTAAAATTTTCAAGTCTCATACACTTTGGGAATAAAAAATTCAAGCTCATGTTCTGACAAAGAGAAGAGGCTCAGTAAAGAGAGACCCTTGAAGAACTGCCCTTTGGAAGAAAGGCTAACAGTAGACCGGCCCATCACAACAAAGTTCTAATCAAATCAATTTCAAATTGAATTACAGTGATCTTCTTCCAGTCTTTTTTCTTTACCAAGAAAAAGTAAGCCATCTCTAAAGGAAAATAATATGATTCAGAGTCAAACTACAAGGAGTGAACAAAAAATAAAGTGAATGTTTAAAATTTATAAAAAGTTACAGTAAAAGACACATTGCCATTAATCTCCCTCAAAATTCTTCTCCTCATACACACTTAGCCCATGGTTCTTGTCATTTCCTGAAGCAGTTCTGGAAGTTTTCTTTTATATCTTTTATGAAGTGTGATAAAGAAAAATATGGCTAATGCTACTGCAATGTGCCACCCAGAAAAGCAGGCTCCATGAGTCGCCATCACCTGATTTATTAGACCTGGCACTTTCAGCTTTCGGATCTTTCCCTAAAGTCAAAATGACCACGGAAGGTAAAATTTTGAATTGATTCAGGATGTTGAAGCAAAGAGGTAACTAAAGGCACTCAGAAAAAGACTCCCCAAGCTGCTTCAGAAAGTGGCAAGAGGAGACACATCGTAAATATGAGTACATAAATAGATATTAAAGATGAAAACAGAGGTACTAAGCAAATACTAGTTAAAAGATGGCTGATTTATCTAGAATAATTTCAAAGCAGTAGACTTGAAAGCAAAATATATATTGCTAGAGGTAAAAGAAGACATTTCATAATTAAATGGTTGGTCCACCAAACAGATATCACTATGTTAGACTTGTATTCACCTAATAATAGAATCTCAAGTATATATATATAAAAAAGAGAAATGGATGTGTCCATAAGAACATGAGGAGATTGGAGATTTTAACAAACTACAAACTATATTTGGCAACGGACTAATTAAAAAAAAGTTTAAAAATCAAGAGATTTAGAACATTTAAAACAATACAATTAGCAAAATTATCATAATTGAAACATATAAGCTCTGTACTACAAAATAACAAATTATTTATTCATTTAAAGTATGCAAGGACAGTTCCAAAACTGAGCCTATACTGAACTATGATACAAATCCTCAACTATATCCAAGTATCAAAACTGTTCCAAGGGCTGGGGATTTCTCTCTGTGGTTCTGCCACCTACCTCACAAGCTCAAGGTCCAGAATTCGATCCCCGGTTCAAAAAAGAAAGAAAGAAAGAAAGAAACTGTGCCAACATTAGTATTGTCAGAATGGAATAAGGTTGTAAATAAAAATCACAAACATATGTAGAGAATCACCAAATATTTGGAAAATTATATCTTCAAATAACCTGTGGGTCACAGAAAAATCACTGCAGAAAATAAAAAGAAATACTTTGAATTGTATAATAAATAATAAAGAGACATGGGCCAGGGATTTAGCTCAGTGGTTCTGCCATCTGCTTCGCAAGCACAAGGACCTGAGTTCAATCCTCGGTGCCGAAAATATAAATAAATACAGAAAATAAAGACTGGAAACCATAAAGGAAAGATATAGTAATTAAGTATAAGTTGAAAACAACAAAGAAAAATCAACAAAGCCAAATTCTGATTATTTAGGTGGTTTTCTTTTATTTCCTTTGTTTATTTCTGTTTCTTTACTTTTTTTGTTGTTGTTTTGGACAGGATCTTACAGCAATCCCCCTGCCTCAGCCTCTCCATGCTGGGATTACAGACATGTGTTACCCCACCTGGCCAAATATTGATTATTTAAAATGACAAATAATATTGATAGGCTGCTTCAATTCATAAAACTTACAGGGAAACAGAAAGAAGACAGCAATTTCCAGTGTCAAGAATAAAAAGGGGACAATACTGCAGCTCAGACAGAGAAAAACTGTACTAAAGGACGTTACAACCAATCCAATGCCTATCTATTAGATGTTTAAGGTAAAATAGACAAGTTTCTACTGAAATTCAAGTTGCCAGGAATCTGGAGCACCCCCTTCCCAATCTGAGATTATCAAGCAGTATAGTGGGTAAAGAGAGGGTCTTGGAAGGAAATCAATGAGAAAATTCCTCTGGAGGAAGCTACGGCCCTGTGTGAGCCCCACATCTTTGGTGGGGTGGAGTGAAATTCTACCCTTTACTCCCAAACCCAGTAAGTAAAATGTTATGAGAATAGAAACCTATTTTGTGAAGCTGAGAAAATAAGAGAACTGGTACCTAACCCACTTAGGACAGCTAAAGCAGACAGTGAATGAGAGTCAATTCCTAGGGTGAAACCTAAGGAATGGAAAGCTCCCTGCCTGCCTTGCAGCCACATGATAGTGCAGCCACCCACAGCTATGCCCTCATTCCTACAGCTCCTCGGAGCAAGGGGCCACACAGAAATCAGCAGGGTCAAGAGATCCACAGGAGAGGGGCATCCCAATAGGAAAGAGAAACTATCTGGATCTGGGTAACGTCTTCCAAACCCACAGACCTGAAGGCCACCCAGCCAAATAAAACAAATGTGTTCTCTTGCCCCTCCCCTCATAGAGCACCCCAGGCCTTGGTGGAGAGCCATGTGGTGGGGAACATATGGGAGGAGGTAGCAGGAGAGCAGCAGAGTCAGGGATCTAACCTGAAGCCAGGAAGAGCCAGGGAAGGGCAGAAGACTTGAGCGCTGAATCATATTCAGAATATTGACTGCAGCACCGAGCAAAAATGTTTTGATTTCTGAGTTAAGGTTTGTCTTTTCATGATTAAACTGATAAGGTCATATTACCAGAAAAGTCATTGCTAGTTTTTTTTATCCTGGATCAAAGGAAAACTTCACCTTCACTCAGTGAAATTTGAAAGAACTTAGTAGAAGACACAATTTGTATGTTAACCACAACCTTGAATTCTTTGTTCAACATACTGGTTATTTCTAGACCACAATGGATGATGATAGATAGATAGAATAAAAGAAATCGTAAGTGCTCTCTTAGTTACTGTTCTCATGCTGAGGCAAAATATCCAACACCCAAATTTAAAGGAGGAAAGGTTTATTTAGCTCACAGTTTGTAGCGGTTTCAGGTCGTAGTTGGCTGGCTCCAAGGCAGGGCAGCACAGCAGAGGGCCATCACAGAGGAGAAAAAGTTCATGCCAGGCAGAAGAAGCAACAGCAAGTGAGCGACAACAGCAGCTTCTTCCGTCCCTTTTATTTTCTATCTAGGCTACCTAATTTAGAGCAGTGGGCTGATGATTTAGTGATCACACACCCTTAATCCCAGCATCACACACTCTAGATCCAGCTTCTCTGAAAAAGCCCCACCTATGACTGCATGAGGCTTTGGGGTCATCTAGACATGAGCAGTCACAGAAGCCTTAAAGCTCTGTGAATGATGAGGAGCTACCTGTTATGGTTTGGGTCTAGATGTCCCTCAAAACCTCATGCAGCCGTAGGTGGATGAATCTGGAGTGTGTCATGCCAGGATTAAGGGTGTGTGATTACTAAACCACTGCCCATGAGTGACTGGTTTGGCACCACCCTCATCCCAGTAGTCTGAATAAGATAAAAGGAGCATCCTTGTGCATGCCATGTTGTTCTTCTCTGCAATTACTGTCTGCCATCTCCCCTGCCATCAACTATAAACCAAATAAACTACTTCCCCTTTAACTTTGGGTGTCAGGTATTTTGTCTCAGCACCAAGAGAAAAGTAACTAACACACTACCTAATACCAAAACATAATAACAATTAGGAGGACCAAAGATAGAGTCAAATGCCAAGAACTTATAGAAGAAAGTAAGCATCTAAATTCTAAGGGCCAGTAGGGTGCTAGAGGCACACAAAAAGAAGAGCATTGAGCAGCACTTGTCAGAGCTGGCTACACCCACCCCAGACCCGCTGGTGGACTTTAGTCCAAAATTGGAATCTCTCTGTACTCCTGTCTTGGATGAATTTAGCAAGCTGAGAACCACGAACAGGACTCCAATCTAAGCTTCTTAGTCTAACCCTCAAATCTGATGGCCATAGCTGATTCTCTACCTCAATATCTCTTCCCTTTTAATTACCATGGAATTAGAACCCTTTTCTGAAATGCAGTTGTATTTCTTAAGGCATTAGTCACTCAAGGCATTACCCTGGAGCTGCTTTCATCAGCCGTTACCTTCTTTGGAATGTTCCTTCTGAGGTACAACTCAGACATTCCTTGGATACTGAGTGATGGGACTCCCAGAACGTTCCACTCCAAGACCCTGAGTTCTCCCATATGCATCGCTTTAGTAAATAACATTGTCTCAGGTCAAATTAGTTCATGTGGGCACAGGTGACTTAGACTTCTCTCCTTTCCTGGAGAAGGTTCATGCTGATTCATCTGTTTTCTTTACCCTTCCCCCACAAAGTCCTTAGTTCCTCTTCCCTCCTCCATCATCTCGGGAATTCATGACTCCCCTGCAGAAAGTTACAAGGAAATCTGTGCAGACAGGGAGAAAGTGAGACCACAGTAAATGTAAGGTAGTAATGGTAGCTCCCTAAGGAAAAGTTAAAAGTATAAGGGGTTCCTAAGCATAAGGTCCTAGGAGGGGCTACACAGTATGAACTTTGTAATCTGTTAAGCTATATATGTGTGTTTCCTTGATTGTTTGTGTATATATTGTCTTCAACAATAAACACATATTTTTTTGAAGTGCAGAAGAATTTCTTCATAATCTAGAGATACTGAAAAAAAGAGCAGGAGAAACAATATAGTTTAATGAAAGTAAGGAAGGGAAGAGATTAATGATAGATTTGCAGATAAGATGTTATTATTATCAGCTTAAAGGTAAAGGGAGCAATAACTTGAAGAGTATCCATTATTTCAAGTACAAAAACCTCAGAGTTCTCTATTTTAATCCTTATGTCAACTATATCAGGTAAGTGTTATTATTACTCTCCCTTTACAGATGAGGTCAAGTTGCCCCAATTTAAAGTTAGATATTGAGATGCAACTAAGCAAAATTTTACCCTTGATCTGACTGACCTCGGAGGCTGAGCATTTCATGTTATCAGGGAGTTAAGCAGAGGAAGTAGCTCAGTGGTAGACCTGCTGCCCAGTGTAATGAGGCTCTGGATTCGATCCCACGCCCACATACAAACAGAGGACAAAACAACCAAACTATCAGAGACCTTAAGTCTAGAAAGAGAGGTGAGAAGGCACTTGGGTCGCCCTAAGAGGATCAAGGTGGAACTTTGGTGCCAAGTTATCTCAGAAGCCCATCCGCTTTGCTTTGCCCTTCAGTTTATTTAAGGAAACAGGGAGATAGGTCTTTGGCAAAGGGAAGGGAGCCAAGAGATGGAGAGAGTGGGGAGGGAGGAAAGAAGGGGATAAAAAAGAATGAAAATATGCTATGGAAAATAAAAAAGATATGCTATGTATGTGCACCAACTCCCCGTGATAAATATAGTCATTATGTACTGCAAATACGTACTAATAAAAATTTTTAAATAACCCAACCACCATTACCTGAGATGTGGGACATCCTGAGGGCTTCTGAGTGCCAAAAGTGCTGATGCTGTTCTTCCAAGGACTGAGCCTTGCAATAATCTGAGAACTCCTACCATTGTAGGTGAGAGACGAGTAAAACAGCAAAGGCAACAGGAAATTGCTGTCAGCATGGGAACAATAGGTAGGCAAAGAAAAAAGAACACTGAGGAAGATCTTGGGAAACTGTAGAATACAAGATCAAGGTGAAAGGAATAGTACATGATTATAAATTGACAAAATAGGCCCAAGATTTATTGAAGGAACACTCACCAACTCTATTTAAAGAAATCAAAGGTCTAACTAAACTCAGAGATATTCCATATTCATTGATAGGAAATCACAGTTTGTCAAGATATCAGGTCTTCTAACTTTTCCAAATCTGAGTAAAAATTTCAGCAAGTTATTTTGTGGATGTTAATAAAGTGATAATAAATTGAATAAAAGAAAAAAGTCAAAACAGCTAAGAAAAAGAACAAAGGATGGAAAACAGTTCTCCATAAGACAGGGACCCAGAAAAAAGCAGAGGTAGCTATCTTATTTGCAGACAAAGTAAATTTCAAACCAAAACTAATTAAAAGAGACAAAGAAGGTCCTACATCCTTGTTAAGGGAACTATCCAGTAGAAAGAGATGACAATCATAAATATATATGCAACAAACACTAATGCCCCAAACTATACAAAACAGCTATTAAGGGACGTGAAACACCAAATATGCACTAATACCATTGTAGTGGGGGACATCAACACCCCATTGTCACAAATAGACAGATCATCTAGACTAAAAATCAACAACAAAATGCTAGAACTGAACGAAGCTTTTGAACAAATGGATTTAATAGATGTTACAGAGAATTGCACCCCACAAAATCAGAATATGCATTCTTTTCTGCTGCACATGGGTCATTCTCCAAAATAGGCCACATGCTAGTTCATAGAACATATTTAAATAAATACAAAGGAATTGAAGTTATCCTATGTACATTATTAGACCATAGTACAATTAAACTGGAGATCAATAGCATAAGAAACCATAAGAACGTCACAAACACATGGAAATTGAATAACACTCTCCTGAGAACCAATGGATCACTGCAGAAATTAAAGAAGAAATTAGACACTTTTTACAAATAAATGATAAGGTCAACACAATATACAGGAATCTATGGGATGCAATGAAAGGAGTTCTACGAGGGAAATTTAAAGCAGTGAAGGCCCACACTAGGAAAACAGAGTGAGCTTAAACAAAGAACCTAATGCTGAATCGTAAGCTCCTAGAAAAAGAAGAGCAAGAGAAACCCAAAGCTCATACAAGGGAGGAAATTAAAGAAAGATCAGAGTATAAATCAATGCAATGGAGACTAAGAGAATGATACAAAAGAAATAAATGAATCAGAGTTGGTTTTCAAAAAAATAAATAAAATCAATAAACTCTTAGCCAAACATTAAAAAGGGAAAGAAAAGGTTCAAATTCATGCAATTAAGAATGAAAAAGGTGAAGTCACAATAGATCCAGCAGAAATACAGAGGTTCATCAATACTTACTTTGAGAATCTGTACTTTATTTATTTTTTCATTTGTTTCTTTCTTTTTTTGGTACTGAGGATCGAACTCAGGTCCTTGTGCTTGAGAGGCAGGCAGCAGACCACTGAGCTAAATCCCTGGTGAGAATCTGTACTTTAATAAAATGGAGAACACCGAAGAAATGGACGGATTTCTAGATACATATGAATTACCAAAGTAGCATGAAGAAGATACAAAAATTCTAGACACCCCATTTACAATCAGTGAAGTTGAAAATGTAATTAAAATTTACCAACAAAGAAAAGCTCAGGTCCTGATGGCTTCACTGCTGAATTCTGTAGGACATTTAGAGAAGAACTATTGTCATCTGCTGCTTGGTCTGTGGAGTTCAGTTCAGGAGCTCGGACTGGGAGGGTAAGGCGCAGAATCACCAGGCAGACTCTGGGGAGGTTTCTGAAACGCTTCCACTTTATTTAGGAAATGCACTGGCTTACATAGCTTATGTGTGGACAACCATGGGGGAGGGGCATGGGAGGAGCATTTAATTACATGGCACTTTCTTATAGGTTATGCAGTAGTGGAGAACATTGGGCGATATTTTATTGGCTAGACATATGGTGGGTGATTTTCCTTGGGCGAGGCGAAGAAGTCACAGACTACAGGCAGAGGTACAGCCTGTTAGACCCAGCCTCTACACACTTAGGTGAGTTAGCTCAGCCTCAGAGAGGTCTTCGAGTTTGCTCAGAGGACAAGAGTGCAGCACACCTGGCCCAGCCAAGCTTGAACTTCTCCACAACTACTCTTTAAATTATTCAATGAAATTGAAATTCATTCAATTTGAAATTCCAAATTCATACCTGGAAGCAAGCGATGCTTTGATTCCAAAACCAGGGAAAGGCTAAACCAAAAAAGAGAACTACAGGCCAATCTTCCTAATGAACATAGATGAAAAAATCCTCAATAAGATGCTGGCAAATAGAATACAGAGGGTTATCAAGAAGATCATATAACCAGACCAAGTAGGATTTATCCCAGGGATGCAAGGATGGTTCCACATACATAAGTTAATGAATGTAACACACTATATTAACAGAGTCAAAAACAAAAACCATATGATTATCTCAATAGATGCAGAAAAAGTATTTGATAAAATTCAACATTCATTCATGATGAAACCATGCAGAAAATTTGAATAGATTATCTTTATCTCAACTTGATAAAAGCTATCTATGAAAAACCAACAGCCAATATTATATTAAATGATCAAAAACTGAAAACCCTCACGCTAAAATCAGAAACAAGACAAGTGTCACCACTCCTGCTCAATATAATTTTGGAAATATTAGCTACAGCAGTTACACAACAGAAAGAAATAAAAGCAGTAAAGACAGGAAAGGAAGAAGTTAAACTGCCATTGTTTGCTGGTGATATGATACTGTACATAGACGGCTCAAAAACCTCTGCCAAAAGACTTCTAGACTTACTTGACAGATTCAGTAGAGTAGCTGGATACTACAGAGTCAACACTTAAAAATCAAAAGCCTTCTTGTGCACAACAGGCTCATTGAGAGTGAAACTAGGGAAACAATCCCTTTCACTATAGCACCCAAAAAATGAAATATCTAGGAATCAATCTAACAAGGGAAATAAAAGACCTCTACACTGAGAATTACAACACTCTGAAAAAAGAGATCAAAAAAGACATAAGAAAATAAAAAGACATCTCTTGTTTCTGGGTAGGAAGAATCAATATACTGAAAATGGCCATACTTCCAAAATTGCTATACAGATTCAATGCAATCCCTATTGAAATCCCAACAGTGCATTTCACAGAACTAGAGAAAATAATACAAAAATTAGTTTGGAATCAGAAGAGACCTAGAATGGCAGAAGCAATTCTAAGCAACAGAGACATGGCAGGGAATAGCACAGTCCCCAACTTGAAACTATACTACAAAGCCACTGTGATAAAAACAGCATGGTACCGGTAAAGAAACATGCCTTAGGATCTGTGTAATAGATTAGAAGATGCAGAAACAACTCCTGACATACTCAGCTACCTCATCTTTGACAAGGGCACCAACCATTCTAGTGGAAGAAAGATAGCCTCTTTAATAAATGGTGTTGGTAAAACTAGATTTCAGCTTGGCAAGTTTAAACTGGACCCCTATCTTTCACCATGCACTAAACTAAAATCCAAGTGGATTAAATATTAAAACAGAAACATTAAGATTACTTGAAGATAAGTTAGGTAGAACTCTTGAAGATATTGGCATAGGAAAAGACTTTATGAACAAATCCTTAGTAGCACAGGAACCAGCACAAAGAATCAGCAGTTGAGATCTTATCTTTTTGAAAAGCTTCTGCACTGCAAGAGAAATCACAAGCAGAGCTAAGAGACAATCTACAATGTGGGAAAGAAATTTTACCAGATGCTCCTCAGACAAAGGTCTACTATCTAGAATATATAAAGAACTTTTAAAAAACAGACCCTCCAAATATAAAGACCCAATTCAAAAATGGGCATCTGAAATGAACAGACATTTCTCAGACAAACAAGTAAAAGCATCAAATAAACATATGAAAAAATGTTCAATATCACTGGTCATTCAAGAGATGCAGATGAAAACACTGAGATTCCACCTCACCCCAGAAAGACTGGCTGCTATCAAGAAATCAACTAATAACAAATGCTAGAAGGGTTATGGGGAGAAAGGAACCCTTCTTCATTATTGTTGGAATGCAGACTGCTGAAACCACTGTGGAAATCAATATGGAGATGCCTCAAACAACTAGGATTAGACGGTCCATTTAACCTTGCTATTCCTCTGCTGGGCATCTTCCCAAAAGAATTTTAAAATTTGGAGACTGGATAAAGAAGATATGTTTTTTAATATATAAAATGGAGTACTATTCAGCCATAAAGAACAAGGAACTAGACATATTTATAGCTAAATGGATGCACACTGAGGCCATACTCTTAAATGAAATTAATAAGACACACATGTAAATACCAAATAGTTTCTGTGGTGTGAAAAACTAAAAGTGTAAATAAGGATCAAAATATATAATTGATATTGTGTAATAGGAAGAAAAGGTCTATAAGAGTAGAGAAAGTAGGAGGGGTAGGGGAAAGGTAAGAAGGGAAAAAGTATCAGAAAATGAAAAACATGGAAACAAAGTCTTTTTAAACAGGAGTGGTGGAGGGGTGAAGGGAGGGCTGGGGAATGGGGAAAAAAGGGGGGTGAAGGGAGGGCAGGGATAAGGGGAAAAAATGAGAATCAAGACTTGTCATGTAGAGGTACAAGATCCCAACAATGAATGTAACTGTACTGTATCCCTAAAATGTACCAATAAACTGAATTAAAGCTGAAAAAAAAGAAGCAAGATAAGTCATGTAAAGTTACAAGACCCCAATGATTAATGTAACTGTGTTGTATACATAAAATGTACCAATAAACTTAATTTTAAAAAATGATAATAAATTGATGAAAAGAAAAAAAGTCAGAACAGCTAACATACTTTTGAAGAAAAAGAACAAAGTCAGAGGACAGATTTACTGAGCTTCAAGGCTTACTGTAAAGTTATAATAAGCAAGATAGTGTGGTTACTGGAGAAAGAACAGACAATTCAATTGAAAAAGATAGGCATCCTAGAAAAAGGCACACATAGAGTCAATTTGTCTATAAACAAAAGTCAAAGGTAAGACACTGGGGCAATGACATAATCTCTTCAACAAGTAGACATCAGCAACCACCCCCCAAATGAATCTAGACCAAGGCCTTATATTCTTCATAAACAGTAACTCAAAATGGGCTACACATCTAAATGTAAGATGTAAAACTACAGAATTCCTAGGACAAAACAGACCTAAATGATGTGGATTATCTAGATGACTGTGGTTTGCCAATGTCTTTTTAGGTAGAGCAGGGAAGGAATAATCCATGAAAGAGAGAATTAATATGTTGAAATTCATTAGAATTTAAAATATTAGCTTTATCAAAACACAATAAGAAGAATGAAAAGACAAACCACACACTGTGAGGAAATATCTGCAAAAGACTATTATCCTAACTGTACAAAGAACTTAGAAATCAACAATAAGCAAACAACCAGATGAAAAAGCGGACCAAAGACCTGAACAAACACCTCCTCAAGGAAAATACGCAGATGGCAAGTAAGGATATGAAAAGAGGTTTCACACCTTATGTCATCAAAGAAATGCAAATTTAAACAACAATGGCTATTGCTATCAACTTGTTAATATGGCTAAGATTCAGAACACCAAACGCTGGCAAGGATGTGAACCAAGAGAGAGTCTCAATCATTCTTTGTGGAGATGCAAAATGTTATGCTTTGGTAGACAGTCTGGAGATTTCTTATAAAACTAAACACATTCTTATCATATTATCCAGCAATCACATTTTGTGATATTTACCTAAAGGACCTGAAAACTATATCTACATAAAAATACACACATAGATGTTTCCGACAGCATTACTCATAATTTTCAAAATTTATAAACACCCAAGATGTCGATAAATAAACTGGTACACCTAAAAAATGGAATATGAAAAAACAAAAACAAATGAGCTATCAAGGCAAGACCAAAAAAGGGAGAAAACTTATGTGCATGTTATTAAGTGAGAGAAGCCAATGTAAAAAGGGTATTACTGTATGATACCAATGATATGACAATCTTGTAAATTCACCACTATGAAATTGTAGAAAGACCCATATAGATGAAGTACAGAGGATTTTTATACCAGTACAATTACTGTGTTTACTACTATAATGGCGATTATGTGTCAATATAAATTTGTCCTAAACTATACAATATAAGCACTAAGAGTGAATCCTAAAGTTATCTATGGACTCCAGGTAATAATATAACAAATGTGCAACCTGATGGGTTTGTGGGCAGTGGGAAAGGCTATGCATGTGCAGGGGCAGGGATGTACGAAAAATCTCTGTACTTTTTAGTTCAAATTTGCTCCCAACTTAAAATGGTTCTAAAAAAAATGGTTTATTAGAAAAGAAGGAAAAGCAGGAAAAACAAGTCAATCCCTTTTGATCACTTTTGGTCACATCTCTCTGCTTGGTCCATATCATCTACTCCTTGATCTGTTGACTTAGTACTCTTGGAAGGCTACTTGCTTCATTCTAGTCACATGTTTCTAATTTGACGGATATCTGTGAGCATCTCTGAACCCATTCATGCATTCCTCTCTGACTGGTCTACTCATAGCGCATTATCTTGTCTCAGATTCGAGCTAGACAGGAGAAGCTTGCAGCCAACCTTTCATGAAGAAGACTGCTCCTCTGTAAACCACGGATCCCTTCATTTATGAGTCTATCTTGCTTTCATCCTTTCAGCTTTCCTGTTTGTCAGATTTTCCTGCCAGGAATCAAAGTTGTGCCTCTAATCACATTAAAGCTTGCAAGAAACAGGTAATACTCAAGCACGATATATGAAGCAGATTTAACATTGGAAAATTATAGGCAGGAGGCCAGTGGTTAAAAACCAAGGCTCGGAGTCAGAAGTCATGGCTTTTAAGTCCTGGCTCCAATTCACTGTGTGATCATAGCAAGACACTAAAGATAACACAGGTGGTGCTTCTCTGTGATGTGCTGGATACTCCCTCTGAGCTGGGCACTGTGACTTGAGCTTTTCACGCATCATCTCGCTTAGCATCAACAACCAAGAGGAATCAAAAAACATCCACATTTTCAGATGAGGAATCTGAGACTTTTCAGATTTACTACTCATGAAATGCATGACCTTGAACACTGAAAACCTCATCTACAAGTGCTGTACTCTCATTTCTGTGCCTATAGCCATAAAAATGAGTTGTTGAACATTAGAGTTTAGCTCTTACTGAGCCCATCAAATTTCATCTGCTAATAGTATTATTATTCTCCATTGTCCCATATGTGAATCATTTATATATAATGGGAAAAAAACAAAAATATAATTAAATGATCAATAAGATAGATGTACAAGATGTACAACCAAGTTGAAGTGCTCAGACATAAGTATTCATTGTGGTGCGAGTTAACAATATCCATTTCGATTTGTAATAAAAAAGAAGACTCTAAGATGGGAGAAAATAAATGTAAATATAGGTGTCAGGTTGAAGATGAACAAATAATCTAGAATCTTCTCAAAAACATTAGAAATGCCCCTGGATGGCCGAGTGATAATTAGACAGACAGATTTCCCTTTTCCACCTGCTTGCTCATGCCCACGTCCACATTTATTTGAAGGAAACCTAGATGCCACAACCCCTAGCCCACTTCACACCCTGCAGTGTTACACGAAGCAACAGGAGCTTAAACTTCCCACTGAGGCCTCCACAAACACAGCTGTTGTCACCTTTCAGGTTTATCATTTTTGTCACTGACGGCCTCAGAACTCCAGAGGAAAGAATCAATGTAGTCACTATTCATTTTCGTCCCTCGTGACACCTCAAAGATATGTCCTTCACAATGACACTGTCTTATTTTAACGCTTTATGAATTACACTCTTTTGTCTCACTACGAATTTCACTAATGATGATAAAGGATATCCTGAAACTTAATGTGCCTGTCTGTAGTTCTGTTTTCTGGTGATTCCAATTAGGAGCGGATGTTTTCCTACCCTCTCCACCCAAAACATTTACAAGAGAACAAACAGAAGCATTCTTGATTTTACTTTTTGGTGCTGATGGTGTGCTTTTTATAGGGAAAATGGTTATTTCCAAGTTTGTGTGTGGTTACATGTTTCAGGTTTTAAATTTAGCATTCATAAAACCAAGCAATGCCCGTGCCCACAGTAGCTTTCCTATACCGATAAGTGGTGGAAACAAATTCAAGACCTCTGGCCTTTATTGTGATACTTATCTAAGAAAGACTCTATTTAAAAAATAATTTAAAGAAAGAATCATCCAGGAATTCCTTTTCTGGCCAAGATAAGCAAAGGATAGATTTACTTTTCAGCCTTACATAACCAAGAAAGTAAACCTAACCAACTGAAGCATTGGTTTTCAAGATGCTGGATGCAGAACAACAGAGAGTGATATCTTGGAAACAAAGTGAGCCATACAATTGCCCCAGTTTATTGCCTTCAAAGAGTCTCCAGGCCATGTGTCAGGGAAGGAAACCTAGGCAGAGTCTGGTGGACACCTTGAGTGGAGGAGAAGGGGCTGGGATCCCAGAGCAACTAAGAACATGAGGGGTAGAAGACACAGTAAAGATGACAAGCAGGTGAAGACCAGGAGAGGTTGAAGACAGAGTAAAGATGGGCAGGCAGGTGGAAGGAGAGAGGTGGCAGGACAGGAAAGAGGGAGAGGGAGAGAGAGAGGGAGGGAGGGAAGAAGGGGGAGAGAGAGAGAGAAAAGGAGAGAGGGAAAGACAGAGAGAGAGAGAGAGAGAGAGAGAGATTATATATGTGGAGACTTGCAAAATGTTCCTAGTCTTCAGTTGTATACTAGTCAGGACAGACATTAAGTTTGGGGAATTAACCACCCAAAAAGATCAGAGGGAGAGAGAGGGAGGGGGGGAAGAAGGGGGGGAGAGAGAGAGAGAAGGAGAGAGGGAAAGACAGAGAGAGAGAGAGAGAGAGAGAGAGAGATTATATATGTGGAGACTTGCAAAATGTTCCTAGTCTTCAGTTGTATACTAGTCAGGACAGACATTAAGTTTGGGGAATTAACCACCCAAAAAGATCAGAGGGAACAACTGCCCAGGTTCACACAGGCCCAGGAATAGTGTCCATTATCTCTAGCAAAACTGTAAAGTCTCATAATAGGGCATTAAGTATATAGCTCAGAAAGTTTTTGACTGAGTAATGGGTAATATTTAGCCCTAGGCTTAATAGTGCCCTGATTCCACCTAACAGCCTTTAAGAGCAAAACTGCAAAGCATTAAGCTAATTCCAAATAATTTAGCTGCATCCTAAAATAAAGTTCAAGAATATTTATAGAACTATAGATATCTAGTACCCAGAAGAGTTTAGACCACAATGTCTGGCATTCAATTAAAAGAAAATTGTTAGGAATGAAAAACAGCATAAAAATATAAAGAAAAATCTATCAAAACTGATCTAGAACTGATTCCAATGGTAGAATTAAGAAACCATGATGTTAAGATAATTATAATTATTTTCCAAACGTTCAAAACATTAAAACATGAAAGGTGTCTGAAAAGACCTATATCAAATTTGTAGAGATGAAAACTATAGTGAGATTACAAATACACTGGATAGAATTAACAGACTAATGATGAAAGAAAAAAAAAACAACTGAATTTAAAAATGAGGCATAGAAGTTATGCAAAGTGAAACAGAAGGGGGAAAAATAGAATGATGGTCAGACTAACTCTCACAAGAATATAACTTTGAAGCAAAGATTTGAAGGAGGTGAAGATATAGGCATATGAACTTTCCAAAGAATAATGTCCTACGCATTACAGTCTTGGAGATGCTGGGTCCAGTGAATGTAAATAAACCACATAGCAGTTAGTAATTAAAGCTTGTAATTCTCAGAAGAATCCTCAGAAAGGTAACTTCGTTTCATAAAGGTAAGAGCAGAGAGTTCAGTTGTTGAGATATTGATGCAAAGTTACCCAGAAGCCAAAAGGAAACATCATCTGAACTTAGTCTTCTCTGAATTCAAATCTTAGACACTTTCTATTATTTGACATTTCCCACGTAGAATCTGGAAGCTTCAAGAAGTTATATATTCCAGGCTCCCACACAGATCTGGTTTTCCCAGGAGCCCCCCAAGTGAAAATGGAGCTACCAGGATAAGCATTGCGGCCCAGAGGAAAGTCAGCAGCCATTGTTCAGCCTGAGTTGACACTGAGATGAAGGAAGGAAAGCCAGTGTGGCTTGAGCTGCTTCGCAGTTTTTCCTAAGAGAAGGCTAGGAAATTATTTCCTTATTGTTAACTCTCTACATGGACAAATCAAAAGGTAACTTATGGTCCCAAACATGGACTGCTTGGACAACTTGTCTGCTAATTAAAGTAATTAATTTACACAAATATCAATTTATTGTGTTCTCCAGATATAAAAATGATGAATACTTATAAAATATTCAAATAGACACAAAAAAGGATAAAGATTTTTTTAAATACTGGAATTTCGACAATAACCATGACACCATGTTTATGTGTATCTTCCAGTACTAATATATTGTATTAACCAATTATTATTGATTTAAAACTAAAATAACTTAATAGGCATTTCTCAGAGAAAAAAGAGATGCACAAATGGCAAAAAAAAAAACATGAAAAGATATTCACCATCACTAGTCATTAGGAAAATGTGAAGCAAAACTATAGAGAGATATCACTTCACACCCAGTAAGTGATAATTATGTAAAGTAAAGAAAGAAAGAAAAACCAGAAAATGACAAAGCACGAGAGGAAAGTGGCGAAATTACAACCCTTGGGTCCTGACAATAGGAATGTAAACTAGTCTAACCCTTGTGAAAAATAATATGGTAATTCCTAAAAATAAAAGAATTAAACATAAATACCAAATGTTCCAAGAATTTAATATCTGTGTGATATACTCAAAAGAAGTGGAAACAGAGACTTAAGTAGAGATGTGTACAGAGCTATAGCACCATTGTTCATAATGGCCAAAAGGTAGAAGAGTCCAACTGTCCATTTACAGGTGGATAAGCAAGAGGTGGTAGGTGTACACAGTAGAGCACGGTTCAGCCCCAAGAGAAAGGAAATTCCGAGGCAAGCAGCAATGTGGCTGAACTTTGAAGATGTTGGAAGTGAAGTAAGCCAGGTCTGAAATGGAAGACACCTTACAGTTCCCCTTATGGAAGATACTTCAAGTAATCTAACTCATAGAAAGAGTTGGCAGGGGCCAGATAGAGAGAGAAAGTCAGTGTTTACTGGATGCAGTGAAAAAGTTCTAGAGCTAGATAGTGGTGATGGTTGCTAATGATTTGAATGTATTTAATGGTAAGTGGTTAAAAAGTAGAGTGTAGGGTGTGTATTTACCACAATAAACACATGCACACACGTGTCCACATACGTACTACACTACAAAGTCCAGTGAGCTCTCATAACATCTGTGTTCACCCTCAAAGGTTTGCAGATAGCTTGGCTGCAGACCAAGGGCTAGGGTCAGGTTAGCTCCAGCTCCCCACATACTCTTGGGAATAGCAGAGCTCTGGGATACACTCTTCTCATTCATAGGAGAACGAGTGTGAGAATGCAATACTTTTTAAAGCCTTGGCTTTGAGTTGGCCCATTTTCACTTTGGCCAACATTTCAGTGGCCAAAGCAAATTAGATGGCTAAATTTGACAAAAGTGGAGCAGAGAAACAGACTCTAACTACTCTTGAAGGATGTATTGCAAAAATCACATGACATGAGGTAATATGATTATGATATATGGAGAGGTAATGAGGCAGAGGCAAGAATCCAACAAACAGTGCCAAAATAAATTCATGTTTATATAGTTGTACATGAAAGGCATCATGTAAATCTAATTCATTCTTAATAAGCTAAAGAATTAAAGGAGACTGAAATCTTTCCTTAAAATTTCCAAACACTACAAAGTTTATTAATAAACAGATAAAAGAGATGAAATAAAAATCACAGCTTCTTTGATTTGGGGGTAAAAATATGATTTTTATCTGCTACTTTGTACTGCAGGTTTGCTTAGAGATCAATAACAATAACTAAACAGTGGTTCAAGTAACCTAGAAAATAAATAAATAGTTCTGTGAATGGGTGGCTTTAACTTACCAGAAGGGACAAAGATCTGCTAGCCATTTAAGGAAGAGAAATAACTTGCAAATGGACTTAGATAAGATAGGCCATGGAGAGAAAATGGTCTGTATTTTCAAGAGATTATAAACCCAAAGCAAGACTGAGTGTAAGAAAGAAAATATGCAAGGGATATAGTGAAAGGGGTAAAAACATAATATTTTCTGCTTATCTGGGGAGGGGGATTCTTGTAAAATGCTTCCATTTGGCCCAGGTCAAAACTAAACAAAAAAAGGCCAGGGACATAGCTCAGTGGTTCTGCCACCTGCCTCCCAAGCGTAAGGTCCCAAGTTTTATCCCCGGTGCCAGAAAAACTAAACAAAAGAGAATTCTGGATCTAGCACATTCATACCAAGCAAAAGTTTAAGCCTGAAATATTTACTTCCCACCTAGATTATCAGGCAGCAGGAGCTGGAAATAAAAAGCTTGAGTCACCAGATAGCCATGATCCCATTAAAAGGCAATATAAAGTATTTCATGAATGAAATTCAGTTTGGGGTCTGCTGATGCCTAATCTTTGCCCTGAGGGGTATTTTGAGGAATGCTATCAGTTTATAAGGGTGATAGTACAACCTTTCATCTCCCAGTGCTCTGGACACAAAGACAGCGGTATTAATTATATACTGTGAATAACAATTCATGAATATTTAACGTCCTCAACTATACTTAATGAATAAATTTGCATTTTGACACTATTATTTAATGTGCTTTAAGGAAAATACTGCTCATTACCTTTCAGTTTTGTAGATTAGTTGACTGTAATCAGAATGATGAAGCAGGAGAGATAGAGCATTATTTAAATAACATTGTGTTTTATATCCGTTTCTGCTTCTGTGAGTTTTTTCTTCCCTTTCCATTTAAGCAACTGTGTTTATTTCATTGTATTCTGGGGCTCTGTCTTAATCATTTTGCTTCCACTCTCCTTGCAAACAGGAGTTTCTCTAGATTCAGGGAAAAACAATGCAAATTAAATAATCAGTGTTTTGCTTCCCTCTGTGTTCCATTGCAGCAGGCCACTGGCACACAGAAAGCATTGCAATGCACTTGGCAGTCATTGCATCCTGCGCTGGAGTCTCAGTAAGCTTACCTCGTCCTACACAGCAGGCAGGGGGAGCCGCATCATTGGTACAAAGGAGCAGAGATCTCTGATTTTCAGTGCAAAAGACAGAGCCCCAAGGAATTGGGCCTGAGGAAAACTGATGAGGACGGTACAGAAGACAAGCTTTTTGTTTTTCTTTATCCAGGGCTGGTGGTCAAGGGCTTTACCTCCTATTCAATGGGCCCTATTTTTGGGAAGTGGGTACATAATCTACACCCACGTAGGGCAGGGAAGGCAAACCTTTTAGAGTGCTCAGTGATAATGAGCAGTGCTGTGAGATCACCACCACTGACTCAAACAGGCCCCTAGAAATCCCATCTGCAGCAAAGTCCCATGATCTTTCCAGAAGGAACAGTGGCTTTGACACGGATGACCATGTTCTTAAGAATCAGAATTAAGATTGCCCAAGAAAGGTGAAAGAAAATTGGACAAAAGCACAAGCAAGGCAAAAGAAAGTAAAATCAACACTTGATCTTAGCCAAAAGGCCGAGAAGTGATAAGAAAGTAAAATCTATATGGCAGACACTGTGCCAAGTGCTTACATCCGTCATCTAATTTAATCCTGTCTTGCCATCATCATTGGTGTCATCATCATCATCGTCTTTACAATGAAGAAACAGAAGCTCAGACAGGTCTGCACAGAGAGCAAAAATCAAAGCCAAGATTTGAATTCAGGTATGTTGGAATCTAAAATCCATCTGTTTTCAACTAATGGAAACTTCAGAGGATTTTGCTTTCAAATATGCCATGCAACCATTGTCCACTAGGGCTGTTAGAACAGAATTCCATAGAGCATGGGCATCCAACCCTTGCCTGCCTGAGCCGCACTGAGTGAAGAGGAATTGTCTGGAGCTGCATGTGAAAATAAAGTATAGTTAATATGTATAAGTAATAAAACTTCCTTTATAAAATATTTCTATTACGGCATTAAAACAAAATAACAGAAGCCCAAGTTTAATAAATAAGAAACTGTAGACATGTATAAGTCTGCATGTAACCTCTGACACATGGGGTTTGATTCTACTGACCATGTGGCTGGTGCAGAACACAGAGCTGCACTGCACCCTGTCCTCCCCTACACAGCCATTGTCACCCGTACAGTCAGGACCAGAGCCCTGCACAGACAAGTCATTGAAAAAAATCGTCAAGATCGCATCATAATGTTAAAAGTTTACAATCTTGTGAGGCTACGCTACCAGCTGTCCAGGCTGTGTATGGTCCCTGGGCCAGCAGCTGGACACACCTGCCATACAGTGAGTGGAATATAAATAACAAATTTATTTCTCACAGTCCTGGAGCCTGCAACATTCACGATCAAGTTAAAAGAAATTTTTAAAAAAGTGGCTCTCTGGAGTCCCTTTTATGAGAACACAAATCCCATTTGTGAGGGCCTCGCCCTCACGACCTAAACACTTTCCAAAGTCTGTGTCTCCAAATACCATCACATTGGGAGATGGGATTTCAACAAGTGAATTTGAGGGGAACAAATCATTCAGTCTATAGATAATATGTCACTTTTTTTAGAGATCTCTCTGCCTCATCATAGGACAGATTTTATGTTTTTTACAGTATATGGTGCATCCATGGGATATCTAGATGCATCCCCTGCCCACACTGGACTGTAAACTCCAAGAGGGAAAGGAAAGGACCACGATTTCACCAGCCCACCCCCCAGCACTCATCAGGGTATCTGCCATGATGTAAGCATTCTTGGGGGAGGGATCAAGGGAATTTTCTTAGCTTCTTTTTCCATAAAAATATATACTGCACAGTGTTTATATGAGAATTAAGCAAGACAGTTTATATGATGTGACTATCACAAAGCCTGGAAAGTAGAGTGTTTAATAAATAGTACCTTAAAATATAAATGTGTATAAGTCACTCTAGACCTATGGTAAAGGCCAGGTTTTCAGTCTGGGTATCACACATACGGGGCTCTAGGCTAAACACAGATGCTATTAATTACTATGTGACCTAAGAAACCAAGTAAAGAGAACCAGAAAAGCAAAACTAGCAGACTTAAGAATCTGTGTAACCTTTACAGAAGGATGTGGACAGAGTACATAGAATACAAGTCACCATGGTCAAACTTAAACCCTCAGGCTCTGTGTAGCCTGGCAAGCTAATCACTGTGCCCCACATGAGCTCAGAAACACAAACGTGATGGAAATGAAACAAAACATTTTCACAAACTCCACCCTGCCCACAAATGCATTCCTCCTTTCTCAGTTGGATTAATTCCCCTCTCTGGGTCAGCTTCAGGATGTTACTAAACAGCACTATAGAGTTGAGATCCCAAGAATCAGACAAAAATGAGTAGAAATGAAGAACTTAATCAAATGTCACTTAGAAGACTTTAAAATTGTGATTGGTCACTAAAACAAATTCAGAATTCACTCAAGAATTTAAAGTTGTCAAACAAATGCCATCAGTTAACCAGTAGAAGTCCAAGCATGTCTGCACCCTGCGAGTTGATATCAGAGTAAACATGAAAAGCAGAATGTGGTCAAGCGGGGTGGAACCATCCTTTGATTACACACAGGAGAGACAGAACAAGAGCAGATTTAGTAGTGAGTGTTGTTTCCGTGGGGAAGAGGGCCTGTGTTTACCCATCTTGTGCTACAGAAAGAAGGACCACTTCTCCCTGCAGGGAATGAAAGTAATACTCAAATACAGCACCAGCACAGAACAGGTGCCACGTAGCGCTCACGCTTAAGCAGGACAAAGGGGTGCACAATGGGTCCAGAACAAGGAAAAATATTCCCACCCAAAGTGATGAGTTGAGCACAAGTTGTGGCGACTATAGCTCTTGGGAAGGAAGTGTGCCAGGCCTGGCCCATTCTAGTGGGTCAAAAGACCTTATGCATGAAATTGCCTCTCCCAATAGAAGTTGACTGAAATCTGTGTGAAAACATAATGATTTTTGTTTTGCATCAAATGAAGGAACTGGGAAGAATGTGACCTTTTACACTCCTGTGGACACGGCATAGTTTTTTTTTTTTAATTAAAAATGGTTTTAAGAATGAAATATATCCATATGTGTGTCAGAAAGACTGGCATGGATGAATTCAGCCCATCTACCCACCCTCCCTTGTTATCACAAGAGCTTTCCCAAGATGCAACACTATTACCTGAACCTGTCCAAGATGGTGAGTAATAGGAATGTGAATATTTGATATAGAACTTTAGTTAACCAGAGACAAAACTATTGCATTGCTGGGTAAGTATGTTTTCTAACCTAGAAAAGATTGGAAATAAATACAGAAGTGAATAAATAACTCAAGCCTATTGCATAAATACTGTTTTGATAAATTCAAGGTAAGCCATAGTTATTTGTTTAAATTGCTTAAGATTATCCTGCTACACTGCAAAATATAAAAAATTAGCTTTCTGTATGCAATTTAATTACTAACCGATTTTAGATCTATGGTTTAAGTTGAAGGATCTATGAGAATTTGGTTAAATTCCTCAACAAATTAGACAGTTTCTGTGAACTTGAGATTTCCTATACCTCTGAACTTAACTTATGAGATGTGTCCATCAACTTTCCATTGCTATCATGAAATGCTTGAGAAACTCAACTTAAAGAAGGAAAGATTTATTTTGGCTTACAGTTTCAGAGGTTCCAGTCCATGGTTATTGGCCATGGTTTCCAGGCCTATGTTGAGCCTTCATCAAGGTGAAGAGTATGTGGTAAAGCAAAGCTACTCACCTCATGGTAGCCAGGAAGCAAAAAGAAAGAGAAGAAGGGAGCAGATCAATGTATCCTTCAAAAGCAGGTCCCCAATGGCCTGCTTCCTCCAACTCAGCTTCACCTCCTAAGGTTTCCATCAGCTCCCAATAGTTCTACCAGCTGGAAATTAAGCCTTAAACACATGAGCTTTTAGGGGACATTCCAGATCCAAACAATAACACAAGGTTGGCTTACATATTTTGTTTATTGGGATTTTAAGTTTGAACTTTAGTACTTAAAAATAAAATGAAATGTGTTAAATAGATATGTAAAGTTTTTTTGTTTTTGTTTTTGTTTTTGTTTGTTTGTTTTTTGGTACCAGGGATTGAACTCTGGTCGTTGTGCTTGCAAGGCAGGCCACCGAACCGCTGAGCTAAATCCCCGGCCCTTAGATATGTAAAGTTAAAAAAAATAAGCACATATAATGAACTGGGTATGCAAGTGAGAAGAGCTAAATCCGGCCCTTAGATATGTAAAGTTAAAAAAAATAAGCATATTTAATGAACTGGGTATGCAAGTGAGACTGTTTAACCTATGCAGCATCATATGGTGTGCACAAATGAATGCCCAAGCACCACACCCTCAAGGGCAGTCAGGGCACAGTCAAGAGAGAAATCATATGGAAATGTCATAGGGAAAATTTAACAACATGAGTTACTACCTGTAATAGACAGTTGGAGTAATAAGAGATTGTCTAGTAAGAAGTAAAGAACAATATAAAGATACAGGAATGGAAGATGAAAGAAGCATTTCTCCTTGGGTAATGTAGAGCACACAGGAAGAGGTCTGCCCAAGGTCTGTCCAAGGTCAGCTGAGAGGTCTCACCATGGCTCACAGGATGGTAGGCTAAGTTAAGGGTGGTAGAACATTCTGGAAATCCACCCCCAGAACTTTCCAGAAATCCAGCTGTTTATAGGAGCATCTTATTAGAAGCATGCTACTACAACACATCCTGAGAGGATGCTGAGGAAACCACAGGTGGCTAGGTGCTGTTGTACACTGCAGGAGCCAGGAGGTGGAAAAGCCTTCTGCAGTGAAAGTTCTAGCCTTGGAGAAGATACTCAGGCCATGGTAGCTGGGAACTTGGAGAACCTTCCAAGAGGAGCCCACTGGGACCCGAAGCAAAATCCTCTTCATTCCACAGGTTCTCTTCAGCACCCACTCCTGAAAGAGTTTACCAGTATGCCAGCTAGCAAAGAAGTCTCTCACAGGGCTCATTTAGGATGGATTTCCAAAAAACAAGTGATGCAGGGTAGAGTTTGGAATGATCTAATTGTCAATAGTCACAGCAAATTTAAAATGTTAACTTAATCGATATTAATACACTATATTTTATGCTAAAATTAATAAATTCATAAATAGAATGATAAGATAAAGTTCAGCTTAAAGGCTTAAGAACCCTGGGCTTAAAATTTTGACTGATTTAAATAAACTAATATTCATTTAAACCACAAGTATAAGGAAAACTGAATTCCTTCTCTGCTTAAAGCTACCCTTGTATATTAAAAAGTTTGTTTTACCACTGAGGTTCCACTTATTATGAAGTGTCATATAAGTAGGCAGAGTGGGAAGGAAATGCAGTAGGTACATAGAGAAAAAAGTAGGGCAAGAGAAATAAAACAACAACAAAAAATATTTGTTATACTAAGGAGGAGACTGGAAAAGTTTTGAGCAAAATTTCAGTATACTCCCAAGAGTATAAAAAATTGAAGATCAAGGAAGATTTTGAAATAAATGCTTCTGTGGTTTGAATCGGACCCCTTTTACTGCCCTTTAAACAATACAAGCCAAAAGCGAAGGAACTAATGAAATGTACAGGCATTTTTGCTATAAGATTGTATTTCTTTACAGGTTGTTCTATGGTACAAATGAGTTATATGAACCCCAGAATTTGTCTGAATATTGCTTAAAAATTAAGCCTGACTAATAATCCATGCCCCGCACAATCCCTTCCCAAGATAATGACATCATCAGCATTCAAGGGGAAGATGGCCTACCCCAGAGGGCGACTTTGCTGTCAGCGTGTGCAATCCTGGATGTGGTGTTTGGATCCTCATTGTAGACCATAGGACACAGCATAAGCTAAAGGAGTGATTATAAAGCCTCTCTACTTTTACCTACTAGGCTTTAAGAGGGCTAATCCTTTGCCTTCCTTTCCCTCTCTCAACAAGTCCAGAACAAGGAGGAGAAAGACCCAAACATCGATGACACAAAAAATCATATTGATGAGACAGACAGGTGATTTGGACCACTGGCCAAATGACCCTAGTAATACTTTGCACTGATTTAAATAGATGACCATCCACAGTCATTGGAATTGTTCAATAGCTATAGGCTTCTCCTGGAAAAAGAAATCAAAACACAGCATAATATATAGTTTTTGTAAAACTAAAGGCACCCAGGAGTGGAAAGGCTGCTGAATCATGTGACTGTAATGTCACCAAATGCATCACTATTTTGAGATTCTTTCAAGAGGAAACAGGAAGCCAAAAAAATGAGGTTATCCTCAGACATTCCCTAACCTAAAGGTTAAAGGCTCTTTTTTTAAGGGAAGAAACTCCCCCAAGAGGGAGGGAAGATGGGAAGTTATTGAATAATAGTTAAATTAATTCTTTCCAGGATGAAGAAAAAATTTTGGAAATAGATAGTAGTGATGATTATATAATGTTGTGAATGTAATTTATACTGTTGAAAAAATGGTTAAAGTAGCAAGCCTAGGTATGTATTGATTTATCACCACCATTACAATAAAAGATTAAGTAAATGGCAATTATATCTAAAAGCATTTAATTTCCTGAAAGTTTCTGGAAACCGTTCAGGGGAGTAATGATGATATAATGCAGTTTTCATCAAATGCATGGGATGTACATGGGGGGAAAATCTCCATAAAAGATGATTACAAAAATAAAACTGATCGAGTAAGATCCATGCCCCTAAAAAGTTTCCTAAACTTGAATCAGCCACCAAAATAGCCTTTAAAAGTGGAGGAGGACAATTTATTTAAACAAGAGGAACTTAGAAAAATTATTTGCCTTAGAAAATGTCTTTCGGTCTCAGATCAAAATACAAAGCTTGATTTGCTTACCCACCTACAATTTTTTTCTTTTTAATCTTAAGATCAGGATAGCTTCACAGCATCAGATAAATCTCTCCCTGACAAAGCCGCTCTGTCGTTATATAAGCCAATGCTGGACCACACTGTAGGTCCTGTAATGTCAGAATCTCAGGTATAAGTAGGCTGTTAGTAATTGTATTCTAAAAATAAAGATGCTACTTTTTGAAATTCATCATGCTTTTCATGCAGCCCAGGGTAATTTTCCCCAGATGTGTAAGGTTCTGTAGATTGGTATTCTACTCACTGACCTTAAGCCCCATGGGGGATCTCCGGGCTGGAAGATCTGTTGTTTAAGCTATGCGACTGGCTGTAACCAAGATGATCTTTTCCACGTGACCTGTTAACATGGGAACAGACTTGGAACTGCATCACCCATAAGCTGCAGGATTAATAAGGGCACTTCTTTCTGACACCTATGGCTTGCTAGTCTTCACCTTGCGCCTAAGTTCACTTAGCAAAGAAGCCTACCTGAGATGGCTGTTGAGTCATCATTTTGGAGTCTACATTTTATAAAATTTACTGAACACTTAAAAAGGAACACGTCTCTTTCCAGAAACACCTTTTTTTACTTCAATTAAGAATTTTTAAAAGCACTTCTCTTCCTTTTTTTCTCCCTTTGCCCTTTTCACAACCCCCAACACACACACACACACACACACGCATACACACACATGCACACACGTGTGTGCACACACAGTGACAAACTAAACTAATTAAGGAATTATTTTACATCCCACTTCTTTTAGAGAACTGAGTGCTTTTGTATGACAGAAGCACTATTCAAAGTGATATGTGACAACCCCTATTCCATTTTAAGTTGCTAAAAACTGGGGAGGGGACTTTAAAATAACAAATATATCCAAGAGAAAATCAGAGTTGATGTGCTGGTGATAGGCACTACGTGAACAGAATATCTAATATCATCCTGCAGGCTGAAAAGTTATTGCAGAGCCAGAAAGACCTTGGAAAGCACTTGGGATTTTAGAATAATTTGTCTATTTTTAAAAAGAGGGATCCTGCTACAGTTTGGATCTGCAATTTCCCTCTAAGGCTCATGTGTTAAAGTCTTGGTCCTCAGCTTGGCACTGTTAAAAGGTGGTGGAATCATTAAGAGGTAGGCGGTTTTAGGCCTTTGGGGACATAGTCTCGAAGGAGACTGTAGAACACTGGTCTCTTCCTCTCGCCCCACCCCACATCTCTTCCAGACCACCAGGTGAATGGGCTTCCTCCCACACATGTTCCTGGTTCCGTAATGTTTTGCCTCCAGGCTCCAAAGCAATGCAGTCAACCAACCATGGACTGAAACCGCTGAACCGGTGAGCCATCGATTGAAACCTCTCAAATGTCCCTTTTTCCACAGTAGTGGAAATGTGACTAAAACAGACAAGGCCTGAATAAGCTGGAACTCTCCCAGTCCCAGCCCAGGCTGACCGCCGATGCTCTGTGAAGAGTCCCTGCCCCAAACAGTGCGTCTCTTGTCCCAGGATACTCTCCACATGCTGCCGGATGCTGCTTAGGTGACACAGTAAGGAAAGAAATGAGGCTGCCAGGCAGAAGTAGAACAGCGGTAGTGAGCCCGGCTCGCCCACTCAAAGGTAAACCGTTTTGCTTGGAGGTATGCTGGCTTCTCGCGTATCTACACAGTTGAACAAGTTAATTCTGGCCTGGTGTGCAGAAAACGAAGGTTCCGCCCTTGACTCTGACTCTTGTGCCTATGTCTCTCTGTATTTCATCTGCCAGTTTTTCCAATTTAAATGCCCAACATCCATAACAGATGCGAAAGAGACTAGATACCCTAACTAACCTTCACGAGGTAGGCAGCAGAGCGTTTGCTGGCAGTCATGGGAAAAATAACTAAAATCCAGCCTGTCACTTAAAATGATGATAAGAAGACAGATTTCTTCTGGAGCAATGCAGAGGGGAGAAGTTATCTTAGCCTGGGTGCAACATCGCACTTTCTTCTATCAGTCTGTACTACAGAAAGCCTCACCAACAGAGTTGCAATGAATAAGAAATTTTCTATTTGAGTTTACAAATTTCACTGATCCCCTGGGCTCAAGAAAGGAGAGAAAGGCAAGGAGGAGGAGGAGTAAGAAAGTGTGTGGGGGGGTGTAAGAGAGAATTCCCTTCCCTGGTGACTCTCAGGACAGGTCCCACTTGGGTCCAAGTACCTGTGTGTCTATAGCTGATCTATTTAATTTTGTTGACAGAGGACAATGACAGCAATACAACCACCTCCAGTAGGATTCATTGCTTTCAGTATTCATTGAAATTAATTTTAGACTCACTTAGTATTCTATTACCAGGCACAAAGGAAATACCAGGCAGACTGGGGCAGACTGTTTACCCATGACAAGGGGGATGATCAGCAAGACTAAATCCCTACCATCTTCCTATTAGCCAATGTGTGATCACAGGAGACATTTCTGTTTCTAAGAGAAAATATAAAGTTAGGAAAGCCTTTTTTCCAATGCTAATTAATGAACGATATTTAAGATAGACACTATCCAAAATACACTGCCTAAATAGAAACTATATTGTCCTAAAATGCAAAGTCCAGTTTGGATCCTGGCTTTCATTCATTCAATAACTACTATCCATTTAGTACCTGTTTTGCAGACACTGTTCTGGGAGTTGTGTCATTTCCTGGCTCTTTAACATGGACGTGTTATTCAGTACTTCACACATTTCAGTTATGCCAAGCCCCTCCTGCAGTGCCAGACAATACACGGAGCCCATCTCAGAACCCTCAGTGCCATCCTTCCCCCAATGGTGTGTGTTCTTATGCCATTGTCCCCTGTCTGAAAAGTAAACGTAGGCCTAGACCAGCTTTCTAGGGCAATTTCTTCTACTGAATGTCCCTTCCACCTCTCCCCAACACACACACACACACACACACACACACACACACACACACACACTCCCCAGGATGAAAGACACTGCAATAAGATGAAAACTAGGGTGTAACCTCCACATGTCTAGAGTCCTGATTAATAATTTCACTTTGAAAAGCTAGCCAGACAGCTGGGCTGGAGAAATTGGGAGTGAAATGAGCTATGCACATGTAAAACTTAAACATCTGTACCTTATCCTTACTGACCATGGGACTCTGTCTCTCCAGTACAGAAGCCATACACAGGACCCTACCCTAGTCATAGGAGCTACCACTTGAAGACAGTCCCCAGGGAGTCAGTCTTCCAGTCCTTGTGGTGGGGTGGCAGGGAGGCTTCACTGTACTTGATGTCCTAGAATGACACTGATAGAAGAGTTCCAAGCTCCACTACGGCTCTGACAGGCCTGTTGAGGCCACATGATTGTCCAACCCCTGGATCAAGCTTGTCCTCACACAGTACTGACAACCAAGTACTGAAGGAAAGAGCATTTCCAGATCCTTTCCCTGTGATATGACCCCCAAAAATTCATTTCTCCAAGAAGAAGGTAGCAGGAACGTTGGCTGTAGGAACAGAAGGGCCTAGTCCCTCCTAGCTGGCTAATGGACACTCCACTTTCACTCTCACACCTGAGTTGCAGCATTTCCTCAGTGCCATTGAATGTTTGGGTTTCTATAAGCAAAAGGCTGTTCCTTGGAACATGGTTCATGGCACGAATCCCAGCTTTTACTACTAGGAACCAGGAAGATCCTCTTGGGGAGCCAAGAAGGGGTACATCACCATAGGATGCCAGATTCTATTGTGCTGTGAAGGTTTATATACAGGGCAGCCCGCATCTTTTAGAATGAAAGTGTACCTAACAAAAAGCTCTTGCAACTTACCAAGTCTTAGAGTCTAGGTCATTTTTTTCTCAATATGTTAGAAACAAGTTTGTTACCTTGAATCGACATAAAATATGTTAGACTGATAGACAAGATGGGAAGAAATTAAAGACTTCAAGTGGGAACTGCAGTGATCTATTGAACCATCTCCGAATAATAGCTTCTATTTTCCCAGACACCAATCATTTCTAAGCAATGATTCTGGAAGAGACCAGAGTCATCAACCCCCGTTCCACACTCAACATACCCTCTCCCAGCAAGGCATCATTTCACATGACTTTGCTCCACCCCTAATCCCCCTCTCAGGGAATCTGCCTAAGTCCGCAGCCACACAGCCAGTGGCCCAGGCATACTGTGTGCCCCATTACTGCACTCCGCCAAGCCAACGATGGGAGATGGGCATCTCTCTCAAGAGCAGTCAAAACTAAGAGGCAGTGACCCAAGGTGTATGTGGTCAAATGTGTATGTGGTCCCAAATGGTCAGGTGAGCTGAGCCAGTGAGATGGCTCTGGAAGTACTGGGCCAGGGCAACCGAGAGAGTGGTGATAGTCACCTGTGGCCACGGGCAATAGAAGGGCACAATGCTCAGGGGGGTCCAGTGTATTGTGCCAATACTGAGGTAGCAGGGGGACAGAAGTGGGAGTAAACACAGGAAGGTGATGATGGTAAGAGGGATGAGGTTGGGATGAGGAAGACAAAGAAAAAAAGTGGTACCAGAAGGGAGAGAGGAAGGAAGGGATTCCTGAGCTCTCCCTATCTCCTGCTGCTGCTAGCATTCACATTCCTCTCCAAACTCCCCTCTTCTGCGGCGCGCGCGCACACACACACACACACACACACACACGCACACGCACACGCACATGCGCAGGCCGCATTTAAATGCCACCTCTGATCCCTGCAGGTGGTGCATCAGGCGGGCCCCTGGAGGTCTGTCTCTCTGTCTCTCAGTCCCAGCTAGGTGGGGATGTCTGCTCTCTTACACTACCTGGTTTTACTGTCTGTTCTTCACAGGCAAAAACTGCTCATGCTCACAGGCTCTTCACATTAAATATATGGTACAGGCTTCCAGGTCAGTTGGTGGAAAGTGGTGGCCTTTACCCCAGAAACTGATTGTTTGATCACAGACTTATTAGAGTTGGAAAAATATCACTTTGGAAATGATTCCTCACTGCAGGCTCGACAACAATCTCATTTTTCTTCCTGGGGGACACATTTTAAAGAGCCAGATGCTGCATCTGCTGCAACAGAACTCTGTTTTCCCTGCCCTCCCTGCGGAATGGCCTCACTGTCTTTTCATCCAGCAAAATGTCTATGCACATGCATTTAGCACTACCTCAGCTATCTTTACTTGCCCTCAAGCAAGGAGGTGATGGAAGTAAAAGAGATTTTCTTCCTCGTGAATTAGGGACCTAAATATTAGGGAGATATGGTAACTTCCGGGAAGTCACACAGCACGAAACAAGTAGTAGCACTCACAACAACATAGTCTAATGCGTACCCCATGTCCTTTATACTACAATAGCAGTTGTCTCTGACTCTATTTTCCATTAATTGTTTTCATTAAATTAAAATTCCTGAATTTTGACTAGGCTGACTAAAGGTCCTCTTCCTTTGCATAGGATATCCTTATAGTACCGATGCAGGCTGAAAAGAAAGATACGGAACTCCTCACATCTCTAGAGGCCAAACAGAACTCAAACCTATGGTCCTTCGTTGCCAACATAATAAAAAAGCAGGCAAGTGTTTGGATTGTTAATTACAGTGCTCCTTCAGTTACTCATGCATTCATTTTTTAAAAATAAGCTTATTGGGCTGGGATTTAGCTCAGAGGTTTGCCGCCTGCCTCGCAAGTGCAAGGACCTGAGTTCAGTCCCCAATATAAAAAATTTAAAAAATTTAAAAAATAAAAATAAGCTTATTGAATGCCTGCTAAATGCCATATTTTATTGTATGGGCTAAAAGCAAACATATACTGAGACAAAGTCTACCATCATGGAATTCTATGTTTTGGAGGAGACAGACTATTAAAAGGAAATACATAGAGTCAAATATTGAGGAGAAAAATGAAGACAAACCCATGGAAATAAAGTAGAAGCAAGAGGGAGAGCACAAGGTGATCAGGCTGATAAAAATTGGAACTAAAGTACTTTATAGACATTTTTATTATGGGATTATGTTTCCTCACCTGAAACACTACAGGAAAGCTGTGCTATCCCAGAATTTATCTGAAAATTATTTTAAAGATTAAACCTAATAATCTGTTTGGTCAGGCAAGGATTGAGGAGGTGATGTTGAAATAGAAACCTGGGAAATCTAAGGACCCAAAAATGTGAAGCAGAAAGCTTCAGACAGGAGGAAGGTCCCAGAGAAAATGCCCTGGGGCAGGGGTACATGGGGTGTAGACAAAGCAGGAGGCAAGCAAGGGTGAGGGTGCATACTGGCAAGGATGATGGGTGGAAATCCACAGGAGAGGTACCCAGGAAGGGTCGTAAAGGTCATCGGCAGGAGCCGGATGTTATTCTAAGTTTCATGGGATACATTGTGAAGCTGTTTGATTTATAATTTAGGAAGGTCACACTCCAGTGGTATTGGGAGAAATGATTGTTGGATGCAAGCATGAATATGAAGGAGTGAGAAAGGCCGTGCAGTGGTCCAGGCAGAGAGGGTGACATTGTGGATCCCTCCCATCAGCATACAAATTCTTATTCTTCTGTTCCTCTTGGTCCCTTCCCTTCTCCCCTGTCGGCTCCTGCCTTACTTTTCTGCTCCTCTTGGAGGCAAGTCTCTTCCAAAGAGGTGTCTAGGTTTGCTGTCTACACTTACCTTGCTCTCAGTCCTTCTGGATTCTTAATATTCATGAATCTGTGACCACAGCTCCTCCAAGATGCTGCCTGTGAAGGTGGCTAATGGCGTGAGCATTAAACTGAACTCAGTGGTCAATTCTTGGTCCTTTTCTTAATCAGCAACACTGAGGGTTACCATGTGCCACTGTGCACAACCTGAAAAGGGGCTCTTGGGGCGTGGGGAGGTCTAGTCCACAATGCAGTGCTCAGTTACAGGATTGAAGGAACTCATCTTCCAAAACAGGGTGCCTTTTATGACTTCATGTAATGCACCATCTCGATTAGCAGTAGTGATCCAATTAACACCTCTTAACACAGTTAGCCATTCCTTCTTCCTGTCTTTTCCTGGCTGCCAGGATCCTGTCTACCTTGTGTCTTCCTCCCACTACTTTTCCTTGGTTTCTTGTCTTTTCTTGGTGAACATATCAATATAGGAATGCCACAGCTCTTCGGGTTCTCTTTTTGCATACCCCACACTTATGTTCTGCCCTACAGTCCCTTCCATTTGATGCTATCTCTACCTCTACAACCCCCAAACTTCTCTCTTCAGTCCATATTCAAATTTCTGGGATTCCTGAACAAAGTTTTAAAGCCAACTGAATCCTCAACAGCACACCCCACAGGGACCATTAGAATCTCCAGTTAGATGTTTAATAGAGATTTCAACAGGTTGCAAAGTGAGCCCTCATCTCTGTATCTTGAATCCTTTTCTACCAATAATCTCTGTATCTCAGCAAAGCAAGTCTCCCTTTCCAGTTGCTCAGCCCAAATACTCTTAGTTACCTTTCACACTTCTCTTTCTCTAACATGCAACATCCTATCCAACAGCACATAACCACCGGGCCCCCCGTCGAAGTCTATCTAGAACTGAATTTCTCCCTACCTTCCTTTCCTTATTCTGGGTGGAGCCATTGTCCCTATTGCTTCTGGCATGGAAGGAGATTTATGACTGGTCTCCTCTCGGTGCTCCTGCCTTTCCCCGTATGTTCTCTACTTGACATGGCACTCAGGAAGATCCTGTGGGAACAGAAGTCAGATCATCTTACCCCTGCGCTCAGAGCACTCCAGAGCTCCCCGTTTCCCCAAGAACTCAGGCTCTTTCTAAGGTCTTCTAAGGTCCCCGCTTCATCTTTTCTCTAACCTTCTTTGGCCATCTCTTACTCATCTTGTCGTCCTGTGTATTCTCTGCCACCTTGCTCTCCCCTAAATGTGCCAATTCTTTAGCGTCTTCACCTTGTGTAATTTTCCTTCCGGAAACCCTTTCTCTAAAATACCTATCTGGCTACATCCCTTGCCTTCTTCAAGGTTATATTTAGATATCACCTTTTAAAACCACTATGTTACTCCCTACTTCCCTGTAACCTCTTCCTCATCCTCTTTATCCAACCTCACTCTGGATGCCACCATCCTCAAATATTTGTTTCCTATGTTTAATTTTTTGTTCTGTTTCCCCTCACTACAATTCAATTTCCTTGAAGGAAGAATTTTGCCTATTGCTTGACAAAGAATCTATAGTAGTTTGGCACATAGTGATTGTTTAAAAATATTTATTGAATGGACAAAAGAATGAAAATATCTTGCTAAATGCCGCATAATTTTTTTTTACCACAAATGTGTCCAGAGACATAAGGCCAAGCAGACATGTAAAACAATTATATAAAAATATTTAATGGCTTGGAGAGGTATCTACAATCTAGGACTCAAGTTTTATAATCAACTTTCAGAAAAATAAGTACAATATGATCCCATTTTTATTTAAACAATGTATATATACATCTACATTAAAAGAATGAAGGAAACTATTTATTTTAAATATGTCTTAAATTCTTAGTGTGCATTTGGCATCGTGCTACTTAACTGTCTCTGGCATGAGATGAAAAGTTATTTTTATTTCTCCTTCTTGCTTGTTTGTATTTTCTGTATTTCTCTACTAATCACCTCCTCTCTTTGTAATAAAAATAATGAAGGTGAGTGCATTTATATTTTCGTATGTTTTTGAGTGGTCTGCCTTTGCACATTTTCAGAACACATGAATGGCCCTCCCTGATTGTAAGCTCCCGTAATATGAACGGAAAAGGCTGCCATGGAGTTCTCTATTAAATTCCACTAAGTAGGGAGAAGCTCAAATTTCATTGCCAGTTCAGGCAGTTGCGGAGGCAGCTATGACATTAGCAACCAACATTCCTCCAGCAATCGAAGAGACACCCTAGGCAGTCCATAAACCACTAGAATAAGAGCAGTGTTTTACCACTGCCCACACATCCCTGGTCTCTCAGCAGCTTAATTGCTTGTTAGTTAGACACTTAGGAAAGCCTTGAGCATGAGAAAAATAATACACAGTAAATTCCAGTATAATTTCCTTGTATTAATTAAATCACTGCCGACTTGAACATGATTTCCACTGTACAGAGGTGCAATCTCATTTCTAAGAACAGTAAATTCTATGTACAGGTTTGAAGAGCAAACTTCACTTGGAGTTGATTCCCTGGTGGATTTCTATAACATGCTATTTGAAGATTCCTCTCTTTCAATTTTTTAAAACTTCCAGCTGCAGATGCTGTCCTAGGCTGTGAAATTCTGTGTTAGATTGGGACAGATGTTCCCCAATGCTGACTTTTTTTTCACTGTCACTTTGTGCTTTGTTATATCTGTCAGATAATGAAATGCTTAATTAGCTCTTTTCTTTGCCACAGATCATTTTATAAAATGGTAAATTAAGAGCCTTGAAAATGAGACACTCATTTGGCACTCAGGTATCTAAGTCCAGGTGTGTCCCCTAGATGTTTGCGTCTAATTAAAATACTCACCCAAGTTCCTCTCTTGTTAGACACCAGGCAGGAAGCTTCTGTGTAGACATCAATTGCTGGGCGTGGTGGCCAAATCAGCTCTCCTTCCAGAGCAGCCCAAGGATACTTTGTTTTAAATATAAATAACCACCTGAGGAAAGCAGCAAGGATGGTCCTGGTAGCTGAGAAAATACTTCCAGTGCAGCTCACGCTAGGCTGCTCAGAAGCAGTGTTTCACAGATGACACTCGTGGTGAAGTCTTCACTCATCTGTGAAACTGGGTTGAACAATCCAATGGAAAAATCCACAGCTCTTTTCCTGAGGGTTCTTTGGCCCCAACTGAAATTGTCATTGTCAGGAATCCAGCTCCTCAACTCCTCTAATCTTAAAAAGCAGAAGGTCTCTGTCTTCTCTCCACCCCATTCACCTTGTCACTGCAGCTCACACACCTTTGAACTTTATGTAGGTGATGCCTTCACACAGCTGCCTATTCGATATGTTTCCTTTCCCATTTACCCCTTTGGCCCTGGGAAAGAACAATGATATTTTCTGAACTGGTGATTATTTTCTCTGGAGTCGAACTGGGATATCTGGTGTGAGCTTTTTCTCCCCCATCCCTTGGCTGACAAATTTTTCTTTTTTTCAGGGACAAGCTGGCAGGCAAATCAGTTGACAAATCACCAGAGGTGACCAATTGAAACATAAGACCTTGGGATGTTGATACAGCTACTATTTTTGGCTAGAAGAGATGTTCTTTCTGCTATCAAATAATGGTAATTTGGTAGAGTTAGTAGCTCCACAGGAAGCAGGAGCGTAAAGTTGATCATTGTGAAGCCAACTAGGATGATGGCTCATGCAGTGACCAGCTGATTACAGTAATGTATCAGCAGACTCCTTTAACGTATCAAGGTCAAGGTGGTCTTCATCTCTGTGGTACAAGACAGGAAACTCAAAATATTATGTATGCCTGCAACAAATGTCATGATTGATTTTTGTTATGGAATTAATTTGTCAGGAGTTGCAGCTTCAGGATTGCTGCCATGAATTATATATCTCCAGTTCAGCTGGCAGACGGGGTGCCAGAGAAAGAGTTAAGCTATCTTTGGCTATTTGCCTTAGTCAGGGCTTTGTTAAGTGCTGCTTCCGGTGTGTAGTAGTAGGAGGATGTGAGCAGTAGAACTAAGCATCATTTAAAATGCATTGAAACAATATACCATCTCCCCACCTGCTCTCACCCATGGTGACAGCCAGGCCACACGTGGATGATACAGTTACCTTGAGCTTCTTACCTTCTCAGTCCCAGCCTCAGAAATGGATTCAGGACATTTATGTTGAGACCAGAGAGCTGCATTTTAAGGAGCATCACCAGGTCATCAGCAGTCTCACAGGTGTCGAGAAGTTCCCAGGGTTAAGGATGATTTACTGGAGAAAGAGTTTACAAGTCATACTTCTGGCAGGGTGAGGGGGTCATCCAGGTGTCAGGCAAGGGGAATTGGCATCCTCAAAAGAACACTCAGGCAAGAGCACCCAAAGGGACTGCAGAGTAGGAAGACTAAGGCAGTAAGAGGGGTGAGAAAGCTGTTTCCAACAAAGAATTACTGCAGCACTCTCAGTCTAGATACCCATCAGAGCTGCTGTCTTTACTCCTGAGGCAGAGATAAGTTTCGATGGCCAAAACAGTCACCTTTCCTTTTGCATATATCACAATTGTTATGCTTTAGGGATAGAGGGTCCTCTAAAAGTCTCACATGCTCAGAGGTGAGTTTTCTAAACGACATTGGATCACCATACTTATCAATGGATTGACCCACTCGTAAATTCATAGCTAGACGGGCAGTTAGGAGGTGGGGCCAGGTTAGGACAGGTATGTCATAGGCAGTGCCTCTGGAGGGTGAATCTCCCTCTCCTCCTGCTCCACCCTTCTCTCCATCTGGCTGCCATGGGGTGAGCAATGTTCCTTCACCAACCGTTTTCACCATACAGTTTCTGCCTTCGAGCCAGCCCACCATAGACTAAATAGTCTGAAAATCATTAGCCAAAATAGACCTCACCCTTCTTATATTGTAGATATTGGGTGTTTTGTACCACCAATGGGACAGTGACTGATATAGCACGGTAAAGTCATTCTGGAGACTGATCCCTTCTGAAATAAATTTAATTTTGACATCTTTCTCTCTATTCTGCATTTATCCTTGCCCAATTGTTGGTTCTGGGGAGAGTTATTTTTGTTTGAGAGTCATAGAATAAATGTTCATATGACTTATGAAACATGCTACTGATTACTATTAATAAAAGTTCAAAGTTTCTTTTTTTACGGAACTGTGGTTTGTTGTTTCCCTTTAAAAAACCCTAATCAATGATTGACAATTTTAATACTTGAGAAAGGATATAGAAATGCAGGGTCAGAGGCTCTCAGAAAAATAAAACCTTTTATTGGCCACCCAAACCCATTTGAAGCACGCATTCATTCCTTCCACAACAACCTCTCCAAAAAATACTACCACTAAGAATGCCTAAAATATACATAGCACTAATGTGCTTCACATTTATTAGTTACTTAATCCTCCCAACAATCATATGAGGCAGGCACTGCTTTTGATTTCCATTTTATGGGTGAGGAAACTGAGGCACAAAAAGCAGCCTGCAAGGAGTAGTTCTGGGATTTCAACATAGACTCCAACATGTGTGCTCTTAATGACTACACCATCCTGCCTTTCATGAGGATGCTGCTTGAATAATTCCATATCAACGTGGAACACTGCCAGTCAGCTATTGTTATATAGTTCCAGAAATAACCCACTGCATCTCGTCAGTTCTGCTCATTAGACATGTCTCCTAATGACCTAAAGTAGTTTCCCTAATATTTCTATCTGATGAGTCCTCTGGCATAAAAAGCGTAAGCTGTTGCCAAAAATATTTTTTCTGGAATATCAAATTTGTCCTCCAAGACTTGATACATAAGCCATTTCCTGTGTAAAATTTATGTGGCTAAAAATTGTTGCATTATTTTTCTTTTTATGGGAGAAGTTCTATTGGTCACATTCTGGGTGTGTATACAATTTTTACTGCATTTGCTTGTTTGACAATGTAAGTTCCTTTTAATCATGACTTCATCTATTTCTATATTAAGTTTCCTTGAAGATGGAGCCTACTTTCTGGAACTCACTGTTATACAGTGAGTTATATACAGTTATATACAGTGGTTATACACACTGCTATTGTTGTGGAAGGAACTGATAAGTGACATGCAGAGACACAGAAGTGGGTAAAACAAACAATAAAAAACTTTACTTTGCTAGCAAAGGGCTGGCCTGCACCAAAGGCTGTGCCAACTGACCGACCCTGGGCTGGGTTAACAATCTGCTTCTTATAGAAGTTTTACAATCATGACCTCGTTTTAGGTGATAAGACATTCTAGTTCCCACAGTTCCCATCACAAATCATGGTCACAAGACAGTTCAATGTTAACCCAAAGGCAGCATTTTCTTTCAAGATGTTTATCTTTAGCTATTCCAGCCCAGGGCAAGAGTTGGGGTCAGGGTTGGGAAAGCAGGACTAGTGACATTCCTTTCATTTTAACTCCTTTATAGTCATACGGTTTACAGAAAGTTTTAGGGCTTAGGGACTGTTATCTTAGCTTGAACATCTGGTCTCATCTAGGACATGGCTAAGCATCTCTGGCATCTGTAATTTTAAACTGGGGCTACATGCCTTTAAGCTTTAATGGTGAAACTTCAGGTATTTTGTTAAATAAGCAAAGCAAATTTCAGACTATTTACAGGGATTCTATCACTATCTCAAATATTGTCCATTAGTTATGGGTTCACGTTGTCCAAAAGTTTAATGAAACATGAATAATTCAAGGCTCTGAGATATTATGTTACCAAAAATTAGAAGAGTCTGCACCCGGTTCTATCTGGTCTAAGAACACAGGTAAACCTCACAGCATATTCTTGACTGAATTTCTGCTTTTCATGGCATCCATTTCTGGCTCACCTGCTAGCCAGCCCTGTCCCTCCCCATCTGTGCCTGTGGCAGATTTCCTGCCTCCTTTGTCCACTGAATTCTCTATATTCACTTTATTTGACTTGAATTGTGAGGAAATGTGCTGTCCAGATCATGGTGTCACTTTTGGTTCGATACTGGGTCTTCTTAGCCATCTTAAATCTGTTATCAGTGATAATGGATTTTTTTAAAAAGAACCTTAATTAAAATTGTCATGAAATTATTTCACTGTGCTAATATTCAGAAAAAGTTATTTCAAAGACCAATGTGAACTAGTGAACAGGTTTTTAAGGCTCTATTATGGGTCTAGAATCATTTTCTCAAGGCGGAATGAAGATTAGGAAGGTGTTTGCAAATTACATAAGCTAGACAGAAATACCTAACTGTCCAGGGATGTGACAGCCTGAACTAAGAGGAACGGATACAGTGGCAGTGGAGATCATTTCCAAGATCACTGTCAATCTTCCAACTAAGAACAGGGAAGAGAAGAAAAACTGGAAATGGAACACTCACTGTAGGATTTGAAATAATTTCCAATCTTCTTCAATTTTTTTGTCTCCCTTTCTCTCTCACTATCATGCATCTGCAGATGCAGGACATTTTCACCCTGGTTTCAGAAGTGCTGATTTCTGTTTTTCCTAAATCATTTTCTTCACATCCTTTCTTTCCTAATCAACCAAGTATGATTGGCACCACCTATGAGCTCACAGCCATGCTAATAATTCTGAAAGTTCTGTAGAAAAAATGACTAAAATGCCTTCTTTAGAACTTGTAGCCCATTAATAAGACAGAACATACAAAAGGCAAATAGCCTTCCTTCTTATATTTGATATGGAGTCCCAGGCCCCTTCCATCACTTCAGATACACATGCTATAATAATATTCTTTCTCCTAACGACATTGAGTGAAGATCTCTGTGTATAGTGGGATCGTGGATCAGATATGCTCCCTGTCCTCACAGCTTACTGCTGCTAGAAGAGACAGGAACAAGATAGTTGATCATAAATGACCACGAGTTGGGCTCTGTGTTAGGCCTGGAAAGAGTAGGATTTTACTGTATGTAGAGCCAAAGGGAATTGGAAAAATGGTACATTTCACTCAGTAGCAGAACAGAGAAAGCCACACTCCACAGGAAAGGACCTAGCTTTTTATTTAGAGGAAGATTACAGAGTAAAGAATCCAGTCTTGGCACAGGACCACCCTGTGGACAGGCAGTTAGGGTCGTCACCAGAGTCCTACATTTAGGAGGAATTATAGTAGTATGCTATATCTTAAAAGAAACACCTAAAGAGTTTATTATTTTATGACATATTTTACCTAAACATTAATTATTTTATATTATTTCACATACACACCAGCCTTCATAGAGCCTGTCACCTCCCATAGTTAATCTCTAACATCTACAGGACCCACAGTAAGTCGCAACATACGTGAATATTTACAGTTTATGAATCAACCCAACAAAATGTTAAGATTGTTCTAATTTCCTGTTTTGATAAATATGCTTTGCAACAACTGAGAAACCCAGTTGTGAATTTAAAATTATCAGAATCATTCAAGTTCCATGCTAGAACGTGACATTTTGGGTAAACCTTGACATCTCCCTGCTTGCATTTTGTACTCCCCATTCCTCGGTGCCCTGCAGAGCATTCAAATACATCTGAACACTCCTGTCCACCAGCAGGAGTCCATCATACCATCCCACTTGCTGCAGTGAGGGCTGGGGAAAGTTCATCTGAAATATGTCCCACACTTGGGAAGACAGAGACAAAAGAGGTTTCTGCATAAGCCACATAACAGGCCCAGAAGGTGGCCTAGAAGTTGGGGCTCTACGCAGGAGATGGTGATGGAAGTCCTTGGAGCCGTGTTCCTTTCCCCTGCCATCCTTACCTTGGTGAAGAGGGGCGTAGACAGAGAAAGGCCAGAGTGTCATCTCCTAAAGTTCAGAATAGGGAGTGGTGACATCTGTCAGCCGGCTCTGAGGATGACTGTTCTCCCACTGACTTTGTGTTGGTTGAGTTGAGACTTTCTCTCCCAAAGAGAACCCTGATGGTTAGAACTAAAGAATCTTCATGCTGCTTGCTCCCAAAGTTTCTAATAAGAATGCACCTTGGTTTAACTGTTACATTTTAATCTCCCCTACAGGCTTTTCTCTTGCAGAGCCCCCCTCCAGCACAACCAAAAGCCAGTTTTACGTTGTTGAGTGTGATGGTTTATGTCTATCTTTCTCCCAAAACCTCATGCAGTGATAGGTGGGACTTTTTAAGAGGTAACTGGATCTACAAATGTGTGGTGCTGGGATTAAGGGTCTGTGATTACTAAATTAGTCAATAGGTTTGGCACCCACCCTAAGCGGGGTAGCCTAGATAAAATGTAAAAGGGGTAGAAAGAAGTTGCCATTGTTGATGGTTAGATTACTTGCTTTTGCTGTCTGCTGCCTGCCACAAACTGTTTCTCCTCTGTGGTGCCCCTGTGCCATGCCACCCTGCCTTGAAGCCAGCCAACTACAGACTGAACCTTCTACAAACTGTGAGCTAAATAAACCTTTCTTCCTTTAACTTTGGGTGTTGAGTATTTCGTCTCAGCAACCAGAGAAGTAAGACAATGGAAGAGGGAAGTATGCGCAGGATATTCACCTTTCCAACAGGCTAAACATTACTGACATTTATTATTAAACATTGAACTTTTTCCAAACCTTAGCTCATATTTTATCACATGTTTCTCTGCCTTCATAGAGAACAAAAAGGTATGTGTGTGTGGTGCAGGGGACTGAACCCAGGAACACACATGTGTTTTGTAAGCAATCTCCACTGAGCCATACCCCCAGCTCCAGTAATAACGTTTTTGTCACTGATGCTGGAAAAGGAGTAAAATGATACCAGGGGCGGGGGGAGCCGTCCCCCTTTCAGCTGCAAGGAAATGTGGGCCAGAGTCCAGCAGAGGAGAGAAGTGGGCCGTGAGTGCCATCCTGGGAGGACTAGGATCTGTGGAGTGTGGACCAGATCTGGGGGGATCAGGTCTCTTGCCCCATCAGGCTCCCCATCAGAGTGGGGGAAGCTCCTTGGGACAAAGGTGCTTGCACAGCAGAGTAACAGTGGAGGAGAGCCTGAGAACAATGACCTGGTTCCCCTTCTCTCCTCTCTTCGGCAAGAAAGACAGAACCCCAGCTCCTCCAGTTTTAATAGCAAGAAATAGCTGCTCTGGAAGCACAAACATCTGAACTTCTGCTTCCAAAGTAGGCCTCCAAGAGTCCTTGGGTTTGTTGTTCCGTTCTTTGTCCTCAGCTCATCTTGCCAATTTAGCAGGGTTTGACACTGCCAATAACTCTGGTCCTTTCTTCACTGGACTTTCAGGATTTCACTGCCTCTGGGTTCGTCTCCTGTTTTAGTAGCTTTTGTACTTTATGGCCTTATTGTCTGTTCTCTATCTTCCCAGCCTATAGCCAATGAGTGCTCCCTGGCTCAATCTCCAGACTTCTTCTCAATCTTAACCCTGTGTCACCTCATCCAGCTCTCTTGACCTAAAAGATTATCTAAATGAAACAATTCGCAGCTTCTCTTTTCTGTTGGACTTCTCTGAATTTCAAGCTCCTATGTCCATTTGCTTATTCAAGAGCTTATCTGAGGGCCAGGGATTTAGCTCAGTGGTTCTGCTGCCTGCCTTGTAAGCACAAGCACCCGAGTTCGAGCCCCTGTGCCAAAAAAAAAAAAAAAAAAAAAAAAAAAAAA